>NW_027362069.1:2562500-3021529 GCF_039654945.1 Dendrobates tinctorius | reverse complement strand
TCTGTCACCCTATGTGTCATCAGGGGAAGGTGGGACAAAATCCTTGGAAACCCATGCATGGTTCATTTTAATGAAGGTTAGATCATCCACATTTTGGGTTGACAGACGGGTCCTTTTTTCTGTCAGGATTGATCCAGCTGCACTGAAGACTCTTTCCGATAGCACACTTGCAGCTGGGCAAGCGAGCTCCTGTAAGGCATATTGGGCCAATTCAGGCCAGGTGTCCAGTTTAGCGGCCCAATAGTCAAAGGGGAATGACCTGTGTGGGAGAACATCGATATGGGAGGAAAAGTAGTTTGTTACCATAGTTGACAACTGCTTTCTCCTGTCACTTTCCATCGATGCAGTTTTACCAGTTGTGTGAGCGGTATTTGAAAAATCAGTCCACAACATTGTCATGAAACCCCTGTCTCCAACGCCACTTCTGCTGTGTGCACCACGAACACCTCTGCCAAGCTGCCCCCGGCCCGTACGGCTCGTGTGAGAGCCATCACCGCTGCTGTGTGCTGGGAATGCCTCAAGCAACCGATTTACCAGAGTTGCTGGTTTATTAGCCAATATTAGGTCAAGGTTCTCCTGTGACATGATGTTTTGTAATTTGCCTTTATAGCGTGGATCCAGGATGCTGGCCAACCAGTAGTCGTCATCGTTCATCATTTTGGCAATGCGGGGGTCCCTTTTTAGGATCTGCAAGGCATAATCTGACATGTGGGCCAATGTTCCCGGTGTCAATGATGCACTGCGAGTGCTGGTTGGAGGAGCACTTTCTGGCAAATCCACATCCCTCCAGTCACGCACAAACCCTGTACCAGACCTTGCCACGCCAACATTTTCACTTGCCCCACGAGATGCATCCTCCTCCCCTAAGTAATCATCCCCATCATCATCCTCCTCCTCCTCTTCTTCCTCCACCTCGTCCAGGAGAGGTCCCTGAGCAGACAATGGCTGAATGTCATCAAGGATTCCCTCCTCCTCTTCCTCCTCATCAACATTGGCTGCAGACGCCTGCTCCTTAAGGTGCGTCAAAGTTTGCATGAGCAGATGCATAAGTGGGATGCTCATGCTTAGGATGGCGTCGTCTGCGCTTACCAGCCGTGTGCATTCCTCAAAACACTGAAGGACTTTACAGAGGTCTTTCAGCTTCGACCACTGCACACCTGTCAACTCCATGTCTGCTCTCAAAGTGCCTGGCCGTGTATCCTCCCACAAATGCATTATGGCCTGCCTCTGCTCGCACAGCCGCTCCACCATGTGCAGGGTGGAGTTCCACCTTGTTGCAATGTCGATAATGAGGCGGTGGTTGGGAAGGTGGAGCAATCGCTGCAGCTTCTGCATACGAACGGAGTGTACAGGCGACCGGCGGATGTGCGCGCACAGTCTTCGCACCTTCTGGAGCAGGGCTGTTAACTCCGGATAATTTTTGAGGAAGCACTGCACCACCAGGTTCAAGGTGTGAGCCAAGCAAGGTATGTGGCTGAGTTTTGAAAGGGCTGTGGCTGCCACAAAATTACGGCCGTTATCACTAACTACCTTGCCTGCCTCAAGATGTACACTGCCCAGCCATGACTCAGTTTGTCGCTTCAAGTACTCGGCCAGTACCTCGGCGGTGTGTCTGTTGCCCAAACACATCATCTGCAACACAGCCTGCTGACGCTTTCCACTAGCTGCTCGATAGGGGGACACATCGTGTGCAACAGTGGCAGCTGCAGATGGAGTGCTCGTACGACTGCGCTCTGTGGACGAGCTTTCGCTTCTGGAGGAGGAGGAGGAGGGTCGAACGCCTACAGCCAACTGTTTCCTATACTGTGGGCTAGGCAGCACTGTCCCACCACCGCTGTCCCCTGTGGACCCTGCATCCACCACATTAACCCAGTGCGCAGTGATGGACACGTAACGGCCCTGGCCATGCCGACTGGACCATGCATCAGTTGTGAGGTGCACCTTTCCGCTCACTGACTGCTTGAGTGCATGGACAATGCGGTCTTTCACATGATGGTGGAGGGCTGGGATGGCTTTGCGAGAGAAGAAGTGGCGACTGGGTAGGTCATAGCGTGGTACTGCATAGGCCATGAGTTCGCGGAAAGCTGCGCTTTCCACCAACCGAAAGGGTATCATCTCAAACGAGATTAGTTTGGCAATGTGGGCGTTCAAACCCAGTGTACGCGGATGAGAGACTGAGTACTTTCTTGACCTACTCATAGTGTCTGGGAGGGTGAGCTGGACTTGAGAGCTGCATATGGTGGAAGTAGCAGTGGACAGGGCGGACTGAGAGAGGGTTGATGATGGTGATGGAGTTGTTGTTCTTTCTGATGGCCTAGAATCAGTCTTTCGTTGATATAACAGTGGGATTCCCTGACTGCTGTGGCATTGCAACGACACCTCAACATTTGCTGCTGTGCTAACCGGTGGGCTTACAGTGGGGGAAACAATGTAGCGTTGCTGACTACCTTCGTTGTGATCAGTTGCACATGTGGCACTTGAGGTTTGGTGTTGTGTCCACGCTTGCAAGTGCATGGTGTTTAAATGTCTAAGCATGCAACTGGTATTCAAATTTTTCAGATTTTTCCCTCGGCTAAAGGTCTTTGCGCACTTCTTACAGATAACCTTGGCCTGATCATGAGGATTTTGTTCAAAAAAGTGCCACACTGCACTCTTCCTACTTTGGCAGACATTTTGCGGCCTAGCACGCTGTGATCTTTTGGCCCTCTGGACAAGCTGTCCAGCAACTCTTTTGATGTTTGGAACCTGTCTTTGGAGTGCTCCGGGCCTGCCAGATAACAGCTGTTGCGATGTCGATATCTGCTGTGGATGCTCCTCATCTGAGCTATTGGAAGCAGCACCCTCTTCCCCCAATGGATGCCAATCTGGGTCAACAACTGGGTCATCCATCACCTCCTCTTCTATGTCATGTGCACCTTCCTCTGTGTCACCGTGTATGGTGGTATAGTGTGCGGGAAGGGGCACCTGAGTCTCATCAGGGTCAGAATCTGGCTCTGTACACTGCGAGGACAATGTAGTGCTCTGAGTGAATGTACCAGCAGAATCATCCATCAGCGGCTGTGCATCAGTGCACTCCATGTCAGATTCATCTTGGCCTGGGTAATTCACCATTTCACTTGATAATCCAGGCATGGTATGTGAAAACAGCTCCATGGAGTAATCAGTAGTATGGCCTGCGTCATCCTTCAATCTTGGTTGGGGTGAAGGACACAAGGAAAGGTGTGGTTCATGAACATGAGCCTCCAATGACGACTCAGTGCTTTTACTTTTTACAACTGAAGAAGAGGAGGCGATAGAGCTGGAGGCTGAGTCAGCAATGTAAGACAAAACTTTTTCCTGATGCTCTGGCTTTAAAAGCGGTTTGCCAACTCCTAGAAAACTAAGCGTTCGAGGCCTTATGTAGCCAGACGATGATGCAGGCTCAACACCTCCTGCATTCGGTCCTATTTTGCTCTTGCCACTACCATCAGATCCACCACCAACACCATCATTACCAGCTGCCAACCCCCGCCCAATTCCACGGCCTCTTCCACCAGCCTTCCTCATTTTTGGTAGAAATGTAGACAAAATCCAACAAACTATATAGTAATGTAAAACAAGGTACAAGGTGTCTATAGGACAGGGGAGATTTTGAATTTCTGCAGACACTTGTGGACACTGGACACTTATGGATTGTGTGAGGCCCACTGAGTATCTGAGCGCTCTGTCACAGGCTCGATGGCAGAGCTGTGACCAAAGTGACTAGAGGATAAGGGAGATTTTGAATTTCTGCACACACTTGTGGACACTGGACACTTATGGATTGTGTGAGGCCCACTGAGTATCTGAGCGCTCTGTCACAGGCTCGATGGCAGAGCTGTGACCAAAGTGACTAGAGGATAAGGGAGATTTTGAATTTCTGCACACACTTGTGGACACTGGACACTTATGGATTGTGTGAGGCCCACTGAGTATCTGAGCGCTCTGTCACAGGCTCGATGGCAGAGCTGTGACCAAAGTGACTAGAGGATAAGGGAGATTTTGAATTTCTGCAGACACTTGTGGACACTGGACACTTATGGATTGTGTGAGGCCCACTGAGTATCTGAGCGCTCTGTCACAGGCTCGATGGCAGAGCTGTGACCAAAGTGACTAGAGGATAAGGGAGATTTTGAATTTCTGCAAACACTTGTGGACACTGGACACTTATGGATTGTGTGAGGCCCACTGAGTATCTGAGCGCTCTGTCACAGGCTCGATGGCAGAGCTGTGACCAAAGTGACAAGAGGATAAGGGAGATTTTGAATTTCTGCAGACACTTGTGGACACTGGACACTTATGGATTGTGTGAGGCCCACTGATTATCTGAGCGCTCTGTCACAGGCTCGATGGCAGAGCTGTGACCAAAGTGACTAGAGGATAAGGGAGATTTTGAATTTCTGCACACACTTGTGGACACTGGACACTTATGGATTGTGTGAGGCCCACTGAGTATCTGAGCGCTCTGTCACAGGCTCGATGGCAGAGCTGTGACCAAAGTGACTAGAGGATAAGGGAGATTTTGAACTTCTGCACACACTTGTGGACACTGGACACTTATGGATTGTGTGAGGCCCACTGAGTATCTGAGCGCTCTGTCACAGGCTCGATGGCAGAGCTGTGACCAAAGTGACTAGAGGATAAGGGAGATTTTGAATTTCTGCACACACTTGTGGACACTGGACACTTATGGATTGTGTGAGGCCCACTGAGTATCTGAGCGCTCTGTCACAGGCTCGATGGCAGAGCTGTGACCAAAGTGACTAGAGGATAAGGGAGATTTTGAATTTCTGCAGACACTTGTGGACACTGGACACTTATGGATTGTGTGAGGCCCACTGAGTATCTGAGCGCTCTGTCACAGGCAGAAATTGGCTAATGTATCACAAACTACAAGGTGTATGTAGAATTGGGCAGAATTGGAATCTCCCTAGAGTGCAGGTCTGTAAGAACGGAACATGTCCTCGACTTATTCTCACAGAGTGACTCACTGATAGCTTCACTGTGGCTGTGATAACAGCCGTTACACGGTACTGTGTGAGGAGCGTACACCGCTGTATGGTGTGAAAAAATGCACGCTCAGTACCTCAGCAGGACAAAAAAAAAAAATTGTGATTGCTTTTAAAAAAGCAGTTTGCGGAGCAGTGGGTAAACAGCAATGCAGGAATGTCAGGAAGCCTTAGAAGGCAGCCCAACAACCAACACCACTGATACACCACTATATAGCCTCCCCTTGCACTGCACAGTGACTGGTGTGTTGTACAGGCAAAATCGCTAGCAGCAGAAGCAGTTTTTTTTTCTTCTTCTCAGCAGGACAAAAAAAAAAATTGGGATTGCTTTTAAAAAAGCAGTTTGCGGAGCAGTGGGTAAACAGCAATGCAGGAATGTCAGGAAGCCTTAGAAGGCAGCCCAACAACCAACACCACTGATACACCACTATATAGCCTCCCCTTGCACTGCACAGTGACTGGTGTGTTGTACAGGCAAAATCGCTAGCAGCAGAAGCAGTTTTTTTTTCTTCTTCTCAGCAGGACAAAAAAAAAAATTGGGATTGCTTTTAAAAAAGCAGTTTGCGGAGCAGTGGGTAAACAGCAATGCAGGAATGTCAGGAAGCCTTAGAAGGCAGCCCAACAACCAACACCACTGATACACCACTATATAGCCTCCCCTTGCACTACACAGTGACTGGTGTGTTGTACAGGCAAAATCGTTAGCAGCAGAAGCAGTTTTTGGTGTCTTCTTCCCTGCCTAACGCTCTCCCTACAAAATCAGCAGCAGCAGCAGCTCTCCCTATTCTGAGATCAGCATGAGTAACATGGCGGTCGGCGTGCATGCCCTTTTATACCCCCTGTGCATGCCCTTCTGAAAGATGGTGGTGACCCGTGCCTATGTCATCACGTTGCCCACAGTGTCCGTGGATCCTGATTGGCTGAAAAAGAGCGCAAAACAAACTTTTGAAACGCGACTTTGGCGCGTAAGTCGCCGACCTCGTGGCCGACCTCATCCTAGGGTCGGGTTTCGTTTCATGAAACCCGACTTTGCCAAAAGTCGGCGACTTTTGAATTTTTTCGACCCGTTTCGCTCAACTCTAGTAGTGACGCCATTATGCCTGCAGTGCACTGAGTCTCAGACTCACAGGTGAAGGCTGAATGGTGGATCAGGAGCTTTGGACTCCCTGACTCACTATTCTATTCAATGGTATCACCGTCATGGGAGTGTGGATATCGCTGAAATTGTGACGATGGGAAAGAGAGGGTGACCAATACCACACCCCACGAGCCATCTCAATGTATGGGCATCATAGCAACCAAGTGGGATACCTTTATGGATTATACACTTCTGCCTATCCAACTATTGTATGGTAAATATCTCAAAGATCCTGGGTTCATTAGTATCTGCACCAAGAATGAGGCGAAGTGAGTATTTGTTGATTAGCTGTGAGGTTGTCGGTGGGGTGGATGGAATCTTCTTGTGCATGTAGGGGGCAGTACTGTGGGAACATTAGAAAGTAGGGGAAAGGCAGTACTGTGGGATCAATATACTGTGTGTGAGGGGGATGACAGCCCTGTGGAAACATTATCCTGTGTGTATGGCAAGCTGCTATTGTGGGAACATTTTAATTTTACTATGTAGGGGGATGGTGATACTGTGAGAAGATTATACTGTGTGTGGTGGGATGGTGGTACTGTGAGAAGATTATACTGTGTGTGGTGAGATGGTGGTACTGTGAGAAGATTATACTGTGTGTGGTGGGATGGTGGTACTGTGAGAAGATTATACTGTGTGTGGTGGGATGGTGGTACTGTGAGAAGATTATACTGTGTGTGGAGGGATGGTGATACTGTGAGAAGATTATACTGTGTGTGGTGGGATGGTGATACTGTGAGAAGATTATACTGTGTGTGGGGGGATGGTGATACTGTAAGAAGATTATACTGTGTCTGGTGGGATGGTGGTACTGTGAGAAGATTATACTGTGTGTGGTGAGATGGTGGTACTGTGAGAAGATTATACTGTGTATGGTGGGATGGTGGTACTGTGAGAAGATTATACAGTGTGTGGTGGGATGGTGGTACTGTGAGAAGATTATACTGTGTGTGGTGGGATGGTGGTACTGTGAGAAGATTATACAGTGTGTGGTGGGATGGTAGTACTGTGAGAAGATTATACTGTGTGTGGAGGGATGGTGGCACTGTGAGAAGATTATACTGTGTGTGGTGGATGGTGATACTGTGAGAAGATTATACTGTGTGTGGTGGGATGGTGATACTGTGAGAAGATTATACTGTGTGTGGTGGGATGGTGATACTTAGAAGATTATACTGTGTGTGGTGGGATGATGATACTGTGAGAAGATTATACTGTGTGTGGTGGGATGGTGATACTGTTAGCAGATTATACTGTGTGTGGTGGGATGATGATACTGTGAGAAGATTATACTGTGTGTGGTGGGATGGTGATACTGTGAGAAGATTATACTGTGTGTGGTGGGATGGTGATACTGTGAGAAGATTATACTGTGTGTGGGGGGATGGTGGTACTGTGAGAAGATTATACTGTGTGTGGTGGGATCGTGGTACTGTGAGAAGATTATACAGTGTGTGGTGGGATGGTGGTACTGTAAGAAGATTATACTGTGTGTGGAGGGATGGTGGTACTGTGAGAAGATTATACTGTGTGTGGTGGGATGGTGATACTGTGAGAAGATTATACTGTGTGTGGTGGGATGGTGATACTGTGAGATTATACTGTGTGTGGGGGGATGGTGGTACTGTGAGAAGATTATACTGTGTGTGGTGGGATTGTGGTACTGTGAGAAGATTATACTGTGTGTGGTGGGATGGTGATACTGTGAGATTATACTGTGTGTGGTGGGATGGTGATACTGTGAGAAGATTATACTGTGTGTGGTGGGATCGTGGTACTGTGAGAAGATTATACTGTGTGTGGTGGGATGATGATACTGTGAGATTATACTGTGTGTGGTGGGATGGTGATACTGTGAGAAGATTATACTGTGTGTGGGGGAATGGTGATACTGTGAGAAGATTATACTGTGTGTGGTGGGATGGTGATACTGTGAGAAGATTATACTGTGTGTGGTGGGATCGTGGTACTGTGAGAAGATTATACTGTGTGTGGTGGGATGGTGGTACTGTGAGAAAATTATACTGTGTGTGGGGGGATGGTGATACTGTGAGAAGATTATACTGTGTGTGGGGGGATGGTGATACTGTGAGAAGATTATACTGTGTGGGGGGATGGTGATACTGTGAGAAGATTATACTGTGTGTGGTGGGATGGTGATACTGTGAGAAGATTATACTGTGTGTGGGGGGATGGTGATATTGTGAGAAGATTATACTGTGCGTGGTGGGATGGTGATACTGTGAGAAGATTATACTGTGTGTGGTGGGATGGTGATACTGTGAGAAGATTATACTGTGTGTGGTGGGATCGTGGTACTGTGAGAAGATTATACTGTGTGTGGGGGGATGGTGATACTGTGAGATTATACTGTGTGTTGAGGGATGGTGGTACTGTGAGAAGATTATACTGTGTGGGGGGAGGTGATACTGTGAGATTATACTGTGTGTGGTGAGATGGTGGTACTGAGAAGATTATACTGTGTGTGGTGGGATGGTGATACTGTGAGAAGATTATACTGTGTGTTGTGGGATGGTGATACTGTGAGAAGATTATACTGTGTGTGGAGGGATGGTGGTACTGTGAGAAGATTATACTGTGTGGTGGGATGGTGATACTGTGAGAAGATTATACTGTGTGTGGTGGGATGGTGGTACTGAGAAGATTATACTGTGTGTGGTGGGATGGTGATACTGTGAGAAGATTATACTGTGTGTGGTGGGATGGTGATACTGTGAGAAGATTATACTGTGTGTGGTGGGATGGTGGTACTATCAGAACATTATACTGTGTGAGCGGTATCATATATACGACATAAGGGGTGTAAAAAGGAGCGTCATAAGAACAAATCCTCAGGGCTGTGCGGCATTTGTACATAGACTGCCATCTGCCATTCAGACAGGACTATGTGGAATCAAAGGGAAGAGGGAGAGCTTCAGGAAGGAAGAGTCTAGATGGAACACCAGGTCATGTGACCTTGAAGACGCAGTTTCCTGTTATTATAAAGGCCATAGCCCCAAAGTAAAGGGGTGCGGGGAGGAATGTGAGGTATCGGCCATGGTAAAGTGCCCGAGGCAGCTGGTTGTGGGGCAGAACCCTGCTTACAGGGGCATAATGGGGGCATTACACTGTGTGGGGCCAAGAAAGGTGCCTTGTACTATGGGAACACTCTGTCTCCTCACTGCCTGTGCTCCATAGTGGGGTCGTATGTATCTATTACAGGAAACTGTCAGGATCCTGACAGCGCCGGCATGCAGCCTCCGCTGGGCAGGGACTCACCAGTGCTGTAGGTGTCCCGGGGACAGTAACAGCTGGAAAGTACAGATGCACAGGATCTGCACACTGAAGTATTAGCAAGCAGGCACGGGACCTACGGTCATGTGACCACAAGGGGGCGGGGCTTAGCGTTCTGCTTGCTAAGATGGAAGAACACTCAGAGTCGGGCAAACCAGAGATCATACACAATACTGGCGAACGAGGTACAGGAGGGACAAGCAGATGGGAGGTCAGAGGAAGCCAAAGGTCATACACAAGAAGGCGGTGCGGTACCAAAGGGGAGGAGCAGTCGAGTCACAAGCAGAGGGTCATACACGAGAGGTAGCGCAGTACAAGAGGGTCAGACAGAACTCGTAACAGGGACAGAATCGGATCACAACCAAGCAAGCAAGCAAGTTATCAGGCACAAGGCACACGTATACAAGAGGTCACTTAACTCAGCCGAGGGCAGGAGTATAACTGACACCGGACCCAGGTCCAGTGAGCATCAAATAGCCGCCCTTTACCAGAGAGAGGTGGAACAATTAACCCCGTCTGGCCAGGACGGGCCAAAGCGAAACCCCGTCCTGGATCATGACAAAACAGAACAGAAACGTGATGATTCTTATATAGATTCTCAGTGCAGAAGGGGTTAATGTCCCCTGCGCTCAGTAATGGGGGGAATCTCCACATACCTCCACCTGCAGAGCCGCACTCCACATATATGGCTGCTCTGTGCACAGGACCTGTGATGAGGTCACAGGAGGGGAGGAGTCAGGGGTCACATGATCTCCGGAGTGAAGACGCTCCATGGAGCCTTCTCCTCAGTCAGTGACATTCCCGCCATTATTCGCCCCTCACTACTGGCACAATTACCCCGCGCCGCCTTCTCTACACAGTGTTATGTGTGGAATGTAACGTGTGATTTCTCTGGAGGGAAATAGACCCCACACAGGAGGGAATTCTCACCAGTTACCGGCCGTCTACTATATGGCGGCATATGATTGTGCTATCGACTCCACACCAGGAGCTAAAATGCCCAAATCTCTAATGTAACCGCTATAAGAGAAGATATAACAAATTTCCCCTAAACTCACACAGCGGAGGAGGCCTCACTTGGAGCAATGTGACTCGCGCACAGAAAATCTATTCCCAGTTCTGTGATAAGTTATCGGCCAACAGGAAGAAGAAAGGTCTGAATTACAGCCCAGACTGGAGGAGAAACTGCAGGAGTTAGAATTGGCCAATCAGCGCTCTTCACCCCTATACTTATCTACACAAATACAAGATATGAAATGACAATTAGACGCCATTCTCACCACCAGAACGGAGAGACGCTAACTTGGAGTAAAGCCGCGTTTTATCACCATGCCAATAAGCCTAATAAGATGCCGCTCGTAAGCTCAGAATGAGAGAGTCACTGCATATAATCTCCTCTATAAAAGACCCTAAGGGTCAGATCTCAGCCCACCCCGATGTCATGTATAGCACTTATAATGAATACTCCCAGAGTTTGTATTCCCCCCACAATCACCCCCCTCACTACTGGAGTCATTCCTTCACACACTACATCTACCTAACCTGACTGAGTCCGCGGCACAACAACTCCATTTACACATCTCTGAGGAGGAAATAGTTTCACCAACCAAAAAACTAAAAAGAGGAAAGGCCCCGGGGCCGGATGGTCTTACAGCAATATATTATAAAAAATGCAGCGATGTGCTGACACCACATATTAAAAACCTCTGTAATTCACTACTAAATGGCTCACAGCTGCCCCCTGAGCTCTACGTGGCGCATGTAACCGTAATCCCTAATCCTAAGAAAGATCATCTCACCACAAATTATAGACCTATATCCCTCTTATACATTGACTTCAAAATCTTTACATCCATTGTGACTAACAGGATCAATAAAATCCTCCCTCACCTCATCCATCGGGATCAGGTTGGTTTTATACCAGAGCGACAGGCCCCAGATAATATTAGGAGAGCGTTAAATATTATTCATACAACTAACCTACAGCGAAAGCGACTTCTCCTGCTTGCATTAGATATTGAGAGGGCTTTCGATTCGGCGTCCTGGACATATCTCTTTACGGTTCTATCGGAAGTCGGATTCTCCCCTAAACTTATAAAGTGCCTCCAATTATTATATGATAGCCCTATCGCTTATGTAAAACTCCCGTCAACACATTCCACTCCAATTAATATTCAGAGGGTACCAGGCAGGGCTGTCCTCTATCTCCGGCTCTTTTTGCACTTGCAATGGAACCCATTGCGGAAGCAGTAAGGAGAGATCAGAATATCCTGGGCCCTGAGAATATGGGAGACCAATATAAAGTCAGCCTCTTTGCGGATGATCTCCTGCTAACATTAATAAGTCCCCACACTACACTCCCTCACTTGTTTTCCCTCCTTCACAAATTTGAGAAGATCTCAGGGTTAAAGATTAACATTGATAAACCCGAAGCATTATTTGTAAATTTTCCTAAGAGCAAACTAATATAGCCTCCCATTTTGGGTTTATAGACAAAGAACATTATCTAACACATCTGGGTATCAACTTAACAGCCAACAGGTCAACTCTGTTTAGGTGGAATTACACTCCACTGATCCGAAACTTCCAGAGGGACCTGGATAGATGGGCTCCCTCAAAGTTATTCTGGCTCGGCAGAACACATGTGGGATGCCCTCCCAGGGCTGTGGGGTACTCGGTACCGGGCCGGTGTCAGGGGGATGTGTCACAGCAGCGTTGACCCAGTCCGTGGCCCTGGGTGCCCAAGTAATGGGGAACGTAGTTAATGCAATAGTTCATGATGCCACCTGTGGTGTTCGGCAAGTGAGATGTTAGGCCGACGCTGCATACAGATCCACTGGGACTGATGGTATGGCACAGCAAAGATGTAGAAGTTCCCACAGGTGAAGTTGTAGTCCCAGGGCAGTGTAGATGTGGTTGGCATGGGGATGTAGCAGTGCCAACAGGGTAGGAAGCAAACAAGACACAGCGGGGTGCAATTTCTGTACCTTTACTTGATAACTACATCGAAGGGTCCTGATTACAGATGGTAACGGAGCAGGCTAGCCTGGAAGCAATTCAGGGATTCTCTCTCAGCAGACAGGCTGTGCAGTCTCCTTCCTAGCGCCTTTAGTGTGAAGATCTCTTAGTACTGAGTTACACTGAAGTTCCTCCTGTCAGATGTTCTCAAGAACCTTACTTGCACGGCAGACAGCTGTAGCCTATCTCGGGGACTCCCTTCTCCTGAGTTCCGGCTCTCTATCCAAGCTGCTGTTGTGCCCTCAAGTCTTAGATGGTAGTAGGGCATTTACAGCCTCCTACTCCTCTGGTATCTGTTGCAGGACCGTTAGTATCCGTACAACCGTGGTGACCAGCCTCCAGTTCATGCGCTCTCACGCTGAGGGAGCTCGCCTTCCGCAGCTCAACCTCCAGCTCCTCTCTACACGTCTGCACACTTCACCCTCCGCAGACCAACTGACCACTCCTTCCTCTTGGCCCTCAGGGAGTACTCCTCCCCTTAATCCTGGTTCAGAGTTCCCCCTGCTGGCCTGGAGTGGAACTGTGTTGCATGTATGGATTGACTGCGAGAGAGACCCATCATTGCCTCCAAGCCTGGCATTACCTTCCCCTGGAGGAAGGCAAAGACAGTGTGGCGACCATAACCCTGGGGGCGCCACATTTGCATTAAAAATGGTGTCACTGCCTCACTTCTTATATCTATTTAGGTCCCTCCCAATTATGGTACCAGCCAGAACATTCACTCAGTTACACTCTATGATGTCTAAGTTTCTTTGGCTAGGAAAACAACCCAGAATTTATGTTCCGTCATAGAAAAGAAGGGGGTTTATCCCTTCGTAATTTTACACTTTATTACAAGTCGGCACAGATTGCTCAATTAATAAGTATGTGCTCTTATCCCAATAGTCTGAGATGGGTTATTCTGGAATCATTTCTCTCCAAACCATTCTCTTTATCAGGCCTAATGTGGACCACAGACCGACTTCCACTGGGGTTAATGAATGTGGCTCATGTTACAGTCCACTTGTTGCTTCTTTGGAGGAAAGTCCGGTTTAAATATTACTTACAATCAAGCCCTTCTTCCCTGACAGCTATATTACAAATCCCATGTTCCCACCAAGCCTTGAGCCACAATTTTTTTCTTGGTGTAAGCTGAAAGGTATTCATGTACTTAAACATTTGTGTTCCCCATTTAATATCTTACTTGACAGACAGGAATTTGTTCAAAAATTTGACCCTCCAGTTAGGGAGGTAATGCGCTTGAACCAGATCTCCCACTTTGCAAAGCAAATCCTCCCGAGCAGTACTACTCTCAGGGCAACGAGTTTTGAAAATAAATGTCTAAATGACCCTTTGGGCAGGGGAACGATCTCATTGATCTACTATGCTATAAACTCCCCACAAGATGATAAAAAATTGAAGTACAGTGGGGCAAAAAAGTATTTAGTCAGTCAGCATTAGTGCAAGTTCCACCACTTAAAAAGATGAGAGGCGTCTGTAATTTACATCATAGGTAGACCTCAACTATGGGAGACAAACTGAGAAAAAAAAATCCAGAAAATCACATTGTCTGTTTTTTTTTTCATTTTATTTGCATATTATGGTGGAAAATAAGTATTTGGTCAGAAACAAGCAATCAAGATTTCTGGCTCTCACAGACCTGTAACTTCTTCTTTAAGAGTCTCCTCTTTCCTCCACTCATTACCTGTAGTAATGGCACCTGTTTAAACTTGTTATCAGTATAAAAAGACACCTGTGCACACCCTCAAACAGTCTGACTCCAAACTCCACTATGGTGAAGACCAAAGAGCTGTCAAAGGACACCAGAAACAAAATTGTAGCCCTGCACCAGGCTGGGAAGACTGAATCTGCAATAGCCAACCAGCTTGGAGTGAAGAAATCAACTGTGGGAGCAATAATTAGAAAATGGAAGACATACAAGACCACTGATAATCTCCCTCGATCTGGTGCTCCACGCAAAATCCCACCCCGTGGGGTCAGAATGATCACAAGAACGGTGAGCAAAAATCCCAGAACCACGCGGGGGGACCTAGTGAATGAACTGCAGAGAGCTGGGACCAATGTAACAAGGCCTACCATAAGTAACACACTACGCCACCATGGACTCAGATCCTGCAGTGCCAGACGTGTCCCACTGCTTAAGCCTGTACATGTCCGGGCCCATCTGAAGTTTGCTAGAGAGCATTTGGATGATCCAGAGGAGTTTTGGGAGAATGTCCTATGGTCTGATGAAACCAAACTGGAACTGTTTGGTAGAAACACAACTTGTCGTGTTTGGAGGAAAAAGAATACTGAGTTGCATCCATCAAACACCATACCTACTGTAAAGCATGGTGGTGGAAACATCATGCTTTTGGGCTGTTTCTCTGCAAAGGGGCCAGGACGACTGATCCGGGTACATGAAAGAATGAATGGGGCCATGTATCGTGAGATTTTGAGTGCAAACCTCCTTCCATCAGCAAGGGCATTGAATATGAAACGTGGCTGGGTCTTTCAACATGACAATGATCCAAAGCACACCACCAGGGCAACGAAGGAGTGGCTTTGTAAGAAGCATTTCAAGGTCCTGGAGTGGCCTACCCTGTCTCCAGATCTCAACCCTATAGAAAACCTTTGGAGGGAGTTGAAAGTCCGTGTTGCCAAGCGAAAAGCCAAAAACATCACTGCTCTAGAGGAGATCTGCATGGAGGAATGGGCCAACATACCAACAACAGTGTGTGGCAACCTTGTGAAGACTTACAGAAAACGTTTGACCTCTGTCATTGCCAACAAAGGATATATCACAAAGTATTGAGATGAAATTTTGTTTCTGACCAAATACTTCTTTTCCACCATAATATGCAAATAAAATGAAAAAAAAAACAGACATTGTGATTTTCTGGATTTTTTTTCTCAGTTTGTCTCCCATAGTTGAGGTCTAACTATAATGTAAATTACAGACGCCTCTCATCTTTTTAAGTGGTGGAACTTGCACTATTGCTGACTGACTAAATACTTTTTTGCCCCACTGTATATGTTGCAGTGGGAGGAGGATCTGGGGTTTGAACAGTCAATTGATGAATGGTATCGTAGCTGTGACACCCTATCAGAAGGTAGTCATCAGACTTCTCTTGTGGAGACCTCCTTAAAACTATTGCACAGAGTCTATTATGTACTGGAAAAAAATCACAGCATTTTTCCTAATGTCTCGGGAGACTGTTTTAGGGGTTGTGGATTTTCTGGTGACATGAAACATATTTGGTGGTCTTGCACGGTGGTTTCTGGGTTTTGGGAGAAGGTGAAGCATCTGATAGCACAGATGTATGGTTGACCGGTTGTTCTGGAACCTTCTATCCTTTTACTGGGAACCAGGCCTTCCTGGCTTCCAAAAAGCTTTCAGAAGCTAGTAAACTACTTATGTATGGCCACTAAAATCCACATTGCAGCAAAGTGGAAGTCGCCCTCACTGTCAATATCTATGGTGAAAGAGAAGATGAACGACATTATGCTATATGAAAGAATAGAAGAAACTAGAACCGACACTGTTGTGAACTCATTTTCTGGTTTACCTCTGGCTTCTGGTGAGGGGGATGGAGCTGGCTGTGCTGACAGAGGAGTCGTGAGTTCTCTATCTGGACTCCCTCTGTTGGTGACAAGAGGTAATGAAGCTGATCTAAATGGCAGAGACCTGCCACCTGAGGAGGAGGACTGCGATTGGACATCAGGAGTCTCTGATTGGATTTAAGGCAGCCGACTCCCTATTTTCTTGCTGGTGATTTCTCCTGCCTGGGGCTTCTGGTTTCCAGTTTGGTTCCTGCCTTTTGCTCTGCTATTGTTCATTTGAGTTTCTGTCTGGTTTACTTAGTTTTTTGTGTTCAGCCAGCCCCGGCTGGGGCTGTGCTGAATTCCCATTTTTGTCTCTGATTATTTCAGTTTGTTTTTGTCCCTGATCAGTTGATCTCTTTTGCTCTGTCTTCAGAATATACCTGAGTGCTGATATAGGGAATTGAAGTCTAGCGACTTCAGGGCTTTTTTCTATCAGACGTGTTGGACATCTTTTTGGCAGGGTTTTTGCGTGATTGCAGACAGCAGCTTTCCTTTCCTATCCTTTCTAGTTAGTGTGGGCCCCATCGTTTGCTCAGCCTTTCTATTTGTGTTTGTGTTTTCACCTTGTTTCACTGGCAATATATGTTGGGGGCTGTCTATTGCTTTGGGGTCTGCTCTGGGGCAGTTTAGATTTTCCCTTTTCTTTCTATTATTTAGTTCTCCGGCCATGTCGAGGCGTCTAGGACCATCGTAGGTACGCTCCACGGCTACTGCTAGTTGTGTGGATAGGATCAGGGATCTGCAATCCGCTAGTTACCAACCTCTCTGGTTTTCTGGGCATAGCTTGCTTTTTGTTTTTCCTCCTCTGTGACTCATTCATAACACGACACGTGGGATTCTTTCTTCAGGGTTTGGCATCCCTGGATGGAGCTTCACTCAGATACTCGACTGGATCAGGCACGGAGGCTATCTCTATAGCCAAATGAGAACTGGTCACGGCCTGGGACGGGATTTATATATGTTCCTACAATAGTGGGTTGCATAACCGCTTTAAACGCCCTGGATTGGTTATTGATGATACCATTATAGATTATTGGATATTGTATAATTAAATCCTTTGTGCCTTTCCCTACGCCTGTCTATGTCCTGTCTCCCTTTATATTATTTGAAGTTTATTGAATGTATGGTAAATTGTTAGTTTACGCTCCCTTGCATGAGAGTTCATAACTTGGACTTGGTTTAATAAGTTTCAAAATACAACTTTATTGAAACTAAAATCAGTATCAATGGTACAGTTCCTTTTGATACGGCGAAATTGATTGTTGGGGATATTTTTCAGCCACTTAGGATAGTGCCCACTGCTGAAGTGGATATAGCTATTAGAGTCAACTTTCTTAAAAAAGGTTGTGCTACAGATCTTGTTATTTTCTACGAAAAGAGTGACATCTAAAAAATTAATACTAAAAACATCATAAAAAGCAGTAAAGGAGATACCCCAGTTGTTATTGTTCATTTGTTGGATAAAATCATTTATATTGTTTTCTGTAGTGTGCCAAATAAAAAATGTCATCAATAAATCAATTATAAAATACAATATATTTTTGCCAGGTTTCATTAAAAAACCATGAAAAGATTCACAAGCGTAGGTGCTACTTTCAAGCCCATCGCGGTCCCATTTGTTTGATGGTAAAACTCATTTTCAAAAGTAAAATAATTATCCTTTAATATAAATTCTAGTCCCTTGGCTAAAAAGTTTTTTGTAAAATAGAGAGCCTCTCATCAAATTTAAGAAAGTAATAAAAACACAGTAGTCCCACATCATGTGGCATATTGGAACAAAGTGATGTAACGTCCATGGTTAAAAAAAAATAGCTGGTTTTCCAAGGGATATTTTGTAGTAGCGCCAGTAGATGAGAGGAGTCTCGAAGATGACTCTTAAGGATAAAAACATGTATAAGGCTAGTTTCACACTAGCGTTACAGGGCGCAGCGCACGGCCGCTGCTAAGCCCTGCCCCCGGCCGCGCCCCCACCGGTCAGTTCCTCCTCTGATCACATGACGCTGCATGCGATCAGCGTACACTATATTTAGCGTTGGGTACGCTGGTCTGATTTTGCTGGCGCTGCGCCCTTTTGGCACTGCGCCCAGTGCACAAAAATGCAACAGCGCGTTTTTGGTAATTTTCAGCTCTTTCGTTTTCTCCCTTTTTTTGACTTGTTTTATTTTTATAATCACCTCTATCTCTCCGTAGTTTTTTAGATTTTCTTAAAATTGTTTCATTTTCAAGCTGCATAATAAAAGTGTTTACATTTGAATTAATTTTCTTATGTTCAGGATGTGAAAGGAAAGGTGTTAGATCTTCAGAGAGCTGCCTAATGTTAATAGTGGCAATATCGCACAATTGTGTTCTTTTTTTTATACAGACATTTTAACATGTTACTCATGCAGCTCTCTGGATGCTAGCCGATTCAGAAAGTAATCCATGCTGCTGGAGAAGTTGAAAGTGGAACGGACCCTCTGCTGCTGATAGATCTCAAAGCCGGGAGGATTTCCAAGGGTCCCGCCAGTAAGCAACTAGTATTGTGAGGAAAGAGGGAGACACAAGCGCAATATAGGGTCTTATTCCACAAATACAGTAAGCGGTTTGACCAAAAACTGCTCCCCTGGTAGTAGGTATTCAAAGCATGTGTAGATAAGGGCTGCCGCAGATCCACAAGTCGGTCACCGACTATATGAAACAGAACTCTGCAAAGGAATACGTGGATTTCATCCGCGCTGCCCAAATGATGAACTTCCAGTAGGGTAATAACGTTTGACAGTGGTTTATTCTACGCGTTTCAAGGTTTTTTGAACCTCTTCTTCAGGAAATACCACATGACGCATACATAGGTGATGCATTAAGTACACACAGATTTCAAAAAAATGAGCTCCAGTCAGATGACACATGCCAAAGCTCATAGTTAGCAGACAGTATAAATATTCATAGTAAGAGTCAGAAGCTGTTCTTATATTCACATGTCTATTATAATTTCACAGGTTGTTGAACAAAAGGAAAAAAATAAGGAAAATTAAGAAACACAGATATACTGAGCAAGAAAAGCAAATCTCGGACACGAACTCCTAGAGATCTGCCTCAGCTTCCTCCAGCTCTGCCGCCCGACAATCAGACAGCTCGGCTATACTAACAAGCTCCTGCAAGCGGATCTATGGAAGAGACATAGGATTAAGTAAACCATTAGATAGAAATTAAATTGTAAAGATCTAAATTTTAATCAATTAAAAATAAATGTTTTATTATTAAAAAATAAAAAATTTAGAATAAATATTTTTTAAAATCTTAGGTTCGGCTTATTATTCCTATTTAATGATGAATTAGAATAAAGGGGGAAAAAAGGGAATCACTCATCTGCCAAATTATAAAAAAGCACCCTTAAAGAATATACTTCATCTATAGTGAAATATAATGAATTCATTTTAGAAAATTTTGAGTTGGATATTTTTAATAAAAAAGAAAGGAATTTTTTAAGCATAAAAAACACTAGTGTCCCATTTTTTTTACCATCTCCCAAAAATACATAACATACAAAACCCCCCAGGCAGACCAATTATCGCAGGAATTAACTCATTAACCTCCAATTTGGCACATTACATCGATAGCACCATGCTAATACATGTTTTTAACCTCAAGAGTCATCTTCGAGACTCCTCTCATCTACTGGCGCTCCTACAAAATATCCCTTGGAAAACCAGTTATGTTTTCTTAACCATGGACGTAGCATCACTATATTCTAATATCCCACATGATGTGGGGCTACTGTGTTTTTATTACTTTCTTAAATTTGATGAGAGGCTCTCTATTTTACAAACAAACTTTTTAGCCAAGGGACTAGAATTTATATTAAAGGATAATTATTTTACATTTAAAAATGAGTTTTACCATCAAACGAATGGGACCGCGATGGGCTCGAAAGTAGCACCTATGTTTGTGAATCTTTCTATGGGGGTTTTTGAAGAAATATTTATTTTTAATGAAATTTGGCAAAAATATATTGTATTTTATAAGAGATTTATTGATGACTTATTTTTTATTTGGCACACTACAGAAAACAATATTAATGATTTTATCCAACAAATGAACAACAACTGGGGTATCTCCTTTACTGCTTTTTATGATGTTTTTAGTATTCACTTTTTAGGTGTCACTCTTTTCATAGAAAATAACAAGATCTGTAGTAAAACCTTTTTTAAGAAAGTTGACTCTAATAGCTATATCCACTTCAGCAGTGGGCACTATCCTAAGTGGCTGAAAAATATCCCCAACAATCAGTTTCTCCGTATCAGGAGGAACTGTGCCACTGATACTGATTTTAAACACCAGTCTGCTATTCTCAGAAAAAAATTTTTAACCCAGAAATATCCCTCCCACCTGGTAAAACATGCCAATAAAAATTCTATGTGAATATGGCTTTAAGGTGCAATGATACACTGCGCTGCTGTAGGTATAATTCAAGGAAATTTATTGGTGCCTACGCGTTTCCTGAGCTGTCCCAGCTCACTTCATCAGGGCATGATACAAGCACGCAATGCAGGAGTTTATATACAATCCAAAGTGTAAAAAAAGGGGGCAGGACAAGTAACTGCCACATCAGCAAGGCAATGGTATAAAACACATTAAAATAATTGTATTTAATAGAATATATTAAAACAGCACATAATAAGAATACATACTCAAGAACAATAAAAAAGAAAATGTATATATTTCTTTTGAAATAGACACGGGGGATCACGGGGTCCAATAAAAAAAGTAGTTAAAACCATCCTCAAGGAGTCTAGAACCCAGTTCCAAAGTTGAGAGTGTATGGTATTTTAATCCACATGACCATGGTGACTAGTGAGGAATGGGGCATGATTTTTCAGATCAATGTTAACATCAACCTATTCACTTCCAGAATAAAGAGTAAATCCAAAGAGATGTACCCTGAACAATGGATTTAAAATATATATATATATATATATATATATATATATATATATATATATATACACACACCATTGCCTTGCTGATGTGGCAGTTACTTGTCCTGCCCTCTTTTTTTTTTTTTTTTTTTAACACTTTGGATTGTATATAAACTCCTGCATTGCATGCTTGTATCATCCCCTGATGAAGTGAGCTGGGACAGCTCAGGAAACGCGTAGACACCAATAAAGTTCCTTGAATTTTACCTACAGCAGCGCAGTGTATCATTGCACCTTAGAGCCATCTTCACTTACAAGTCCTTGGACCCTGTGCAGACTGCAGCAGCTGTTTCATGCGTTAGTAGGTGGAGTGACCGAAGTTTCACAACCCTATCAGGTGAGTCTCTCCTTGCCTCACCATTACAAATTGTGTTTTAAAGGTTTCACACAGTGGATGCGCCCTGTTTTTTGTTTCTTTTATAAAAATTCTATGAAATTGAAACAGACCGCTGTTAGAGAATAATGTTAAAAATGGTACTGATAATACATTTTGCATGAATGTTATAACTCAATATAGCAATCAACACAAGGAAATCCGCGAGGTTTTACAGAAAAATTGGTACATCCTACTTGATGACCCTGTCCACAGTAAAATCCTCCGAAGAAATCCTGGAATAATGTACCGTAGAGCACCTACTATCAGGAGCATCATAGCACCAACTATCAGGAGCATCATAGCACCCACTATCAGGAGCATCATAGCACCAACTATCAGGAGCATCATAGCACCAACTATCAGGAGCATCATAGCACCAACTATCAAGAGCATCATAGCACCAACTATCAGGAGCATCATAGCACCAACTATCAGGAGCATCATAGCACCAACTATCAGGAGCATCATAGCACCTACTATCAGGAGCATCATAGCACCCACTATCAGGAGCATCATAGCACCAACTATCAGGAGCATCATAGCACCAACTATCAGGAGCATCATAGCACCAACTATCAGGAGCATCATAGCACCAACTATCAGGAGCATCATAGCACCAACTATCAGGAGCATCATAGCACCAACTATCAGGAGCATCATAGCACCTACTATCAGGAGCATCATAGCACCTACTATCAGGAGCATCATAGCACCAACTATCAGGAGCATCAAAGCACGTACTATCAGGAGCATGATAGAACCAACTATCAGGAGCATCATAGCACCCACTATCAGGAGCATCATAGCACCAACTATCAGGAGCATCATAGCACCAACTATCAGGAGCATCATAGCACCTACTATCAGGAGCATCATAGCACCTACTATCAGGAGCATCATAGCACCCACTATCAGGAGCATCATAGCACCAACTATCAGGAGCATCATAGCACGTACTATCAGGAGCATGATAGAACCAACTATCAGGAGCATCATAGCACCCAC
The DNA here is from genome assembly GCF_039654945.1 of Dendrobates tinctorius. Taxonomy (NCBI): domain Eukaryota; kingdom Metazoa; phylum Chordata; class Amphibia; order Anura; family Dendrobatidae; genus Dendrobates; species Dendrobates tinctorius. The sequence continues at coordinate 2,999,131 of NW_027362069.1, read as the reverse complement.
TATCAGGAGCATCATAGCACCCACTATCAGGAGCATCATAGCACCTACTATCAGGAGCATCATAGCACCTACTATCAGGAGCATCATAGCACCTACTATCCGGAGCATGATAGCACCCACGATCAGGAGCATCATAGCACCAACTATCAGGAGCATCATAGCACCAACTATCAGGAGCATCATAGCACCAACTATCAGGAGCATCATAGCACCAACTATCAGGAGCATCATAGCACCTACTATCAGGAGCATCATAGCACTCACTATCAGGAGCATCATAGCACCCACTATCAGGAGCATCATAGCACCAACTATCAGGAGCATCATAGCACGTACTATCAGGAGCATGATAGAACCAACTATCAGGAGCATCATAGCACCCACTATCAGGAGCATCATAGCACCCACTATCAGGAGCATCATAGCACCTACTATCAGGAGCATCATAGCACCTACTATCAGGAGCATCATAGCACCTACTATCCGGAGCATCATAGCACCCACGATCAGGAGCATCATAGCACCAACTATCAAGAGCATCATAGCACCAACTATCAGGAGCATCATAGAACCAACTATCAGGAGCATCATAGCACCTACTATCAGGAGCATCATAGCACTAACTATCAGGAGCATCATAGCACCAACTATCAGGAGCATCATAGCACGTACTATCAGGAGCATCATAGCACCTACTATCAGGAGCATCATAGCACCTACTATCAGGAGCATCATAGCACCTACTATCAGGAGCATCATAGCACCAACTATCAGGAGCATCATAGCACCAACTATCAGGAGCATCATAGCACCTACTATCAGGAGCATGATAGCACCAACTATCAGGAGCATCATAGCACCAACTATCAAGAGCATCATAGCACCAACTATCAGGAGCATCATAGAACCAACTATCAGGAGCATCATAGAACCAACTATCAGGAGCATCATAGCACGTACTATCAGGAGCATCATAGCACTAACTATCAGGAGTATCATAGCACCTACTATCAGGAGCATCATAGCACCAACTATCAGGAGCATCATAGCACCTACTATCAGGAGCATCATAGCACCCACTATCAGGAGCATCATAGCACCCACTATCAGGAGCATCATAGCACCTACTATCAGGAGCATCATAGCACCAACTATCAGGAGCATCATAGCACCCACTATCAGGAGCATCATAGCACCCACTATCAGGAGCATGATAGAACCAACTATCAGGAGCATCATAGCACCCACTATCAAGAGCATCATAGCACCCACAATCAGGAGCATCATAGCACCAACTATCAGGAGCATCATAGCACCAACTATCAGGAGCATCATAGCACCAACTATCAAGAGCATCATAGCACCCACTATCAGGAGCATCATAGCACCAACTATCAGGAGCATCATAGCACCAACTATCAAGAGCATCATAGCACCTACTATCAAGAGCATCATAGCACCTACTATCAGGAGCATCATAGCACCTACTATCAGGAGCATCATAGTACCTACTATCAGGAGCATCATAGCACCCACTATCAGGAGCATCATAGTACCAATTATCAAGAGCATCATAGCACCTACTATCAGGAGCATCATAGCACAAACTATCAAGAGCATCATAGCACCTACTATCAGGAGCATCATAGCACCCACTATCAGGAGCATCATAGCACCTATTATCAGGAGCATCATAGCACCTACTATCAGGAGCATCATAGCACCCACTATCAGGAGCATCATAGTACCAACTATCAGGAGCATCATAGCACCAACTATCAGGAGCATCATAGCACCAACTATCAGGAGCATCATAGCACCAACTATCAGGAGCATCATAGCACCAACTATCAGGAGCATCATAGCATCAACTATCAGGAGCATCATAGCACCAACTATCAGGAGCATCATAGCACCTACTATCAGGAGCATCATAGCACCTACTATCAGGAGCATCATAGCACCTACTATCAGGAGCATCATAGCACCAACTATCAGGAGCATCATAGTACCAACTATCAGGAGCATCATAGCACCAACTATCAGGAGCATCATAGCACGTACTATCAGGAGCATCATAGCACCTACTATCAGGAGCATCATAGCACCAACTATCAGGAGCATCATAGCACCTACTATCAGGAGCATCATAGCACCCACTATCAGGAGCATCATAGCACCTAGTCGCCTCAAGCCAGTAATCAACAGCCATGAGGGGCATATTTCAAACACTATTAAACGGCCTTTTAAATGTGGAACTAAGAACTGTTTATGATACCATATAAACAGTAAAATGATTAAAATTGATGGTGTCGGCCCTTTAAAGAACAATGAGGGTGAAATCTTAGAGAGCGATGTGGGAAAAGCAAATGTTTTAAATACTTTTTTCTCAACAGTGTTCACACAGGAAAAGGATTTGCCAGGGGAAATGCAGAGTAAACTCCCCATTAAGTATTACCTGCCTAACCCAGGAAGAAGTGCAGGACCGCCTTAGTAAGATTAAAATTGACAAATCACCAGGCCCTGATGGCATTCACCCTCGGGTATTAAGGGAGTTAAGTTAAGTTGATAGACAGGCCTCTATTCCATATATTTAAAGACTCTATAGAAACAGGGTCTGTTCCTTTTGATTGGCGGCAAGCAAATGTGGTACCAAGATTCAAAAAGGGGCGTAAAAGGGAACCTGGAAGCTATAGGCCGGTTAGCTTAACATCTGTTGTGGGTAAAAGTTTTGAAGGATTTCTAAGGGATACCATTATGGAATATCTCAATGTTAATAAATGTTTAACTCCATATCAACATGGATTTATGAAGGATCGCTCCTGTCAGACTAACCTGATCAGCTTCTATGAGGATGTAAGCTCTCAAATGGACCCAGGAGAATCATTGGATGTCATTTATCTCGACTTCTCTAAAGCATTTGACACTGTCCCACATAAAAGATTGGTGAGTAAGAGGAGAAAGCTTGGGCTAGGGGAAAATGTGTGTAGATGGGTAGGGAGCTGGCTCAGTGATAGAAAACAAAGAGTGGTTATTAATGGGGCATCCTCAGATTGGGCCAGGGTTACTAGTGGGGGACCACAGGGGTCTGTATTGGGCCCCCTACTATTTAATATATTTATTAATGATCTAGTGGATGGCTTACACAGTAAAATATCAGTATTTGCAGATGATACAAAACTATGTAAGGTAGTTAACAAAAAGGAGGACAGTTTGCAACTACAGACAGATCTGAGTAAATTGGAGAATTGGGCTGAAAAATGGCAAATGAGGTTTAACACAGATAAGTGTAAGGTTATGCACATGGGAAGGAGAAATGCTCAGCTACTTACCGGTAGCGGTGTTTTTCAGGAGCCCATGACTCTCCCTAATTGGGTGGTGCAGTGAGATTCCGTGTGCCCCACAATTAGTAGATCGTCTAGATAGGGGATCACAAGAATGTCTTGTTCGTGCAAATGAGCCATAACCTCCGCCATTATCTTTGTGAAGACCCGGGGTGCCACCGCCACCCCGAAGGGAAGTGCCCTGTATTGAAAATGGCCTATAACTCCGCCCACTGAAACAGACACCCTTAGGAATTGCTGATGATCTGCATGTATCGGAACATGATAATAGGCGTCTTTAAGGTCTAAGACTACCATAAAGCACCCACCGAATAGCAATTTAATCGCCGATTTCACAGACTCCATTTTGAAAGAGTGAATTTCAATGAATTTATTGAGGCTTCTGAGAAGGAGCAGTCTGGCTTCTTAACTAGAAAGAGGGGCGAGTGGAACCCCTTACCTCTTTGTAGCTCAGGAACCTTCACCAAGACACCTTTCTTAGGGATCCCCTCTCATGCTCTGTAATCCAACTGAGGTGGGAGAGAGGGCCGCCCTTTTTATGTTTGTAGGTTTCACTAGAAGCCTTCACTAGACCTTTGTACAGCTGTATAATGAGGCCCAGGCTTTATAGTGAAGGGACAGGAGTGAGGGCCTGTTCCCAGGAGCTACAGTCTGAGGAAAGGACTAAAAAGCCTTCACTAGACCCCTGTACAGCTGTATAATGAGGCCCAGGCTTTATAGTGAAGGGACAGGAGTGAGGGCCTGTTCCCAGGAGCTACAGTCTGAGGAAAGGGCTAAAAAGCCTTCACTAGACCCCTGTACAGCTGTATAATGAGGCCCAGGCTTTATAGTGAAGGGACAGGAGTGAGGGCCTGTTCCCAGGAGCTACAGTCTGAGGAAAGGGCTAAAAGCCTTCACTAGACCCCTGTACAGCTGTATAATGAGGCCCAGGCTTTATAGTGAAGGGACAGGAGTGAGGGCCTGTTCCCAGGAGCTACAGTCTGAGGAAAGGGCTAAAAAGCCTTCACTAGACCCCTGTACAGCTGTATAATGAGGCCCAGGCTTTATAGTGAAGGGACAGGAGTGAGGGCTTGTTCCCAGGAGCTACAGTCTGAGGAAAGGGCTAAAAAGCCTTCACTAGACCCCTGTACAGCTGTATAATGAGGCCCAGGCTTTATAGTGAAGGGACAGGAGTGAGGGCCTGTTCCCAGGAGCTACAGTCTGAGGAAAGAGCTAAAAAGCCTTCACTAGACCCCTGTACAGCTGTATAATGAGGCCCAGGCTTTATAGTGAAGGGACAGGAGTGAGGGCCTGTTCCCAGGAGCTACAGTCTGAGGAAAGGGTTAAAAAGCCTTCACTAGACCCCTGTACAGCTGTATAATGAGGCCCAGGCTTTATAGTGAAGGGACAGGAGTGAGGGCCTGTTCCCAGGAGCTACAGTCTGAGGAAAGGGTTAAAAAGCCTTCACTAGACCCCTGTACAGCTGTATAATGAAGCCCAGGCTTTACAGTGAAGGGACAGGAGGGAGAAAAGTGGGGAAAGGAGCAAGAAGAGCCGGACTGCCCATCACTAACCTGCATTAGTGATCTGTCGTTCATGAACGATCCAATTCAAAGAGCCGGCTCCCCGCTGGTAACGAAATGAGCTGGCTCTGCACTGTGAACGAGCTGGTTCTTTTTTTTTTTTTTTCTGGTGCCAGGCAGTGGGAGTGACTCATCTGGGAGGAGGCGGAGCTGTCAGGAGACAGGGAAATGTGTGCTGGAGTGAGTGGAAATATTTAAAGTGATATACTCCTCCTAGCTTCAGACATGCATGCATGGCATACAGTATATGGCATGTGACTGTAGAGGGGTTAAACTCAAGTGACTCAGCAAATTGGTCTCATGTAGACTCTCACATATACTATAGTATACTATTAGTTAACCCCTTTCTGCCATGTGACGTACTATCCCGTCCATGTGCCCTGGGACTTAATTCCCAGGGACGGAATAGTACGTCTAATGCGATCAGCGGCGGCCACGTGGTGAGCGCTGCTGATCGCGGCCGGGTGTCAGCTGATTATCACAGCTGAGACCTGGCACAATGTGTCAGGGGCGGTCACGGACCGCCCCCGACACTTTAATCCCTTTTACACCGCGATCAAACACAATCGCGGTGTACCGGGGGTTAAAGGGAAGCATCGGCAGGGAGGGGGCTCCCTCCGTGCTTCCCTGAGCCCCCCACAGCAGCGCAATGTGCAGCGCTGCTGCGGGGGGCTCCATCCCTGCAGGTCCCCGAATCCAAGATGGCGACGGGGACCTTCGGGGGCCTGTAGGGAGCTGACTTCCTCACTGTCTGCAAATCGCAGACATGAGGAAGTCTGCTTCAATGCCTGTGACAGATCGCTGGTCTGTCACAGTGATCTGTGATGTGACAGATCAGCGATCTGTCACATGACAGGTATGTCCCCCCTGGGACAACCTAATAAAGTTTAAAAAAAAAAAAAAAAGTGTAAAAATAATTAAAAAAAAAAAATCGCTAAATAAACTAGTAAAAAAAAAAAAAAAAAAAATTACCCAATAAATTCATTTTTTGAAAATAAAAAAAAAAAAAACAATAAAAATACACATATTAGGTATCGCCGCGTCCGTAACGACCCGCCCTATAAAACTGTATCATTAGTTAACCCCTTTAGCGAACCACTTAAAAAATAAAAATAAAAAACGAAGCAAAAAATAATGATTTAATATCATACCACCGAACAAAAAGTGCAATAACGCGCGAACAAAAAGACGCATATAAATATCCATGGTACCGCTGAAAACGTCATCTTGTCCCGCAAAAAAAGAGCCACCATACAGCATCATCAGCGAAAAAATAAAAAAGTTATAGCTTGCAGAATAAAGCAATGCAAAAATAATTATTTTTTATATAAAATTGTTTTCATTGCAAAAAACCGACAAAACATAAAAAACGACCTAAATGAGGTATCGCTGTAACCGTACTGACCCGAAGAATAAAACCGCTTTATCAATTTTACCGCACGCGGAATGGTGTAAACGCACCCCCCAAAAGAAATTAGTGAAACGCTGGTTTTAGTTCATTCTGCGTCACAAAAATCGGAATAAAAAGCGATCAAAAAAGTCACGTGCCCGAAAATGGTACCAATAAAAACGTCAACTCGTCCCGCAAAAAATAAGACCTCACATGACTCGGTGGGTCAAAATACCGAAAAATTATAGCTCTCAATATGTGGTGATGCAAAAACTATTTTTACAATAAAAAGCGTCTTTTAGCGTGCGACAGCCGCCAAACATAAAAACCGCCATAAATAGTAAATCAAACCCCCCGTTATCACCCCCTTAGTTAGGGAAAAACAATAAAATAAAAAAAATGTATTTATTTCCATTTTCCCATTAGGGCTAGGGTTAGGGCTAGGGTTAGGGTTAGGGTTAGGGCTAGGGTTAGGGCTCAGATTAGGGTTAGGGGCGTGTTGGGGTTAGGGTTGGAGTTATAATTGGGGGTTTCCACTGTTTGGGCACATCAGGTGCTCTCCAAATGCAACATGGCGTCTGATCTCAATTCCAGCCAATTCTGCGTTGAAAAAGTCAAATGGTGCTCCTTCCCTTCCAAGCTCTGCCATGCGCCCAAACAGTGTTTTACCCCCACATATAGGGTTATCAGCATACTCAGGACAAATTGCAAAACAACTTTTGGGGTCCAATTTCTCCTGTTACCCTTAGGAAAATAAAAAATTGGGGGCAAAAATATCATTTTTGTGGAAAAAAATGATTTCTTTATTTTCACGCCCAGGCGTTATAAACTTCTGTGAAGCACTTGTGGGTTCAAAGTGCTCACCACACATCTAGATAAGTTCCGTGGGGGGTCTAGTTTCCAAAATGGGGTCACTTGTGGGGCGTTTCAATAGTTTAGGTACATCAGGGGCTCTCCAAATGCACATGACACCCGCAGACCAATCCATCAAAGTCTGCATTCCAAAACGTCAGTATTTCCCTTCCGAGCCCCGACGTGTGCCCATACAGTAGTTTTCTCCCACATATGGGGTATCAGCCTACTCAGGACAAATTGGACAACAAGTTTTGGGGTCCAATTTCTCCTGTTACCCTTGGGAAAATAAAAAACTTGAAGACTAATTGATCATGTTTGTGGAAAAAATACGATTTTTTTATTTTCATGCCTGGGCATTATAAACTTCTGTGAAGCCCTTGGAGGTTCAAAGTGCTCACCACACATCTAGATAAGTTCCTCAGGGGGTCTAGTTTCCATAATGGGGTCATTTGTGGGGGGTTTCCACTGTTTAGGTACATTAGGGGCTCTCCAAAGGCAACATGACACCCGCAGACCATTCCATCAAAGTCTGAATTCCAAAACGTCACTACTTCCCTTCCGAGCCCCGACGTGTGCCCATACAGTAGTTTTCTCCCACATATGAGGTATCAGTGTACTCAGGACAAATTGGACAACTTTTGGGGTCCAATTTCTCCTTGTACCCTTGGGAAAATGAAAAATTGGTGACTAAAAGATCATGTTTGTGGCAAAAATACGATTTTTTTATTTTCACGCCCGGGCGTTATAAACTTCTGTGAAGCACTGGAGGGGTTCAAAGTGCTCACCACACATCTAGATAAGTTCCTTGGGGGGTCTAGTTTCCAAAATGGTGTCATTTGTGGGGGTTTTCTACTGTTTTGGTACATCAGGGGCTTTCCAAACGCGACATGGTGTCCGATCTCAATTCCAGCCAAAAACATCAAATGGTGCTGCTTCCCTTCCGAGCTCAGCCATGCGCCCAAATAGTGGTTTACCCCCACATGTGGGGTATCAGCACACTCAGGACAAATTGCACAATATCTTTTAGGGTCTTGCTACCCTTGGAAAAATAAGAATTGAGGGTGAAAAGATCATTTTTGTGGAAAAAATATGATTTTTTAATTGTACGGCTGTATGTTATAAACTTCTGTGAAGCCCTTGGGGGTTCAAAGTTCTCACCAAACATCTAGATAAGTTCCTTGGGGGGTCTAGTTTCCAAAATGGTGTCATTTGTGGGGGGTTTCCACTGTTTTGGTACATCAGGGGTTTTCCAATCGGAACATGGTGTCCGATCTCAATTCCAGCCAAAAACGTCAAATGGCGCTGCTTCCCTTCCGAGCTCTGCCATGCACCCAAATAGTCATTTACACCCACATATGGGGTATCAGCGTACTAAGGACAAATTGCACAATAACTTTTAGGGACCTGTTACCCTTGGAAAAATAAAAATTGGGGGTGAAAAGATCATTTTTGTGGTCAGGGCTGCAGTGTAAAGCATGGGGACTGCAAATGGAAAGCTGACCCTCTGCTAAAGAGCAAGGCTGCAGTGTAAAGCATGGCCACTAAGAATGGAAAGCTGAGCCTCTGCTAAAGAGCAGGACTGCAGTGTAAAGCAAGGCCTCTGAGAATGGGAAGCTGAAGAGCATGGATGCAGTGTAAAGCAAGGCCACTGAGAAAGGGAAGATGAAGAGCAGAGCTGCAGTATACAGTTGAATGTTGAAGTTGGAAGAGAGGTCAAAGGTCACTGTGTCTAAGGAGCCTGCAGCAGCAGCAACCACTGAGAACCCTCTCAGAGAGATGTCTGTCCAGCCTGTGTGTGTGTGAGACCAAACCCAGTAAAGGAGAACTTGTCATCCCCTCCTCCTCTCTCTCGTGGCCGCCTGTTCCACTCTTTGATCACCCTCACGGTCACAAAAGTTTTTTCTAATCTGTGTCTCTCTCCTCCTCCCATTCAGTTTCATCCCACTGCTTCTAGTCTTTCCTTGTGCAAATGAGAATAAGAAGGATGATCCTTCTACACTGTGACAGCCGCCCTTGAGATATCTGTAGACCGCTAATAAGTCTCCTCTCGGTCGTCTTTTTTGCAAGGTACGGTAAGCATTCCCAAATCCCGTAACCGTTCCTCATAATGGGACATGGTTTGCAGACCGGTCGTTCACCATTTTGGTCGCTTTTCCCTGAACTTGCTCCATGTGGTGCCCCGGACTGGACACGGTATTCCACATGAGGTCTGACCAAAGTGGAGTAGAGGGCCATAATGACCTCCCGTGATGTAGACTGTATGCTTCTAGAATACATCCCAGAACTGTATTTGTCTTTTCTGCTGCTGGATAGCATACTACCCAAGTCTTTTTCACATGTGCTGTTGCTTAGCCCTGTTCCTCCCATTCTGTATGTGCTGATTTCATTTTTATTGCCCAGATGTAGCACTTTGGTTTTTAACAGGGAAAAATGCATTCTGTTACTTGCTGCCCACAACGCGTAGGCGCAATAGCCTGATATCGGTTCTAGGGCAGCGCGCACTACGCATGCCCAAGAATGCTTGTCACAGCGCAGGCAACAGGATTCAAATCAAGAGGAGGTAGCGACGCATGGAGCATCATGATGGACAGATGGTGGGTGGTGCCAAGGTGCAGCTCAGGCATGATTGACGGATGGTAGGCGGCTGATATAGGGGGACACATCATACCTATGGGACACATTACAGGTAAGAGGAGCTAATTATAAAAGTCAATATTTTGGCATTACTCGGGGTCAGAAAAAGAAGAGCCACCTTCACAGAATGCAGCCTTAGTGCTGCTGAAGGTGGCTCTTTAACTGAAAAATGCCTCTGGGGGGTGACAGGTTCCCTTTAAGATGAGTCCCAGGAGCCAGGAGACCGAGGTCAGTCAGACCCACACTAAAGGGACTTGAATTCTTTTGCTAGGGGGCTCCATCCAAGTGGAGCCAGGGTCACGTTTGACCCTCAGCTGCATTGGACATAGGCTGTACTAACTGTATATGTGTTTAAAAAAAAATTCTAACAGTTTTAAGCTTAGAGGTGCCGCCATGTTCAGGGATGACCATATTTTAGGAGGGAGGAGTGTAAGGAGGTGGCGGGGACCCTCACATTCCTCCTCTTCCCTGGACGCTGCTCTCATGGTTACGTGTGGCACCTCATTGTTCACTAACGTCATTATACTTGTTATGTATTGTAATGTGATATATCTGTCATGTACGATGTATAGGCTTAGGGCCAGGATAGGATCGTAGATAGTATAGGACCGTAGGGGGATTAGAATAGAGGGGGTCATCATAGAGAAAAGGAATAGAATAAAATAGATTAGGAGTGTTAGTTAGGTACAGTTAGCATAGAGGTTTGTCAGTAGGGAGGAGTCAGAGGTGAGCAGGGCAGAGCAAAGGGATATAGTCAGGACACTTCCTGGATAGGCAGCAGAGCCCGGGCAGCCTTGCCTAGGGCAAGGTGCAAGGAGTAGTGAAGGAGACAGTCTGCCGGCTGTGGGGATGGAGCTGCTATAGCAGGAAGGGGTCCCAGGCTGAGGATCATGCAGGTGGGCACCAGCTTAAGGGCTGTCTCAAGAAGGATCTGGGGTCTACAACTGAGGCAGGAGTAGCTGAGATGTCTTTCCTGGAACCTTTCCCTATTGGAACCGGACAAGGGGATGGCAGGGAGTTGGTGACACTGAAGGCATTGGATAACACCCGAGCATGCTTGGATCAGACGTTATCCGAGCATGTTCGCTCATCACTAAAAACCATATACAGTGATAACTTGACTTACAAGTTTAATTCATTCTGTGGCCGAGCTCTTAACTCAATTTGCTTGTATATCAAATTAAATGTCCCCATTAAAAGGAAATGAAATACAATTAATCCGTTCCAGCCCCCCAAAAACCACACCAATTATTTTATTAGGAGTTTTAAAAAAAAGATTCATTAACAGCAAAATTAGCAGAAGAATGAACCAAAAAATAACCATTATCCTATGAACAGCCCCATGTCAAATACATGCAGCATGCAGTGCTTAAAATAGAGTCCACCTCAGGAAAATGGCAACGTTGGTAATACTAAAAACCTGTGTGCAGCAAAAGATGGTAAGGTCCTGAATCACAAGAAAAGATAAAAAGAACTGACAGGGCAACTCACTTTTTTAGGACCCATAGTCGAAGAATGAAGCAACGACAGAGGTGCTTGTGTGGCGCCCCTGAGACTCAGTCGCCACAGAGATACTGCACCTTCTCCTAAGGTGTAGTAGTGCCCCACCACCTAGGTAAGTTGGGAACTCCTTTCCTCTCTCCAACATCTGCATCCCACACACAGGATAGTTCAGTAGGTCCACCTAGCAGCTTCAAGCTGGGGGTAGCAGAGCACCCTTCGTGGAACCCTGCTTCGTAACACGAGATGTGCTGGGAGGTGGGTGGAGTTAGTATAAAAGAGAGGGAAAGTTTAGAATTACAGGTCAGTCTGACAGAAGGTCAGACGAGAAGGAGTTCAGTTCTGAAGTTAGAGTTTCAGTTTTGAGTTCAGTTTAGAAAAAGTGCTGCAGCTGCCTCAGTGATCTGAGCCAGCTGGCACGGGAAAGAGAAGAGAAGGAGAAAGACGTAGACCTGCAACCTAAGCTTCCATAAGAAAGAAAAGGAACAGCGTGGAACGAAGGAGTAGGAGAACAAAGAGGAGTTGTGGGTTGAGAGAGAACCCTGCCTATAGGTTCTCAGCGCAAGGCTGGGGCCTGGTCCCCGAGGTTGTATGGACACTCATGGTTCTGCAGCAGACACCGGTGGAGTAGTTGGCTGTTAATGCAGTACTCCCATCCAAGACTTGGGACACAACAGCAACCGATTCGCGAGCCAGGACTCTGAGAGGAGTCCCAGATAGAGGCTACAGCTGTCTGTCATACAAGTAGAGTTGTTAGGAACATCTGACAGGAGGAACTTCAGCGTAACCACGGTACTGGAGCTCTTCACACTAAAGGCGCAATAGAGGAGTCGTTCAGGAAAGGCACATGTTGGTGGAGTGTTGGAGAGGAGATCCCTGACTTGCCCGGGAGGTTGATTGAGTCTCTACCCCAGAGGACACGGCACGGAGGCAGGCACCAGTGGGTACCATGAACTGTAATGCTTTGAAACTGCGAGCCCTGGTGACCTCCATTCATTCACCGCTAAAACCTTCAGCACCGCTACATCTGGGTACCAGCATCTATACCATTCTGCGCCTCTCCTCATCCATTGCACCTACACTGCCCTGGGACTACATCTCAACCTGTGGGGAGCTACACCATCTTTGCTGCACCACACCATCAGTCCCAGTGGATCTGCACGCAGCGTTGGCTTACCATCTCCCTTGCCAAACACCACGGGTGGCGTCATGAACTATACTATCCCTATAAACTATACTATTAACATTACTGCCATTGATATTGGGCACCCAGGGCCACGGACCGGGTCACCGCCGCTGTGACACACATCCCACGGACACTGGCCCGATGCAGAGTAACCCGCTGCCCTGGGTGTGAGGGCGACCCACTTGCACGGCAGGGTAACCACGAGGTGAGTGGTGTAAGCTCGCTCGCTTGTAACTCAGATCTTGGCTCACATCATAAAGCAAATATTGACAGAGTGACGGCTCGCATCTCGCAAAATTCATAAGTCGATGCACTCGTTAGTCAAGGTATTACTATAATGTACTGCTTTTTATAAATTTTATAGAAAACAGCAACTGCTTCTGTTATTTAGCCTTAATCCAGAGGCATGTCTAGGGGAGGGCAGGAGGGGAATCTGCCCCCGGTTCAGCTGGCAAGGGAACACTGTTGAGCTGCCTCATCCGGCAGTCCGAGGAGATTTCCTGGAGGTTATGGGCCAGGCAGACTATGAGTCGGCTGTTCTCTGAGACGGATGTCAAGCTCAGAGAAGATGAAGTGCGCCGTATCCCAGTGATCAATTGTACTTGCATTTTTCAGACGGACTGAGCACAATTGAAGTCCTGACCACCGGGATATGGCGATGTCAGAAGCGTGATTAAGTCTTGTGATCACCCTGTTGACGTAATTCGCCAGCGCCTCAGAGGCGCAAACAGCATTGGTGCTAAGTGCTCCAATGGAACTGAAGAAACTGACGATTTATTGTAATGGGGTTGGGTAGATTTGAATACACAGCTTGGGGGGCAAGGAAGAGATGTATGTGTATACAATATGGGGAGAGGGAAAAATCTGAGACAGCAAATAAACCCTAACTAAAGTCTACTAAAATATAACCTTTATTGAAAAATTATATAATAATAAGATTAAAGTGCAATTAGAAATACAATAGTTGCTGACAGTAGAGGGATACATTTAGCCAGACCATTAGCCAGCAGGATAGGTATAATGTATAAAGCAGTAGAGCCATCACTACTGGGATACAATTTCCCAGGTACTGGAATATAAGGTATTTATCTGGCCAATGGGACACAATTATCCAGATTTAGAGACAATGTATCAGTGACCATTCACTTACAGGATATAACTACACAGATTTAAGAGACAGAGGACTAAATAATAGTGTTAATAACAAGTCTCTACAGGGACACAGTTACCCCGGACAAAGCTCAACCTCTCTCTGTAGTGTTGTATATTGGTAATCGATGGTAATTGGTAATGCCAACTTGTCAGTTGTTATGTGCGGAGACTGATCGGAATACTGACGGGCATGTTGTAGATCGTATTCAACTACTGCCCTCTGCTGCTCACAAACACTTGCCAACATATGTAATGTGGGGTTCCAGAGTATGGTCACGTCGCACACCAGTGTGTGAACTGGCACTTGCAAGAGCTGCTGAAGCACTGCTAGATCGGTGGCAGCTGTAGCTGTCTTGTGGATATGGGCGCACATGAGGCGTTCCTTCACAAGTCGCTCAGGCATATCGGGGTGTTATGCGTGTGTGGTAACTCACTTGGGAAAATAGGTTATACACTAAATAGCTGCAACTGACCCTGACGGTTCTTGTACAGAATAGATCTCTTGGCACCGCAGTCCCTAGTGGTGCCTACGGGGCAGAGCTAGCCCAACCACAGACTAGGAGATGGCAACTTGGACCTATCTGCCTAAAAGGCTCTCAAATTGCTTCATGTTCCTTCTAAAGAACTGGAGGGCAGAGCAGAATGTGAATTCAAGTAGTTATTCCTTCCAGATTAAATATTAGAACATCCATGGTACAAGATTAAAAACATGTTCATTCTGACGCGTTTCTGGCTGAAGACCTTAGTCGTAAAATAATCTTGTACCATGAATGTTCTAACTTTTAACCTGGATGGAATAAAGGTGACTTGAATTTTATTTTATATTCTTCTGTGATACGCTTCCTTCTTTTCTTATGTATCTGTCACCAGTAGTCAACAGTTACTGGATTTAGTCATAACTGACTGACGAAGCGGCGATACGCGTGGGGCCTCTTCCCACTCTCCATTCTTGTCCCCCTCCGGACTTCTTGCCGCCCCCATGTCTGTGTCTGGCTTTCTCATTTTGGGTGATCATACTTTTATTTCATTATAGCATTCTCAGTCAGTTATGCCCATTTTTTGACGTCATCTGTATTGTTACAACTATTTTAGGGTGACTTCTTTGCATACATGCTTTGGTATATGTGGGAGTCTCTATTTTTTGACTGTTTATACCTGAGCAATGGGAAATGATGTTGATTAGTCGCATCCTGCATGTACCATCACCCATTCTGTTTATATTTGTAGTTATAGGTTCATTTATCATTATGACCGTATGACACATGTATTTTCTTTCTGCATATGCTGGGGGGCTGCCATTCCCCCATTACTTGGGTTGTATTTAAGGCTTATGGGCCTTTTGGGGAGTTTTGGGCTATTGGTTTGTTGTGTATTTTAAATGTTTTTAAAGTTACCATGTCCATGATGAAATAAAGATTTTTTCACTTTTTATATACGGAGGTGTATACCGGGTTATTTGCCTTTTCTTTTTCTCCGTGTCTTTTGGCTTCATTAATTTATAGGCTAGGTGTTGTACTCTATTTGGGATTATTATTGACATTAGTGTACCCTTTTCTTGTTAGCATTGGTCTCATACTACAGTCATATGTTAAAGTTTGGGCACCCCTATTAATGTTAACCTTTTTTCTTTATAACAATTTTGGTTTTTGCAACAGCTATTTCAGTTTCATATATCTAATAACTGATGGACTCCGTTATATTTCTGGATTCAAATGAGGTTTATTGTACTAACAGAAAATGTGCAATCTGCATTTAAACAAAATTTGACCGGTGCAAAAGTATGGGCCCCCTTATCATTTTCTTGATTTGAACACTCCTAACTACTTTTTACTGACTTCCTGAAGCACTAAATTGGTTTTGTAACCTCATTGAGCTTTGAACTTCATAGCCAGGTGTATCAAATCATGAGAAAAGGTATTTAAGGTGGCCACTTGCAAGTAGTTCTCCTATTTGATTCTCCTATGAAGAGTGGCATCATGGGCTCCTCAAAACAACTCTCAAATGGTCTGAAAACAAAGATTATTCAACATAGCTTTTCAGGGGAAGGATACAAAAAGTTGTCTCAGAGATTTAACCTGTCAGTTTCCACTGTGAGGAACATAGTAAGGAAATGGAAGAACACAGGTACAGTTCTTGTTAAGCCCAGAAGTGGCAGGCCAAGAAAAATATCAGAAAGGCAGAGAAGAAGAATGGTGAGAACAGTCAAGGACAATCCACAGACCACCTCCAAAGACCTGCAGCATCATCTTGCTGCAGATGGTGTCACTGTGCATCGGTCAACAATACAGCGCACTTTGCACAAGGAGAAGCTGTATGGGAGAGTGATGCGAAAGAAGCCGTTTCTGCAAGCACGCCACAAACAGAGTAGCCTGAGGTATGCAAAAGCACATTTGGACAAGCCAGTTACATTTTGGAAGAAGGTCCTGTGGACTGATGAAACAAAGTTTGAGTTGTTTGGTCATACAAAAAGGCGTTATGCATGGAGGCTAAAAAACACAGCATTCCAAGAAAAGCACTTGCTACCCACAGTAAAATTTGGTGGAGGTTCCATCATGCTTTGGGGCTGTGTGGCCAATGCCGGCACCGGGAATCTTGTTAAAGTTGAGGGTCACATGGATTCAACTCAGTATCAGCAGATTCTTGACAATAATGTGCAAGAATCAGTGACGAAGTTGAAGTTACGCAGGGGATGGATATTTCAGCAAGACAATGATCCAAAACACCGCTCCAAATCTACTCAAGCATTCATGCAGAGGAACAATTACAATGTTCTGGAATGACCATCCCAGTCCCCAGACCTGAATATCATTGAACATCTGTGGGATGATTTGAAGCGGGCTGTCCATGCTCGGCGACCATCAAACTTAACTGGAATTGTTTTGTAAACAGGAATGGTCACAAATACCTTCATCCAGGATCCAGGAACTCATTAATAGCTACAGGAAGGGATTAGAGGCTGTTATTTTTGCAAAAGGAGGATCTACGAAATATTATTGTCACTTTTATGTTGAGGTGCCCATACTTTTGCACCGGTCAAACTTTGTTTAAATGCAGATTGCACATTTTCTGTTAGTACAATAAACCTCATTTGAATCCAGAAATATAACTGAGTCCATCAGTTATTAGATATATGAAACTGAAATAGCTGTTGCAAAAACCAAAATTGTTATAAAGAAAAAAGGTTAACATTAATAGGGGTGCCCAAACTTTAACATATGACTGTATATACAAAGCGCTATGTGAGGACTGATATTGAATATAGAGAGGATATGTGGGGGCTCATACTATATATAGAGAGGCTAGGTGGGTTCTTACAATGTATGTGGAGGGGCTATGTAAGGGCTCATACTGTATGTAGGAAGCTAGGTGTGAGCTCTTACAGTATATAGAGGTATAAAGGGGGCTGTATATGGGTTCATATGGTATGTAGGGGGTGTCAGCATATTTAATTCTACTCAATATTAAGTTATACAATTATTATTAATATAAAGTAATAATTGTAATTAATATGTTATGGTCTCTCATATAGCACCTTGGGAAAACTAATAGCCCAATCCTGGTATATAGTGACATTGTCTATAGTGTCCTCCCCTATTTACTGGCCATTTATCCTACAGCAGCATGTCCACCTCCACATCCAACCATCCATATAATCTAATCTTCTGTAATACTGGGATATATGGGTTATTATTGTTGATTTATCACTGCTCACATCAGTGGAAACTACTCCGGAATTACAATGTATGGTAATAATGACATTGTGGCATTTTTTGAAAGTTTTAAGAGGTCAAGATGGATAATTAGAGTCAATTTCATTTATATGGTAATGAATGGGTTGTATGGCCTGCTCTGGTCTCTGTAAATAACTGCTGCTCCTGCTGCTGATGTCACGGAATGTTGAGGTTTCTGGCTCCGCCCCCTTGCCTTATGACATCACACACATTGTGTATGGAGCTGCAGAGCCAACATTCCGTCTGACAGTTGCAGACGGTGGAGAGAGCGGTAAGTCGGCTCTATGTCATCTCTTGTTGTGTCCTTCATTCTCTTCTATCATCTATTTCTCATGTATTTTTTATTCATTATGGAGTCTTTATTCTATATAATACAAGCAGGTCCATAATAATTAGTGAACCCCTCAGATTAGGAGCTGTCCAAGCATTACAGCTCTTCCACCAATAGTAAAGGGAGATATATAGGGTGTGACGGGATTTATCTACAAGCCCAGAAATGACAGCGATTTACCGATTATCCATCACATGATTCTGGCTTCTGACTTTCTTGCTCATCAGCTCCATAGATTAGTTATAATTGAGAGGATCCCCTCAGCCAGAACTGGAACATGACGACTTCTCGATTTTTAGGCCATGTATTGTTAGAGAATCATCCAAATCTGGGAGATTAAAGTTATATCCTGTAAAGGGAACACATGTAACATGAAGATAACTATGTAATTGTCGGACGTTATTGAGACATATAGTAATATACAGTCCAGATCAAAAATATAAATCCAACCAATATTGGGAAATCCTTGTACAACACCGATGTATATACATATTAGCTCCATATGCAGTGAAGCTAGTCAGATCTTCCCCCACATTGGAGGATTCATAGCGTTTGACCTCTAGTATATTGGGCAATGCACTTCAATGGAAGGGAGGTTCTTGGCTCCGCCCACATTTGCTCTTATTTGTCATTTCACGGAATGTTTTGGTGGTTAGTTTTGCCCCCATAAGCTACTACTTGTGATGTCACCAAATGTTTTGGTTGTTGGCGTCACCTCCATTAGCTTCTACTTGTGATGTCACTAATGAGGATAGTAGCCCTTCAGAAGACAATGGCGCTTGACTGCCTGTTAGCAGGTGAAGGGGGCACTTGCGCTGTTATAGGTGAGCAATGCTGCTCCTAGAAGATGCACATGATTCAATAATGGATAAAGTAAAGGAGCTGCAGCAAAAAGCTGGAGATATATCCAAGGAGGGATGGAATCCCTTTTTCTGGATGGGGTCTATCAGAGTTGGGTTAAACAATTTTCTCTCAACTTTTCAAAAGCCCATACAGGATTGGTAGTGATAGGATTGGTTGTATTGAGCTTGATTGCCTGGAAATTATTAATGTGCAGGAAATTAATTATATATTGGAGCCACTGGAAGACACAGGCGGAAGAGGGACACTGTGCATGAACAATATATGGATCCTTTGCAGCCCAATAACTCATCATAACGCCCAATTTCATCTGCTTTGGAGGTGGAAATGGGTCCCCTTACCTCTTGGCCCTTGGGCAGTTGCACAATTTGCACCAATAACATGTCCAACCCTGTCCACCCCTGAATGGAACCACAGCTACAGAGGTGACCGTCTGATAGCCTAGCTCGACTACCCACCTCTCCTGAAGACCCTTTCAGCTTTTTGAGACTTGGGTGGAGGACATCATCTCTGAAAATAGGGTCCCACAGCTGTACCCCAACAGTTTGAGCAGACACTCCTAAATGAGTAAATAGCCTGAGATCAGAAGGGGGCGCGTAGCCCATCACTGTGTCACTGAGGATGATAGCATTCTCCAGGGATTACTCTGGACTGTTTCTTGTGGTGGGATGCAGGTCTGGACAGCTGTCGTCATCCTATTAGATAGATAAGAATTAACATATGTGTGTTTATGCCTTAAAGGTAATCTGTCACCCCCCCCCCAAGACGTATATGACCTATTAATATGGGCATACAGGTAATAGAAATGTTACGCTAGACCTACCTGTATGACTCATATTAATGGTCTTGTGGCTATATTATGTCTTTATGCTAAAGATCAGCCCAATAACTCATCATAATGCACAATTGTATCTGCTTTGGAGGTGGAAATGGGTCCCCTTACCTCTTGGCCCGTGTGCAATTTCACAATTTGTACCAATAACATGTCCACCCCTGAATAGTACCATAGGAAGGATGACTGCAGCTACAGAGGTGAACGTCTGATAGCCTAGCTCGACTACCCACCTCTCCTGAAGACCCTTTCAGCTTTTTGAGACTTGGGTGGAGGACATCATCTCTGAAAATAGGGTCCCACAGCTGCACCCCAACAGTTTGAGCAGACACTCCTAGATGAGTAAATAGCCTGAGATCAGAAGGGGGCGCATAGCCCCTCACTGTGTCACTGAGGATGATAGCATTCTCCAGGGATTACTCTGGACTGTTTCTTGTGGTGGGATGCAGGTCTGGACAGCTGTCGTCATCCTATTAGATAGATAAGAATTAATATATGTGTGTTTATGCTTTAAAGGTAATCTGTCACCCCTCCCCCCCGAGACGTATATGACCTATTAATATGGGCATACAGGTAATAGAAATGTTAAGCTAGTCCTATCTGTATGCCTCATATTAATGGTCTTGTTATGGAGAAATGTTACATTTTTTTTAAGTTAATGAGTTCTTCCAGGCACTGGGGCTTGCATTGCCTGGAAGAAATCCCTGCCTTCTCTCTTCATTGTAATACTAACCCCCTCTCATGCACGGCAGTTTTGGCCCTGGAATCCCACTCCTGCACCCTGCACTCCCCCAGAAATACATATCTCATCCTCCCTTCTATGGGTACTGCACTCAGGGATCTTCTGCACAGGTGCCGGCGCCTTCCGCTCCAGTAATCTCTGGTGTGCGCGCCGACAAGGTGCATGGCTGAGGCGCAGGATTCTGGGGCTATTACTGGCGCTGATGGGAGGAGGGTAGTATTGTAATGAGGAGAGAGGGCAGGGATTTCTTCCAGGCAGAGAATGTCCCGGAGCCTGGAAGAAATCATTAACGTAAAGACAGAATATAACATTTCTCCACAGCAAGACCGTTAATATGAGGCATACAGGTAGGACTAGTACCTATTACCTGTGTGCCCATATTAATAGGTCATATATGACCTTGGGGGGGTGACAGTTTCCTTTTAATATAGATTGACTGAATACTTAGATGAAATGGCAACTGTAGGTAGCCAGGAATGGATGCCTGACATCCCATGATCTATGTAGACTAGCTACATACTTCATGTAGGCAGGGACAGGGCCGCCATCAGGGTATTACTGCCCTTACTAGTGTATGGTGCCCGGTGAGCAGAAGCAAAGAGGGGGGGGTCGGACCTGCTTCAGTTCCTTAGATTGTGTGCAATACTCTTTGTTGTTTTTATATTATGTTTCTCTGATCTCACAAAATGACCTTATTTTCATAGTGTTATATGTTATTGTTATATGTGTTGTTTTTGTTTTGTCTGTTTTCTTTGTTTTCTCTTTTGTTATTGGCACTGTAATTTTGCACTTTATGTAATTGACCAAAGGATTCAACTAAATGACTCTTATGAAAATAGATTTAGTTAGCAAAATATTTAGTGGGAATGTGTTATGAAGCTTTTATGTTTTGGGCATTGTCCACTCTCTAGTTATTATTATTAACCAATGAGTATATTATTATTATTTATTATTATAGCACCATTTGTTCCATGGCGCTTTACATGTGAGGAGGGGTATACATAATAAAAACAAGTAGAATAATCTTAAACAATACAAGTCACGACTGGTACAGGAGGAGCGAGGACCCTGCCCGTGAGGGCTCACAATCTACAATTATATGAGATGATTAAAAGGCATTTAGTGCAGAAATTCCGCATAGCCTATATTTCTATTTCCCATATTCCATATTTGTTGCTGTAATTCAAGAAAGGCCATATTAGGAAGAGCCCTATCATCTCAAACACATTCGTGACCAATAACCAGAACATGGCCAATCCTTTATAGTTAATAAAGTTTTGCAAGAATTGAGTTTAAAGTATGTAACCTCTTATATCATAAAACAATAAATAAACAGAAACGACTTTTCTAATAGACTGGCACTTCCAGAAGAGATCCCTTATTAGCAGTCACCTCATTGTCATAACAAGTAGGATTACAATGAGAGATAACAGAATCCACCATTCCCAGTAGGTAATGTCACAGCTCACCTCTTCCCCCTTCCTGCACAATGACATATGCATGAAACTAAACATGAGAACATGAATAGAAAACTCTCCCAAGGAAATAGAGTCCCCTATAATGTGTTATGATATATATACACACACATGTATATGTCCAATATCCATATCTCCAAACAGGCAAGAGAGCAGCTTCCATAAATGTTTAGGAAACAGCATACAATAATCTGCAATCAGAAATACAGATTATACAAAAGATTATAACAATAGGATTTCAATTAGTTTAAAAAATGTATGTGACACATTCCCTTAAAGAAAAATAAATACAAAATATTCCTAATAAGATGATTGGATATTTTAAGAAACGTTTAATAGGTTAGAGTAGAGTAGGGCCCTGCCAGAAGAGTCTACCTTGTCGTGGTGGCAGGCTTAAAAAATCCGTTGGTCAAAACAAAAGCTGATGGTTATGTATGTGATATGGTTCCATGGGAACAGTTAGTGTGTGATTGGTGAGGATGGGGCAGAAGAGTGGGTGGTGGGACTGTGGAAAGTTTGAGGGGTGTAGGCGGGACATGAGTGGAGGCAGAACTGAGGTGGAGCCTGGACGGAGTCTCAAGGGAGCCAAAAATTCTGCCAGTATGGGGCCCTGAAATTCCTTTTGGCAGCCCTGATCAGGAACATAGCTTACATAATATGTGATAGTTTCATTATCACAATGGTGAGATAATGTGAAAGAAATGATAACTCCATTGTCTTACCCTTGATCTTAGTACCTCTTGGTACATGTATCAGAGATAGAATAACTGTTGTTGCTTTGCAATAGTTCCTTCTCCCATTTTCCTTTATTTTCCCTTGTTTCCCCTTTTTTTTCCTTTTCTTTTCCTTTATTTTGTTTAACTCTATCTTGTATAATAATTAGCGATGGTGGATGAACCCGGTCGGACGGAGCGCAAAGAGAGGGGAATGTAGATTTACAATCTTCTTTTATTAATGTAGTCCAATGTGATTAATATAAGAAGATTTTAAATCTACATTCCCCTCTCTTTGCGCTCCGTCTGACCGGGTTCATCCGGCATCGCAACCTCCTTCCTCTTTGGAGGCACCCGGCTGGAGCTGCATTGACCTCCCCAGAGAAGGCATGGCTGGCGCTCCTCTGTGACCGTCATTACCTGGATTGTATAATAATTTGGACATTTTCAATAAAAAACAATTTGAACAGGATATGGAATATCTGCCTGGTAAAAAAATGCTTTTGTGACTCCTTCGTGAGCATCATGTGCTAAAGAAGAGCCACGTCCGGCTGAGCCAAGGTGCAGGGTGATGATGGACTTTATCTGGTCACGTCACATTCTTCATGGTGCCCATCAGGAGGTGGCCAGTGGCTGTGATTTTCTTTCTCATGCTGAATTAGTATGAGATACAGAGTACAGCTCTGCTCTGCCCCATGGTATAATATTGGGTCTAGTGCGATCTGATAAGACATCGGATAGTTCTCCACCATATCATATAGTTATGTAAACGAGCTCTCATTGTAATAAACTAATTTTCCTATAATTTCAAGCAGCTGTGATCATGTTGGCTTATTATCCAAACCAGGAGCCTCCGCTCAGGGCCGTATTTAGAGTTGGTGCTGCCCTGGGCACTTTTAGTGCTGCCCCCCATTGATGAGTATGAGTAATGCAGACACTGTCGTCAGGGACTTAGGCTACTGTCACATCAGCCATTTTTGCCATTCGCGGCAGATCCGGTAAATGCTGTACTTGCAGCAACGGAAAAAAACGCTGCGAGCTGTGATTTCTTGTTTCACTGCAAGTTCAAAACCGCAAGTGCAGCACATGTTCGCAATTCCCACAGGGAATGAATGAGGCCGAACGCAGTGTGGCCATAAGTGATCCGTTACGGGGCAGAGGCGGAAAAACTGCCGGCAAAAATCTCTGCGGCATCCATCGGACCGGACCGCCCCCGGGTGAGTATAAGAAAACTTCCTTTTCTCATCTTTCAGGTTAGATCGGGGGTTTATCTGCAGCGTTATAGAATGCTGTAGATAAGCCCCTAAAGGCGGTGGCCGCATCTTACAGCGGCAAAACGAGGCGACAGGTTCCCTTCTATAGAGTAATATCAATGAATGAATATTGTTCTTAATATTATGTCACAATACCAGGATCTGGGGATCTTCTGAGGTCACGAGCTCTCTGATGCGATGTCGCTGCCTGTCTCACCGTCTTCCTCTTTGGACACTGCAGTGTGGTGGACAAGAAAGCATTAACTGGTTAACAGCAAGAAGTCTGGTGTCTATGTTCTAACAGAACTAGAAACTCTCCCCATCCCATGTCCAGCAGACATTGGAGGATTACTGGATGGATTTTACTATTCTATTACTGCCCAGTCTCTGAATAAGGCCTTATTCATACCTCCGTGTTTAACCCCTTTCTGCCATGTGACGTACTATCCCGTCCATGTGCCCTGGGACTTCATTCCCAGGGACGGGATAGTACGTCACAGCGATCAGCGGCGCCCACGTGGTGAGCGCCGCTGATCGCGGCCGAGTGTCAGCTGATTATCACAGCTGACACCCAGCACAATGTGTCAGGGGCGGTCACGGACCGCCCCGACACGTTAACCCCTTGCACACCGCGATCAAACACGATTGTGGTGTACCAGGGGTTAAAGGGAAGCATCGGCAGGGAGGGGGCTCCCTCCGTGCTTCCCTGAGCCCCCCACAGCAGCGCAATGTGCAGCGCTGCTGCGGGGGCTCCATCCCTGCAGGTCCCTGAATCCAAGATGGCGACGGGGACCTTCGGGGGCCTGCAGGGAGCTGGCTTCCTCAGTGCCTGCAAAGCGCAGGCATGAGGAAGTCTGCAGCACTGCCTGTGACAGATCGCTGATCTGTCACAGTGATCTGTGATGAGACAGATCAGCGATCTCTCATAGGATAGTGATGTCCCCCCTGGACCAATGTAATAAAAAGTTAAAAAAAAATAAAAAAAAAAAAAATTCCCTAATAAATTCATTTATTGGAAATAAAAAAAACAAAAACAATAAAAGTACACATATTTGGTATCGCCGGGTCCGGAACTGTCCCACTAGTTAACCAATTTAGTGAACCCCTTAAAAAATAAAAATAAAAAACTAAGCAAAAAATAATTATGTATTATCATACCGCCAAACAAAAAGTGCAATAACGCGCGATCAAAAAGACGCATATAAATATCCATGGTACCACTGAAAACGTCATCTTGTCCCGCAAAAAACGAGCCACCATACAGCGTCATCAGCAAAAAAATAAAAGTTATAGCTCGCAGAATAAAGCGATGCAAAAATAATTACTTTTTATATAAAATTGTTTTCATTGCATAAACGCGCCAAAACATAAAAAACGACCTAAATGAGGTATCGCTGTAACCGTACCGACCCGAAGAATAAAACGCTTTATCAATTTACCGCACGCGGAACGGTGTAAACGCAACCCCCAAAAGAAATTCATGAAACGCTGGTTTTTGTTCATTCTGCATCACAAAAATTGGAATAAAAAGCGATCAAAAAAATGTCACGTGCCCGAAAATGGTACCAATAAAAACGTCAACTCGTCCCGCAAAAAATAAGACCTCACATGACTCAGTGGGTCAAAATACGGAAAAATTATAGCTCTCAATATGTTGTGATGCAAAAACTATTTTTACAATAAAAAGCGTCTTTTAGCGTGCGACAGCCGCCAAACATAAAAACCGCCATAAATAGTAAATCAAACCCCCCGTTATCACCCCCTTAGTTAGGGAAAAATAATAAAATTAAGAGAAAATTTATTTATTTCCATTTTCCCATTAGGGCTAGGGCTAGGGTTAGGGGTGTGTTGGGGTTAGGGTTGGAGTTAGAATTGGGGGGTTTCCACTCTTTGGGCACATCAGGTGCTCTCCAAACGCAACATGGCGTCTAATCTCAATTCCAGCCAATTCTGCGTTGAAAAAGTCAAACGGCGCTCCTTCCCTTCCAAGCTCTGCCATGCGCCCAAACAGTGTTTTACCCCCACATATGTGGTATCAGCCTACTCAGGACAAATTGCAAAACAACTTTTGGGGTCCAATTTCTCCTGTTACCCTTAGGAAAATAAAAAATTGGGGGAAAAAATATCATTTTTGTGGAAAAAAATTATTTTTTTATTTTCACGCCCGGGCGTTATAAACTTCTGTGAAGCACTTGGGGGTTCAAAGTGCTCACCACACATCTAGATAAGTTCCGTGGGGGGGTCTAGTTTCCAAAATGGGGTCACTTGTGGGGAGTTTCAATAGTTTAGGTACATCAGGGGCTCTCCAAACGCACATGACACCCGCAGACCATTCCATCAAAGTCTGCATTCCAAAACGTCACTACTTCCCTTCCGAGCCCCGACGTGTGCCCATACAGTAGTTTTCTCCCACATGTGAGGTATCAGCGTACTCAGGACAAATTGGAAAACAACTTTTGGGGTCCAATCTCTCCTGTTACCCTTGGGAAAATAAAAAAATTGGGGACTAAATGATCAAGTTTGTGGAAAAAATAGGATTTTTTTATTTTCACGCCCGGGCGTTATAAACTTCTGTGAAGCCCTTGGGGGTTCAAAGTGCTCACCACACATCTAGATAAGTTCCTTAGGGGGTCTAGTTTCCAAAATGGTGTCATTTGTGGGGCGGTTTCCACTGTTTAGGTACATTAGGGGCTCTCCAAATGCAACATGACACCCGCAGAGCATTCCATCAAAGTCTGCATTCCAAAACGTCACTACTTCCCTTCCAAGCCCTGACGTGTGCCCATACAGCAGTTTTCTCCCACATATAGGGTATCGGCGTACTCAGGACAAATTGGACAACTTTTGGCATCCAATTTCTCCTGGTACCCTTGGGAAAATAAAAAAAAAAAATGGTGACTAAATATCATGTCCGCCATGTCTGTTATGTCTGCCATGTCTGTTTTGCCTCAAGAACCCCTGGAGTGGTGTGCACGCGCATCTTGTGTCTGCTATCCTGCATGTTCCCTAGAGCAGTGTGCACACTCACCTCATGACTGTTGAGCTGCAGGATGCCTGCATTTCTGCTCTGCCTTCTGTGATCGTCTCGTCATGTCTAGAATCCCTGATCATGTGACCTAAGATCACCTAAGATCGTGCACTGTCTGGTTCTGCAATCGTCTCTGCATGTCTGAAACCCTGATCATGTGACCTTTCCTAGGATCCTGCACTGTCTGGTTCTGCAATCGTCTCTGCATGTCTGAAACCCTGATCATGTGACCGCGCTCTGTGATCCTAGAGGATCTGAACTGGAAGTTTTTCCCTGAGCCTGACCCGAAAGTGGTGGTGCTATGCCCTATATTAGACCGCCTCTTCCTATGCTCAGGGCCTGAGTATTGTTTCTCTGCATGGCTGCTTGGTCTGTGGGGTTGCTCCCTCTATTCTGTGCCCTTGCACTCTGCTCTGTAGTGCGTCTCTGCACACGCTCCGTGCTCGTATTCCATCTCTTGTCTTGTGCTTTGTCTCATGTTGTCCTCCGTGCCCTGTTTGTCCTCGCTATGTCTTCGTTATGTTTGCTCTGTACCCTGTTATGATTTAGTCACCGTAGGAGGCAAAAACAGAAATGCTAGCCAAGTCCTGAAAACCAGAGAAGTTGGCAACTATCAGATTGCAGACCCCTGAACCTATCAACACAACTAGCAGTAGCCGTGGGGGGTTCCTACGATGACCTAGACCCCTCGATCACAGCCGGAGAGATACATAGGCCTAAAGAAGGAAAGGGGAAATCTAACTGCCCCAGAGCAGACCCCAAAGCAATAGGCAGCCCCCCACATATAATGACAGTGAAGCAAGATGAAAACACTTACACAGACAGAAAGACAGGCTGAGCAAAGACGGGGCCCAAAAACTACCTAGATAGGAACGGATAGGAAGGCTGCTGTCTGCAATCTGCCAAAACCCTATCAGAGACAAAAGCCAACAAGCTGATATAAAAATGGCCCTGAAGCAACTAAGCTTCAAAAACTAAATCAGCACTCAGGTACATTCAGAAGACAGAGCTCACGGAACACTGCACACTCCAGCAGGGAGAGGCAGAATCCAAAAAGCAAGAAAAACAAAAACAAATCTTAGATGCAAAAGGCAAAACAGAAAACTTAGCTTTAGGAGAGCAGGAATCAGACTGGTGTCCAAGAGTCCACAGAGAAATCACCCGCAGGGCAGAAAGGGCGTAGGCTGCCTTAAATCCAGTCAGTGACTCCACTCAGCCAATCGTCTTCATTAGTCCCAGGTGCCTGATAATCAGGCTCACTACCTTCCTTCACTAGAATAGGGAGTTCAACAGGCCTCAGTGACGGAGGGGAAAATGAACTCACAACAGTACCCTGTCCCTGACGTGTCTGTCTACACGTGCAGGCCTCCGCTCTGTACCCTGTCCCTGACGTGTCTCTTTACACATGCAGGCCTCCGCTCTGTGCCCTGTCTAGTCACAAGGTTCTCCCTTGGCCCAGCTCTGGGCTTCGGCCTACGCTCCGCTGCTAGACTCTGTCCGTCTTGTCTGTCTACACGTGCAGGTATCCGTTCTGTGCCGTCCCTGGCATGTCTCCTACACGTGCAGGCCTCCGTTCTGTGCTCTGTTCCTGGCGTGCCCCTCGGTACGCGCAGGCCTCACCCTGGACCTTGCCCCTGGCATGTCCTTTGCATGCGCAGGGTCGTCTACTACTCTATGCCTTGTCTCTCATACTTCGTGCACTCTTGCAGTTTTCGTACTAGGCTTTGCCGTGCTGTCTGCACGTGTCTCTGTCCTGTATCTTTGCCTAGCCCTGCCTTGTGGCCCCGAGCACGTGCCTGGTTGCCTGTGCCTGCCTGGTGTGCCTCAGCCGTGCTCGCCTGTGTGCCTCAGCTGTGCCCGCCGTCCAGTGCTATAGTGGTTCCCGGCTGCGTGGCCGCAGTGGTGCCACCTCTAGTCGTGCCCACCTGCATATGCCATCATCGGTACCACCTGCCGGTGCCCCCAGCTGTGGTCTCCGTGCTCCCTTGCGCGCACGCTGGTTCTCGCAGTGTGCCTTTTCGTGCTACTCTTGCACAAAGCCTTTTGCCTCTTTTGCTCTGCTCTGAACCCATGTTTGCCTGCCGGATTCCGTAACCTGCCGACCGCTGCCAGAGGTCCGGACCTAGATGACTGCGGCCTGATGTCCGGAGCTGATGTCTGTAGCCTGATTTCTGGACCCTGTTGGTTGATGCCAGCACCCCAGATTCCGATGCCATTGAACCCATCCCTGGCGACGGTCCTTGTTCTCCTCCCTGGCGTTCCCTCACACGTGCAGGCCTCCGTCCTTGTACCCGTCCCTGGCATGCCCCTCGGCATGCGCAGGTCTCCGTTCTGTGAATCTGATCCTGGCGTGTCTCCTTGCACGCACCCTGTTTTGTCTCCTAGTTTGTCTGCCGGATACCTGAAGCCGGCTGACTACTGCCAGAGGTCTGGAGCCAGATGTCTACACTCTGATGCCTGGTCCCTGTCAGCCGTTGCCAGCCTTCCGGAGTCCGATGCCCTCGCACCCTGCCTTGGACTTTGGTGTGCCCTGGCACGCACCTTGTTAAATGGGTTCTGTGTGTTCACGTTTTGCACCTGTTTTGCCTAGAAGAGTTCCTCATGCCTTGGACCTCAGCGTGCCTTTTCACGCATCTTGCTTTGTGTTCCTTGTGTGTTCACCTTTGCACCTGTTGTACCCTGAAGTGTTCCTGAATGAAGTTTACTTGTACTAATGCCTTGTCTCGTCTTGTCTTGTTTCCTGAGCCGGCCGTCTGGTCCAGCTGCCGTGGTGGCTCACCCCCTTGGTCTTGCTCCTGACACTCCCTGTATAGGGGGTGGTTCCTCACTAGGTCAGCTCGCCCTAGGTGGGTGGGTGCCACGGCCCAGAGGGTCCACTCATTCAAGTTTTTTATTTTCAAGCCCGGGCGTTATAAACTTCTATGAAGCACGGGGGGGTTCAAAGTGCTCACCACACATCTAAATAAGTTCCTTGGGGGGGTCTAGTTTCCAAAATGGTGTCATTTGTTGGGGGTTTTCACTGTTTTGGTACATCAGGGGCATTCCAAACGCGACATGGTGTCCGATCTCAATTCCAGCCAAAAACGTCAAATGGCGCTGCTTCACTTCTGAGCTCTGCCATGCGCCCAAATAGTCGTTTACACCCACATATGGGGTATCAGCGTACTCAGGACAAATTGCACAATAACTTTTAGGGTCCTGTTACCCTTGGAAAAATAAAAATTGGGGGTGAAAAGATCATTTTTGTGGAAAAAATGATTCTTTAATTGTACCGCTGTACGTTATAAACTTCTGTGTATCTTAAAGCAACATGATCCCAATATCCAGCAAAGCGTCCATATAGTGATACAGTTTTGATTCTTGTATATATTCATATGCCATATATTCTTCCCTTAACAAAGCCTTTGTGGGTTCAAAGTTCTCACCACATATCCAGATAAGTTCCTTGGGGGGTCTAGTTTCCAAAATGGGGTCACTTGGGGGGTTTCCACTGTTTAGGTACATCAGGGGCTCTCCAAACGTGACATGGCGTCCGATCTGAATTCCAGCCAATTTTGCATTGAAAAAGTAAAACGGCGCTCCTTCCCTTTTGAGCTCTGCCATGCGCTGAAACAGTGGTCCCCCCACATATCAGGTATCAGCGTACTCAGGACAAATTGCACAATAACTTTTGCAGTCCAATTTCTCCTGTTACCCTTGGTAAAATAAAAAAAATTGAACCTGAATTATAATTTTTGTGAAAAAAAGTTAAATGTTCATTTTTTTTAAATATTCAAAAAATTCCTGTGACGCACCTGAAGGGTTAACCCCTTCATGACCCAGCCTATTTTGACCTTAATGACCTGGCCATTTTTTGCAATTCTGACCAATGTCCCTTTATGAGGTAATAACTCACGAACGCTTCAACGCATCCTAGCGATTCCGAGAATGTTTTTTCGTGACATATTGGGCTTCATGATAGTGGTATATTTAGGTCGATAATTTTTGCGTTTATTTGTGAAAAAAAAAATGGAAATTTGGCGAAAATTTGGAAAATTTTGCAATTTTCAAATTTTGAATTTTTATTCTGTTAAACCAGAGAGTTATGTGACACAAAATAGTTAATAAATAACATTTCCCACATGTCTACTTTACATCAGCACAATTTTGGAAACAACATTTTTTTTCATTAGGAAGTTATAAGGGTTAAAAGTTGACCAGCAATTTCTCATTTTTACAACAAAATTTACAAAACCATTTTTTTAGGGACCACATCACATTTGAAGTCACTTTGAGGGGTCTATATGGCAGAAAATACCCAAAAGTGTCACCATTCTAAAAACTGCACCCCTCAAGCTACTCAAAACTACATTCAAGAAGATTATTAACCCTTCAGGTGCTTCACAGGAACTAAAGCAACATGGAATGAAAAAATGGACATTTTAATTTTTCCAACCAAAATTTTATTTTAGCATCAGTTTTTTCATTTTTACATGGGTAACAGGATAAAATGTATCCTAAAATTTGTTGGACAATTTCTCCTGAGTACACCGATACCTCATATGTGGTCATAAACCACTGTTTGGGCGCACGGCAGGGCTCAGAAGGCAAGGAGCGCCATTTTACTTTTTGAATGTAAAATATGCTTGAATGTTTAGCGGTTGCCATGTCTTGTTTTAAGAGTACCTGTGTGCCTAAACATTGGAGCTTCCCCACAAGTGAGCCCATTTTGGAAACTAGACCCTCCAAGGAACTTATCTAGATGCATAGTATGCACTTTGAACCCCCAGGTGCTTCACAAATTGATCTGTAAAAAAAAAAAAAAAGTACTTTTTTTTTTTCACAAAAATTTTATTTGGCCTCAGTTTTTTCATTTTCACATGGGCAACAGGATAAAATGGATCCTAAAATTTGTTGGGCAATTTCTCCTGAGTACATCAATATCTCATATGTGGTCATAAACCACTGTTTGGGCGCACCGCAAGGCCCGGAAGGGAAGGAGCGCCATGTGACTTTTTGATTGGAAAATTAGCTCCAATCGTTAGCGGACACCATGTCGCATTTGGAGAGCCCCTGTGTGCCTAAACATTGGAGCTCCCCCACAAGTGACCCCATTTTGGAAACTAGACCCCCGAAGGAACTTATCTAGATGTGTGGTGAGCACTTTGAACCCCCAAGTGCTTCACAGAAGTTTATAACGCAGAGCAGTGAAAATAAAAAAATATTTTTTTTTCCTCAAAAATGATTTTTTAGCCCGCTATTTTTTATTTTCCCAAGGGTAACAGGATAAATTGGACCCCAAAAGTTGTTGTCCAGTTTGTCCTGAGTAAACTGGTACCCCATATGTGGGGGAAAACCACTGTTTGAGCGCACGGCATGACTCAGAAGGGAAGGAGCGTCATATGACTTTTTGAATGGAAAATTAGCTCCAATCGTTAGCGGACACCATGTTGTGTTTGCAGAGCCCCTGTGTGCGTAAACTTTGGAGCTCCCCCACAAATGACCCCATTTTGGAAACTAGATCACCCAAGAAACTAATAGAGATGTGTGGTGAGCACTTTGAACCCCCAAGTGCTTCACAGAAGTTTATAACGCAGAGCCGTGAAAATAAAAAAATATTTTTTTTTCCTCAAAAAAATTATTTTTAGTCCACTATTTTTTATTTTCACAAGGGTAACAGGATAAATTGGACCCCAAAAGTTGTTGTCCAGTGTGTCCTGAGAACGCTGGTACCCCATAAGTGGGGGGGACCACTGTTTGGGCACACGTTGGGGCTCAGAAGGGAAGTAGTGACGCTTTGAAATGAAGACTTGATGGAATGGTCTGTGGGCGTCATGCTACATTTGCAGAGCCCCTGATGTACCTAAACAGTGGAAACCCCCCACAAGTGACCCCATTTTGGAAACTATATCACCTAAGGAACTAATCTAGATGTGAGGTCAGCACTTTGAACCCCCAAGTGCTTCACAGAAGTTTATAACGCAGAGCTGTGAAAATAAAAAAATATTTTTTTGTCCTCAAAAAGTGATTTTTAGCCCACTATTTTTTATTTTCACAAAGGTAACAGGATAAATTGGACCCCAAAAGTTGTTGTCCAGTTTTTCCTGAGTACGCTGGTACCCCATATATGGGGGGGGACCACTGTTTGGGCACACGTTGGGGCTCGGAAGGGAAGTAGTGACGCTTTGAAATGCCGACTTGATGGAATGGTCTGTGGGCGTCATGTTACGTTTGCAGAGCCCCTGATGTACCTAAACAGTGGAAACCCACCACAAGTGACCCCATTTTGGAAACTAGACCCCCCAAGGAACTTATCTAGATGTGTGGTGAGCACGTTGAACCCCCAAGTGCTTCACAGAAGTTTATAACGCAGAGCTGTGAAAATAAAAAAATATTTTTTTTTCCTCAAAAAGTGATTTTTAGCCCACTATTTTTTATTTTCACAAGGGTAACAGGATAAATTGGACCCCAAAAGTTGTTGTCCAGTTTGTCCTGAGTACGCTGGTACCCCATATATGGGGGGACCACTGTTCGGGGACACGTTGGGGCTCGGAATGGAAGTAGTGACGTTTTGAAATGCCGACTTGATGGAATGGTCTGTGGGCGTCATGTTACGTTTGCAGAGCCCCTGATGTACCTAAACAGTGGAAACCCACCACAAGTGACCCCATTTTGGAAACTAGACCCCCCAAGGAACTTATCTAGATGTGTGGTGAGCACGTTGAACCCCCAAGTGCTTCACAGAAGTTTATAACGCAGAGCTGTGAAAATAAAAAAATATTTTTTTTTCCTCAAAAAGTGATTTTTAGCCCACTATTTTTTATTTTCACAAGGGTAACAGGATAAATTGGACCCCAAAAGTTGTTGTCCAGTTTGTCCTGAGTACGCTGGTACCCCATATATGGGGGGACCACTGTTCGGGGACACGTTGGGGCTCGGAATGGAAGTAGTGACGTTTTGAAATGCCGACTTGATGGAATGGTCTGTGGGCGTCATGTTACGTTCGCAGAGCCCCTGATGTACCTAAACAGTGGAAACCCCCCACAAGTGACCCCATTTTGGAAACTAGACCCCCCAAGGAACTTATCTAGATGTGTGGTGAGCACGTTGAACCCCCAAGTGCTTCACAGAAATTTATAACGCAGATCCGTGAAAATAAAAAATCTTTTTTTTCCACAAAAATAATTATTTTAGCCCCCATTTTTTTATTTTCCCAAGCGTAACAGGAGAAATTAGACCCCCAAAGTTGTTGTGCAATTTTTCCTGAGTACCCTGATACCCCATAAGTGGGGGTACACCACTGTTTGGGCACACGTCGGGGCTCGAAATGGAGGGAGCACCGTTTGACTTTTTGAACGCAAAATTGGCTGGAATAAATGGTGGCTCCATGTCGCGTTTGGAGAGCCCCTGGTGTGCCTAAACAGTGGAAACCCCTCAATTCTATCTCCAACCCTAACGCCAACACACCCCTAACCCTAATCCCAACCCTAATCATAACCCTAACCACAACCCTAATCCCAACACAGCCCTAACGAAATCCCAACTCTAACCCTAACCACAAGCCTAACCGTAATCCCAACCCCAACCCTAACCCTAAATTCAACCCTAACCCTAAATTCAACCCTAACCCTTAGTCCAACCCTAACCCTTAGTCCAACCCTAACCCCTAGTCCAACCCTAACCCCTAGTCCAACCCTAACCCTAACCCTAGCCCTAACCCTAGCCCTGGACCTAACCCTAATGGAAAAAATATTTTATTATTTGCCCCTACCTATGGGGGTGATAAGGGGGGCGGTGATTTACTTTTTATTTATTTTGATCACTATGAAAGTTTATCATAGTGATCAAAATAAATGAATGAATCTGCAGCGTTGCAGATTCGATTCGGCGCACTGCGCATGCGCCCGCCATCTTGCAAGATGGCGGCGCCCATGACGCTGGACGGCAGGACACCGGGACGGATAGCGGGAGATCGGAGGCACAAAGGAGGGTGAGGGGGTGATCGGAGGGTGAGAGGGGATGATCGGAGGGCTGGGGGGGCGGAGGGAAGGCGGGGGGGCAGATCATGACGGCGGCTGCCGATCGGTGCCGTCAGAAGGTGGCGGCAGCCGATCGGTGCCGTCAGTCGGTGTGGGGGGGGTCGGGTCTCGGTGTCCAGCCATGTCCGATGCTATTTCAGCATCGGCCATGGCTGGATTGTAATATTTCACCAATTTTCATTGGTGAAATATTACAATCGCTCTGATTGGCAGTTTCACTTTTAACAGCCAATCAGAGCGATCGTAGGCACGTGGGGGCTAAGCCACACCCCCAGGTGTTAACTCTGAAGGGTCCTTTGTGTGCGGGTCGGGTGACCTTTCAGTGACCCCGGTCACCCGACCCGCAGGGGGGCTATTTATAGCATGACGCCTACGTAGGCGTCATAGGTCGTTTGGGCACTGCTTTTCATGACGCCTACATAGGAGTCATAGGTCGTGAAGGGGTTAATAAACTTCTTGAATGAGGTTTTGAGCACCTTAAGGGGTGCATCTAGACCCCTCAAAGTGACTTCAAATGTGATGTGGTCCGTAAAAATAAAATGGTGCTGCAAAAATGAGAAATCGTTGCTAAAATTTTAACCCTTAACTTCCTAACAAAAAAAAATTTTGGTTCCAAAATTGTGCTGATGTAAAGTAAACATGTGGGAAATGTTACTTATTAAGTTTGTGTGCCGTGTCTCTGTGATTTAAGGGCAAAAAAAGTTGGAAAATTGCGAAATTTTAAATTTTTTGCCAAATTTCCGTTTATCACAAATAAATGCAAGTTATATGAATTAAATTTTACCAAAAACATGAAGTACAATATGTCACGAGAAAACAATGTCAGAATCACCGGGATCCATGGAAGCGTTTCAGAGTTATTACCTCATTATGGGACAGTGGTCAGAATTGTAAAAATTGGCCCGAGCAGGAACGTGCAAACCACCCTTGGGGGTTAAGCTGGTCTCACACTTGCATATCTTGGCTGCACACGGATCCGTTTTCGTCTCCATTGCCTTTCAGTGGTGACGGATGGGACTGTGCATCCAGCTGTCACCGTTTTCCCATGGATCGCTGTGTCTGCATATTTTATCAGATAATTTAGATTGTGACCCCATCGGGGACAGTGATGAAAAAATGTGTGCAAACTGTAAAGCGCTGCGGAATATGTTAGCGCTATATAAATAAAGATTATTATGCACAAAAACGCAACTTGTTGCAGTTTTGTGTCATCTGAAAAACACGCAGGCGCAGGGAGACGCACGGATCCGCGGCTACACGTCTGGAATTAACATGGAGCTCGGATCCAGGACAACACGGGTCCGTGTGCTTCCATGTGCAGGAATCCGTTTTGTGGCACTGAGCATGCTCGGAAGCGAGGGATGTGCTGTATGGGAAAGTGATGAAACTGTATGGGACCAGTATGCAGACATAATCTAGACTATGTCCGCATGCTGCTCTGTCATACAGGGATCTTTCCCGCCTCACTAGAAGGGCTTGTGCCCTGAGTTACAGTGTGGTAATGATAATAACATGTATTGGGAGCATGTATATAACATGGGGGCACCTGGTTAGGGGCTGCACGAGTGGGGCTGCGTTCACACTAGTGTTTTGGTACGGTGCGTTGTGATGTGTAGGAATCCTGATCCAGATCACATCACTATACTTAACATAGGGAGGCACGGACCTGCGTTTGCATCAGGACCAGGAGGCATCATGTGCACCGACACATATCACAGCACTTACTAATTCACAAAGGACATGAACAAAAAATGTCACAATACATGGTAAGACTACAACCGAGGAGGAGCCGGGGCCTGATCACAAGAGCTGACAATCTGAGGAGACAGCAATGCTGAATAACAGTCTACACTGCGTCACTAGATCCTTATACAGGGGTATAATGAGGCCTCACTGTACAGGAGAGACCGGAGCGAGGAGCAGGGGCCTGATCACAAGAGGTGACAATCTGAGGAGACAGCAATGCTGAATAACAGTCTACACTGCGTCACTAGATCCTTATACAGGGGTATAATGAGGCCTCACTGTACAGGAGAGACCGGAGCGAGGAGCGGGGGCCTGATCACAAGAGCTGACAATCTGAGGAGACAGCAATGCTGAATAACAGTCTACACTGCGTCACTAGATCCTTATACAGGGGTATAATGAGGCCTCACTGTACAGTAGAGACCGGAGCGAGGAGCAGGGGCCTGATCACAAGAGCTGACAATCTGAGGACACAGCAATGCTGAATAACAGTCTACACTGCGTCACTAGATCCTTATACAGGGGTATAATGAGGCCTCACTGTACAGGAGAGACCGGAGCGAGGATCAGGGGCCTGATCACAAGAGCTGACAATCTGAGGAGACAGCAATGCTAAATAACAGTCTACACTGCGTCACTAGATCCTTATACAGGGGTATAATGAGGCCTCACTGTACAGGAGAGACCGGAGCGAGGAGCAGGGGCCTGATCACAAGAGCTGACAATCTGAGGACACAGCAATGCTGAATAACAGTCTACACTGCGTCACTAGATCCTTATACAGGGGTATAATGAGACCTCACTGTACAGGAGAGACCGGAGCGAGGAGCAGGGGCCTGATCACAAGAGCTGACAGTCTGAGGAAACAGCAATGCTGAATAACAGTCTACACTGCGTCACTAGAGCCTTATACAGGGTATAATGAGGCCTCACTGTACAGGAGAGACCGGAGCGAGGAGCAGAGGCCTGATCACAAGAGCTGACAATCTGAGGAAACAGCAATGCTGAATAACAGTCTACACTGCGTCACTAGAGCCTTATACAGGGTATAATGAGGCCTCACTGTACAGGAGAGACCGGAGCGAGGAGCAGGGGCCTGATCACAAGAGCTGACAATCTGAGGAGACAGCAATGCTGAATAACAGTCTACACTGCGTCACTAGATCCTTATACAGGGGTATAATGAGGCCTCACTGTACAGGAGAGACCGGAGCGAGGAGCAGAGGCCTGATCACAAGAGCTGACAATCTGAGGAGACAGCAATGCTGGATAACTGTCTACACTGCGTCACTAGATCCTTATACAGGGGTATAATGAGACCTCACTGTACAGGAGAGACCGGAGCGAGGAGCAGAGGCCTGATCACAAGAGCTGACAATCTGAGGAGACAGCAATGCTGGATAACAGTCTACACTGCGTCACTAGATCCTTATACAGGGGTATAATGAGGCCTCACTGTACAGGAGAGACCGGAGCGAGGAGCAGGGGCCTGATCACAAGGGCTGACAATCTGAGGAAACAGCAATGCTGAATAACAGTCTACACTGCGTCACTAGAGCCTTATACAGGGTATAATGAGGCCTCACTGTACAGGAGAGACCGGAGCGAGGAGCCGGGGCCTGATCACAAGAGCTGACAATCTGAGGAAACAGCAATGCTGAATAACAGTCTACACTGCGTCACTAGAGCCTTATACAGGGTATAATGAGGCCTCACTGTACAGGAGAGACCGGAGCGAGGAGCAGGGGCCTGATCACAAGAGCTGACAATCTGAGGAGACAGCAATGCTGAATAACAGTCTACACTGCGTCACTAGATCCTTATACAGGGGTATAATGAGGCCTCACTGTACAGGAGAGACCGGAGCGAGGAGCAGAGGCCTGATCACAAGAGCTGACAATCTGAGGAGACAGCAATGCTGGATAACTGTCTACACTGCGTCACTAGATCCTTATACAGGGGTATAATGAGACCTCACTGTACAGGAGAGACCGGAGCGAGGAGCAGAGGCCTGATCACAAGAGCTGACAATCTGAGGAGACAGCAATGCTGGATAACAGTCTACACTGCGTCACTAGATCCTTATACAGGGGTATAATGAGGCCTCACTGTACAGGAGAGACCGGAGCGAGGAGCAGGGGCCTGATCACAAGGGCTGACAATCTGAGGAGACAGCAATGCTGAATAACAGTCTACACTGCGTCACTAGATCCTTATACAGGAGTATAATGAGGCCTCACTGTACAGGAGAGACCGGAGCGAGGAGCAGGGGCCTGATCACAAGAGCTGACAATCTGAGGAGACAGCAATGCTGAATAACAGTCTACACTGCATCACTAGATCCTTATACAGGGGTATAATGAGGCCTCACTGTACAGGAGAGACCGGAGCGAGAAGCAGGGGCCTGATCACAAGAGCTGACAATCTGAGGACACAGCAATGCTAAATAACAGTCTACACTGCGTCACTAGATCCTTATACAGGAGTATAATGAGGCCTCACTGTACAGGAGAGACCGGAGCGAGGAGCAGAGGCCTGATCACAAGAGCTGACAATCTGAGGACACAGCAATGCTGAATAACAGTCTACACTGCGTCACTAGATCCTTATACAGGGGTATAATGAGACCTCACTGTACAGGAGAGACCGGAGCGAGGAGCAGGGGCCTGATCACAAGAGCTGACAGTCTGAGGAAACAGCAATGCTGAATAACAGTCTACACTGCGTCACTAGAGCCTTATACAGGGGTATAATGAGGCCTCACTGTACAGGAGAGACCGGAGCGAGGAGCAGGGGCCTGATCACAAGAGCTGAGAATCTGAGGAGACAACAATGCTGAATAACAGTCTACACTGCGTCACTAGATCCTTATACAGGGGTATAATGAGACCTCACTGTACAGGAGAGACCGGAGCGAGGAGCAGAGGCCTGATCACAAGAGCTGACAATCTGAGGAGACAACAATGCTGAATAACAGTCTACACTGCGTCACTAGATCCTTATACAGGGGTATAATGAGGCCTCACTGTACAGGAGAGACCGGAGCGAGGAGCAGGGGCCTGATCACAAGAGCTGACAATCTGAGGAGACAGCAATGCTGAATAACAGTCTACACTGCCTCACTAGATCCTTATACAGGGGTATAATGAGGCCTCACTGTACAGGAGAGACCGGAGCGAGGAGCAGGAGCCTGA
This sequence comes from Dendrobates tinctorius, assembly GCF_039654945.1. Classification (NCBI taxonomy): domain Eukaryota; kingdom Metazoa; phylum Chordata; class Amphibia; order Anura; family Dendrobatidae; genus Dendrobates; species Dendrobates tinctorius. Next base: position 2,959,584 of record NW_027362069.1, on the reverse strand, counting down.
TCACAAGAGCTGACAATCTGAGGAGACAGCAATGCTGAATAACAGTCTACACTGCGTCACTAGATCCTTATACAGGGGTATAATGAGGCCTCACTGTACAGGAGAGACCGGAGCGAGGAGCAGGGGCCTGATCACAAGAGCTGACAATCTGAGGAGACAGCAATGCTGAATAACAGTCTACACTGCGTCACTAGATCCTTATACAGGGGTATAATGAGACCTCACTGTACAGGAGAGACCGGAGCGAGGAGCAGGGGCCTGATCACAAGAGCTGACAGTCTGAGGAAACAGCAATGCTGAATAACAGTCTACACTGCGTCACTAGAGCCTTATACAGGGGTATAATGAGGCCTCACTGTACAGGAGAGACCGGAGCGAGGAGCAGAGGCCTGATCACAAGAGCTGACAATCTGAGGACACAGCAATGCTGAATAACAGTCTACACTGCGTCACTAGATCCTTATACAGGGGTATAATGAGGCCTCACTGTACAGGAGAGACCGGAGCGAGGAGCAGAGGCCTGATCACAAGAGCTGACAATCTGAGGAGACAGCAATGCTGGATAACTGTCTACACTGCGTCACTAGATCCTTATACAGGGGTATAATGAGACCTCACTGTACAGGAGAGACCGGAGCGAGGAGCAGAGGCCTGATCACAAGAGCTGACAATCTGAGGAGACAGCAATGCTGGATAACAGTCTACACTGCGTCACTAGATCCTTATACAGGGGTATAATGAGACCTCACTGTACAGGAGAGACCGGAGCGAGGAGCAGGGGCCTGATCACAAGGGCTGACAATCTGAGGAGACAGCAATGCTGAATAACAGTCTACACTGCGTCACTAGATCCTTATACAGGAGTATAATGAGGCCTCACTGTACAGGAGAGACCGGAGCGAGGAGCAGGGGCCTGATCACAAGAGCTGACAATCTGAGGAGACAGCAATGCTGAATAACAGTCTACACTGCATCACTAGATCCTTATACAGGGGTATAATGAGGCCTCACTGTACAGGAGAGACCGGAGCGAGGAGCAGGGGCCTGATCACAAGGGCTGACAATCTGAGGAGACAGCAATGCTGAATAACAGTCTACACTGCGTCACTAGATCCTTATACAGGAGTATAATGAGGCCTCACTGTACAGGAGAGACCGGAGCGAGGAGCAGGGGCCTGATCACAAGAGCTGACAATCTGAGGAGACAGCAATGCTGAATAACAGTCTACACTGCGTCACTAGAGCCTTATACAGGGGTATAATGAGGCCTCACTGTACAGGAGAGACCGGAGCGAGGAGCAGGGGCCTGATCACAAGGGCTGACAATCTGAGGAGACAGCAATGCTGAATAACAGTCTACACTGCGTCACTAGATCCTTATACAGGAGTATAATGAGGCCTCACTGTACAGGAGAGACCGGAGCGAGGAGCAGGGGCCTGATCACAAGAGCTGACAATCTGAGGAGACAGCAATGCTGAATAACAGTCTACACTGCATCACTAGATCCTTATACAGGGGTATAATGAGGCCTCACTGTACAGGAGAGACCGGAGCGAGGAGCAGGGGCCTGATCACAAGAGCTGACAATCTGAGGACACAGCAATGCTAAATAACAGTCTACACTGCGTCACTAGATCCTTATACAGGAGTATAATGAGGCCTCACTGTACAGGAGAGACCGGAGCGAGGAGCAGAGGCCTGATCACAAGAGCTGACAATCTGAGGACACAGCAATGCTGAATAACAGTCTACACTCCGTCACTAGATCCTTATACAGGGGTATAATGAGACCTCACTGTACAGGAGAGACCGGAGCGAGGAGCAGGGGCCTGATCACAAGAGCTGACAGTCTGAGGAAACAGCAATGCTGAATAACAGTCTACACTGCGTCACTAGAGCCTTATACAGGGGTATAATGAGGCCTCACTGTACAGGAGAGACCGGAGCGAGGAGCAGGGGCCTGATCACAAGAGCTGAGAATCTGAGGAGACAACAATGCTGAATAACAGTCTACACTGCGTCACTAGATCCTTATACAGGGGTATAATGAGACCTCACTGTACAGGAGAGACCGGAGCGAGGAGCAGAGGCCTGATCACAAGAGCTGACAATCTGAGGAGACAACAATGCTGAATAACAGTCTACACTGCGTCACTAGATCCTTATACAGGGGTATAATGAGGCCTCACTGTACAGGAGAGACCGGAGCGAGGAGCAGGGGCCTGATCACAAGAGCTGACAATCTGAGGAGACAGCAATGCTGAATAACAGTCTACACTGCCTCACTAGATCCTTATACAGGGGTATAATGAGGCCTCACTGTACAGGAGAGACCGGAGCGAGGAGCAGGAGCCTGATCACAAGAGCTGACAATCTGAGGAGACAGCAATGCTGAATAACAGTCTACACTGCGTCACTAGATCCTTATACAGGGGTATAATGAGGCCTCACTGTACAGGAGAGACCGGAGCGAGGAGCAGGGGCCTGATCACAAGAGCTGACAATCTGAGGAGACAGCAATGCTGAATAACAGTCTACACTGCGTCACTAGATCCTTATACAGGGGTATAATGAGACCTCACTGTACAGGAGAGACCGGAGCGAGGAGCAGGGGCCTGATCACAAGAGCTGACAGTCTGAGGAAACAGCAATGCTGAATAACAGTCTACACTGCGTCACTAGAGCCTTATACAGGGGTATAATGAGGCCTCACTGTACAGGAGAGACCGGAGCGAGGAGCAGAGGCCTGATCACAAGAGCTGACAATCTGAGGACACAGCAATGCTGAATAACAGTCTACACTGCGTCACTAGATCCTTATACAGGGGTATAATGAGGCCTCACTGTACAGGAGAGACCGGAGCGAGGAGCATGGGACTGATCACAAGAGCTGACAATCTGAGGAGACAGCAATGCTGAATAACAGTCTACACTGCGTCACTAGATCCTTATACAGGGGTATAATGAGGCCTCACTGTACAGGAGAGACCGGAGCGAGGAGCAGAGGCCTGATCACAAGAGCTGACAATCTGAGGAGACAGCAATGCTGAATAACAGTCTACACTGCGTCACTAGATCCTTATACAGGGGTATAATGAGGCCTCACTGTACAGGAGAGACCGGAGCGAGGAGCAGAGGCCTGATCACAAGAGCTGACAATCTGAGGACACAGCAATGCTGAATAGCATTCTACACTGCGTCACTAGATCCTTATACAGGGGTATAATGAGGCCTCACTCTACAGGAGAGACCGGAGCGAGGAGCAGAGGCCTGATCACAAGAGCTGACAATCTGAGGAGACAGCAATGCTGAATAACAGTCTACACTGCGTCACTAGATCCTTATACAGGGGTATAATGAGGCCTCACTGTACAGGAGAGACCGGAGCGAGGAGCAGAGGCCTGATCACAAGAGCTGACAATCTGAGGAGACAGCAATGCTGAATAACAGTCTACACTGCGTCACTAGATCCTTATACAGGGGTATAATGAGGCCTCACTCTACAGGAGAGACCGGAGCGAGGAGCAGAGGCCTGATCACAAGAGCTGACAATCTGAGGAGACAGCAATGCTGAATAACAGTCTACACTGCGTCACTAGATCCTTATACAGGGGTATAATGAGGCCTCACTGTACAGGAGAGACCGGAGCGAGGAGCAGGGGCCTGATCACAAGAGCTGACAATCTGAGGAGACAGTAATGCTGAATAACAGTCTACACTGCGTCACTAGATCCTTATACAGGGGTATAATGAGGTCTCACTGTACAGGAGAGACCGGAGCGAGGAGCAGGGGCCTGATCACAAGAGCTGACAATCTGAGGAGACAGCAATGCTGAATAACAGTCTACACTGCGTCACTAGATCCTTATACAGGGGTATAATGAGGCCTCACTGTACAGGAGAGACCGGAGCGAGGAGCAGGGGCCTGATCACAAGAGCTGACAATCTGAGGAGACAGCAATGCTGAATAACAGTCTACACTGCGTCACTAGATCCTTATACAGGGGTATAATGAGGCCTCACTGTACAGGAGAGACCGGAGCGAGGAGCAGGAGCCTGATCACAAGAGCTGACAATCTGAGAACACAGCAATGCTGAATAACAGTCTACACTGCGTCACTAGATCCTTATACAGGGGTATAATGAGGCCTCACTGTACAGAAGAGACCGGAGCGAGGAGCAGGGGCCTGATCACAAGAGCTGACAATCTGAGGACACAGTAATGCTGAATAACAGTCTACACTGCGTCACTAGATCCTTATACAGGGGTATAATGAGGCCTCACTGTACAGGAGAGAGCGGAGCGAGGAGCAGGAGCCTGATCACAAGAGCTGACAATCTGAGGACACAGCAATGCTGAATAACAGTCTACACTGCATCACTACATCCTTATACAGGGGTATATTGAGGCCTCACTGTACAGGAGAGACCAGAGCGAGGAGCAGGGCCCTGATCACAAGAGCTGACAATCTGAGGAGACAGCAATGCTGAATAACAGTCTACACTGCGTCACTAGATCCTTATACAGGGGTATAATGAGGCCTCACTGTACAGGAGAGACCGGAGCGAGGAGCAGGGCCCTGATCACAAGAGCTGACAATCTGAGGAGACAGCAATGCTGAATAACAGTCTACACTGCGTCACTATGTAGGGAAGGTGACCTGACGGACGGACGGACTAGTCAGAGTGAAGAAAGATAGGTTTGCACAGTGTAGGTAGGAGTCAGTGATTACAGTGGGGAAACAACTAGGAAAGTGTAGTCGACATGCAGTACCTTGGGATGACCATTAGATGGCAGGGTGGAATGTGAGCGAAGGACTTTACAGCAGCTTAGGGCTTTAGAAACCATTGGTCATGGGGGGCGAGGTGACAGTTGGAGTGACAGTTTCAAGGAACCGGGTGAGCTATAAATTCTGAGGGAGGGTTCCAGAAGATTCCAGTCCCCAGGGGGAGCTCAAGTGACAGGAGGACTAGGACAGTCTGTGCACTGTGAGGAGAATCCAGACCAGGGGGACTGAGGAGAGAGGACGTCAGGGGGGTGGTCCTGACAGGAAAGGACCGCAGTTGAGACGAGGTACTGGGTGTAAGACACCGTATGTGACACGACGACTGAGCAGTAGAAGCGCTGTTGGTTAATGGGCCTAAGGCGGCCACAGTGACGGAACTGTCAGGAGCGTCGACAGTAAAGGAGGGGACGGTGTGTGCAGACACGTCTCCAGTGTACGGTGTGAGAAGCGGCTCTGGAAACGGAGGGCCGCGAGGTGTGCCGTCAGTCGGACGGCAAGTGAAGAAATAAACTTGGACCTGTTGCACCCAGAATCTGCCTCCATCGTGTCTCTGTTGTCATCTCTGCGCGGTATAAAAGTAGGACCACCCCCCCAGCTCGGCACCCCACCACCGACCCTACATTTGGCGTAGTCGGCAGGATCGCCGCCGCTAATACATCATCTTCTGCTGCAGACCTGCCTCAAAGACTGGAAAAGGACTTGGACTACTCTTTGGATTACAATTACCTGTGGATTACAAATGACCTACCTGTGGAATACAAATGGGAAGCGCTGTGGCGGATCTGTGTGGCCAGCAGAGGATCCGGGGCGGTACCAGGTACTGTGCAGTATGGCGGTGTTGCTTCAGCGCAGAGGAGAGGTCCGGGTGTTTGCAGTCATGTTGAATGGACTGGGACCCCCTCCAACGTATCCCAAAAGGAAGCAGTATGTGCCTGGAGATCGACGCTTCCATATATTGGACCCTGACAGGAGGGTGGAGAGGCCTGCCGACACCTCACCTCACAGAGGGAGTGGCACAGAAGAAAAACTTGGCTGCGGCTGTCTGATGCCATTCGAGTGCTGCCCAACGGACGGTATGAGACTCTGCAGGTGTCGGGGCATCGGCCGCCTAGAGTGGCAGTGGCGGCAGGGGATGGAGCTGTGTCAGAAGTCGCCCTCAGAGCCACGGGAGAGCAGCGGGATGCTGAGCTGGGGAGCGGAGCCTGAGCGGAGTCAGCGAGAACGGCCGCCACCAATACCAGCAGAGGACTTCTCAGCGGAGCCCCCGAGTTTGGGGGAAAGACCCGCGGGACAGTGGAGCGAGGGACGGAGGCTGCGGGTGAAGCCGCGTATTGATGTGATGGAGGCCGCAGCGCCGGGGAAGGTGAGAGTACCCCCGGCACCACCAGTGCCTCCGCCAGCGGCCCTCATCATTCCGCCGCAGCACGCTGCCCCCTGCGCACCGGAAGGCCTGGGTACATCGGGCCCAGTGGTGTATGCAGAGTTGTGCGAGGCCCCTGCTCAAGTCCCTGAGGTACCCCGCCTGGAGCCGCCAGTGCGGAAGTCATCCAAAGAAGACGCTGCTGCGTTCCCCCTGCTGATAGCAGCTGCGTCGTTGGAACCGGCCGTTACTCCGGCTCCAATGGAAGTAGTGGATGCGGCCTGTCCTGAGGCAGCGGTTATGCCGCTGCTGAAGTCGACTGCGGCCGACTTAGTGGGCCTTGTGATTCCAGCCTCCAAGGACCCGGTTGTCCCCATTTGCCACCTGGCCCCAGCGGCTGTTGAGCCGCAGGAATCATCGGCCGCCTCTGATCCACGTCCTTCCTCGGTTAAGTCCCGCCCACCGGACTCCAGAGATCATGCCGGACCCTCTGTTTGGGTCGCAGGAGTTATAGAGAAGAAGAGGGCCAGGGGGCAGGAAGTCTGGAACCTGCTCCATGAGAGGGGAGAGGCTGGCATGGCGGCTGCACGACCCCCGGGACGGCTCGTTTATACTATCTTGCAGAAAGGGACACTTCTTGCATCCTGGGAGCTCCATGGTTGTGGGGTCCCATACTACTGACCACCGAAAGGAGGATTGAACTGTCAGGAGTTCGTTGCACCGTTGTGCAGGTCAAAAGGACAGTTCGCGGTCAGCTTTTAAAAAAAAAAAAGAAATGTTTATCTGTGATTTTTATGTCTGTTTTTCTATGTTCCTCTTACAGGATAGTTTGTGTTTACTTGTTAGACTGACAGAGCGGGGATACTTAGAAGAGAGGGAGTGTCCATGTCCAAGGAAGGGGGGAGAAAGAAGACATGCAATGTTATGTTGTTATATGTTGGTTTAAAATGAGCAAAAGAAAACGGAAAAAAAAAATTATAAAAAAATGGGGTACTTGTGCTATTATAAAGTTGTATGATGTATAATATGCAAAGTAAAATGCAACAGGTCCGGGTAAGGGAAGGTCTGCGGGACCAAAGGAAAGTGTGAGATCCGGTAGGGATCTAAGAGTTGAGGAGGTCTGGGAGACCGGGACGCCGACCATGACATGTAATTGAAAGAAGGAAAATGAGTTGGAAGACGTGAGAAAGACAGCCGTCCTAGGTCAGGTCCCCAACACCACGGACACCCCTGAAGAAGGAAAGGCGGGCGCCGGCAATGATCTGGTAGGTGAGTGGCCTCGATCATGGCGTACCGGATAGTGAAAGGTAACAGTAGGGGAGAGTAGGGGAAAGATACACGCCGTAGAGAGAATACGGGTGTACCTTGCCCAATTTGAAAGACGTTGTCATGTGGCGTGCGCGCTGGTGAGTAGCAGTAGGCTGCTCAGAGCATAGTGCTCCCAGTATGGTTCGGCCCCCGCAGATAGTGGGTTTGGATCAACTTCTGGTCCGACAACAGAATGTAGGTGTAGATTCAGAACGACGAAGGCAGGGATGACGATTGTCGAGGACGACAATGGACAAAGGAAGGTGGAGTGTAGGGAAGGTGACCTGACGGAAGGACGGACTAGTCAGAGTGAAGAAAGATAGGTTTGCACAGTGTAGGTAGGAGTCAGTGATTACAGTGAGGAAACAACTAGGAAAGTGTAGTGGACGTGCAGTACCTTGGGATGACCATTAGATGGCAGGGTGGAGTGTGAGCGAAGGACTTTACAGCAGCTTAGGGCTTTAGAAACCGTTGGTCATGGGGGGCGAGGTGACAGTTGGAGTGACAGTTTCAAGGAACCGGGTGAGCTATAAATTCTGAGGGAGGGTTCCAGAAGATTCCAGTCCCCAGGGGGAGCTCAAGTGACAGGAGGACTACGACAGTCTGTGCACTCTGAGGAGAATCCAGACCAGGGGGACTGAGGAGAGAGGACGTCAGGGGGGTGGTCCTGACAGGAAAGGACCGCAGTTGAGACGAGGTACTGGGTGTAAGACACCGTATGTGACACGACGACTGAGCAGTAGAAGCGCTGTTGGTTAATGGGCCTAAGGCGGCCACAGTGACGGAACTGTCAGGAGCGTCGACAGTAAAGGAGGGGACGGTGTGTGCAGACACGTCTCCAGTGTACGGTGTGAGAAGCAGCTCTGGAAACGGAGGGCCGCGAGGTGTGCCGTCAGTCGGACGGCAAGTGAAGAAATAAACTTGGACCTGTTGCACCCAGAATCTGCCTCCATCGTGTCTCTGTTGTCATCTCTGCGCGGTATAAAAGTAGGACCACCCCCCCCAGCTCGGCACCCCACCACCGACACTACAACTAGATCCTTATACAGGGGTATAATGAGGCCTCACTGTACAGGAGAGACCGGAGCGAGGAGCGGGGGCCTGATCACAAGAGCTGACAATCTGAGGACACAGCAATGCTGAATAACAGTCTACACTCCGTCACTAGATCCTTATACAGGGGTATAATGAGGCCTCACTGTACAGGAGAGACCGGAGCGAGGAGCAGGGGCCTGATCACAAGAGCTGACAATCTGAGGAGACAGCAATGCTGAATAACAGTCTACACTGCGTCACTAGATCCTTATACAGGGGTATAATGAGGCCTCACTGTACAGGAGAGACCGGAGCGAGGAGCAGGGGCCTGATCACAAGAGCTGACAATCTGAGGAAGCAGCAATGCTAAATAACAGTCTACACTGCGTCACTAGATCCTTATACAGGGGTATAATGAGACCTCACTGTTCAGGAGAGACCGGAGAAAGGAGCAGGGGCTTGATCACAAGAGCTGACAATCTGAGGAAACAGCAATGCTAAATACCAGTCTACACTGCGTCACTAGATCCTTATACAGGGGTATAATGAGGCCTCACTGTACAGGAGAGACAGGAGCGAGGAGCAGAGGCCTGATCACAAGAGCTGACAATCTAAGGACACAGCAATGCTGAATAACAGTCTACACTGCATCACTAGATCCTTATACAGGGGTATAATGAGGTCTCACTGTACAGGAGAGACCGGAGCGAGGAGCAGGGGCCTGATCACAAGAGCTGACAATCTGAGGAAACAGCAATGCTGAATAACAGTCTACACTGCGTCACTAGATCCTTATACAGGGGTATAATGAGGCCTCACTGTACAGGAGAGACCAGAGCGAGGAGCAGAGGCCTGATCACAAGAGCTGATAATCTGAGGAGACAGCAATGCTGAATAACAGTCTACACTGCCTCACTAGATCCTTATACAGGAGTATAATGAGGCCTCACTGTACAGGAGAGACCGGAGCGAGGAGCAAGGGGCTGACCACAAGAGCTGACAATCTGAGGAGACAGCAGTGCTGAATAACAGTCTACACTGTGTCACTAGATCCTTATACAGGGGTATAATGAGGCCTCACTGTACAGGAGAGACCGGAGCGAGGAGCCGGAGCCTGATCACAAGAGCTGACAATCTGAGGAAACAGCAATGCTGAATAACAGTCTACACTGCGTCACTAGATCCTTATACAGGGGTATAATGAGGCCTCACTGTACAGGAGAGACCGGAGCGAGGAGCAGAGGCCTGATCACAAGAGCTGACAATCTGAGGAGACAGCAATGCTGAATAACAGTCTACACTGCATCACTAGATCCTTATACAGGGGTATAATGAGGCCTCACTGTACAGGAGAGACCGGAGCGAGGAGCAGGGGCCTGATCACAATAGCTGACAATCTGAGGAGACAGCAATGCTGAATAACAGTCTACACTGCATCACTAGATCCTTATACAGGGGTATAATGAGGCCTCACTGTACAGGAGAGACCGGAGCGAGGAGCAGGGGCCTGATCACAACAGCTGACAATCTGAGGAGACAGCAATGCTGAATAACAGTCTACACTGCGTCACTAGATCCTTATACAGGGGTATAATGAGGCCTCACTGTACAGGAGAGACCGGAGCGAGGAGCGGGGGCCTGATCACAAGAGCTGACAATCTGAGGAGACAGCAATTCTGAATAACAGTCTACACTGCGTCACTAGATCCTTATACAGGGGTATAATGAGGCCTCACTGTACAGGAGAGACCGGAGCGAGGAGCAGAGGCCTGATCACAAGAGCTGACAATCTGAGGAGACCGCAATGCTGAATAACAGTCTACACTGCGTCACTAGATCCTTATACAGGGGTATAATGAGGTCTCACTGTACAGGAGAGACCGGAGCGAGGAGCAGGGGCCTGATCACAAGAGCTGACAATCTGAGGAAACAGCAATGCTGAATAACAGTCTACACTGCGTCACTAGATCCTTATACAGGGGTATAATGAGGCCTCACTGTACAGGAGAGACCGGAGCGAGGAGCAGGGGCCTGATCACAAGAGCTGACAATCTGAGGACACAGCAATGCTGAATAACAGTCTACACTGCGTCACTAGATCCTTATACAGGGGTATAATGAGGCCTCACTGTACAGGAGAGACCGGAGCGATGAACAGGGGCCTGATCACAAGAGCTGACAATCTGAGGAAACAGCAATGCTGAATAACAGTCTACACTGCGTCACTAGATCCTTATACAGGGGTATAATGAGGCCTCACTGTACAGGAGAGACCGGAGCGAGGAGCCGGGGCCTGATCACAAGAGCTGACAATCTGAGGACACAGCAATGCTGAATAACAGTCTACACTGCGTCACTAGATCCTTATACAGGGGTATAAAGAGGCCTCACTGTACAGGAGAGACCGGAGCGAGGAGCAGAGGCCTGATCACAAGAGCTGACAATCTGAGGAGACCGCAATGCTGAATAACAGTCTACACTGCGTCACTAGATCCTTATACAGGGGTATAATGAGGCCTCACTGTACAGGAGAGACCGGAGCGAGGAGCAGGGGCCTGATCACAGGAGCTGACAATCTGAGGAGACAGCAATGCTGAATAACAGTCTACACTGCGTCACTAGATCCTTATACAGGAGTATAATGAGGACTCACTGTACAGGAGAGACCGGAGCGAGGAGCGGGGGTCTGATCACAAGAGCTGACAATCTGAGGAGACAGCAATGCTGAATAACAGTCTACACTGCGTCACTAGCTACTTATACAGGAGTATAATGAGACCTCACTGTACAGGAGAGACCGGAGCGAGGAGCAGGGGCCTGATCACAAGAGCTGACAATCTGAGGAGACAGCAATGCTGAATAACAGTCTACACTGCGTCACTAGCTCCTTATACAGGGGTATAATGAGACCTCACTGTACAGGAGAGACCGGAGCGAGGAGAAGGGGCCTGATCACAAGAGCTGACAATCTGAGGAAACAGCAATGCTGAATAACAGTCTACACTGCGTCACTAGATCCTTATACAGGGGTATAATGAGGGCTCACTGTTCAGGAGAGACCGGAGCGAGGAGCCGGGGCCTGATCACAAGAGCTGACAATCTGAGGAGACAGCAATGCTGAATAACAGTCTACACTGCGTCACTAGATCCTTATACAGGGGTATAATGAGGACTCACTGTACAGGAGAGACCGGAGCGAGGAGCGGGGGTCTGATCACAAGAGCTGACAATCTGAGGACACAGCAATGCTGAATAACAGTCTACAATGCGTCACTAGATCCTTATACAGGGGTATAATGAGACCTCACTGTACAGGAGAGACCGGAGCGAGGAGCAGAGGCCTGATCACAAGAGCTGACAATCTGAGGAGACAGCAATGCTGAATAACAGTCTACACTGCGTCACTAGATCCTTATACAAGGGTATAATGAGACCTCACTGTACTGGAGAGACCGGAGCGAGGAGCAGAGGCCTGATCACAAGAGCTGACAATCTGAGGAGACAGCAATGCTGAATAACAGTCTACACTGCGTCACTAGATCCTTATACAGGGGTATAATGAGGCCTCACTGTACAGGAGAGACCGGAGCGAGGAGCGGGAGCCTGATCACAAGAGCTGACAATCTGAGGAGACAGCAATGCTGAATAACAGTCTACACTGCGTCACTAGATCCTTATACAGGGGTATAATGAGGCCTCACTGTACAGGAGAGACCGGAGCGAGGAGCAGGGGCCTGATCACAAGAGCTGACAATCTGAGGACACAGCAATGCTGAATAACAGTCTACACTGCGTCACTAGATCCTTATACAGGGGTATAATGAGGCCTCACTGTACAGGAGAGACCGGAGCGAGGAGCGGGAGCCTGATCACAAGAGCTGACAATCTGAGGACACAGCAATGCTGAATAACAATCTACACTGCGTCACTAGATCCTTATACAGGTGTATAATGAGGCCTCACTGTACAGGAGAGACCGGAGCGAGGAGCAGGGGCCTGATCACAAGAGCTGACAATCTGAGGACACAGCAATGCTGAATAACAGTCTACACTGCGTCACTAGATCCTTATACAGGGGTATAATGAGGCCTCACTGTAAAGGAGAGACCGGAGCGAGGAGCAGGGGCCTGATCACAAGAGCTGACAATCTGAGGACACAGCAATTCTGAATAACAGTCTACACTGCGTCACTAGATCCTTATACAGGGGTATAATGAGGCCTCACTGTACAGGAGAGACCGGAGCGAGGAGCAGGGGCCTGATCACAAGAGCTGACAATCTGAGGACACAGCAATGCTGAATAACAGTCTACACTGCGTCACTAGATCCTTATACAGGGGTATAATGAGGCCTCACTGTACAGGAGAGACCGGAGCGAGGAGCAGGGGGCCTGATCATAAGAGCTGACAATCTGAGGAAACAGCAATGCTGAATAACAGTCTACACTGCGTCACTAGATCCTTATACAGGGGTATAATGAGGCCTCACTGTACAGGAGAGATCGGAGCGAGGAGCAGGGGCCTGATCACAAGAGCTGACAATCTGAGGAGACAGCAATGCTGAATAACAGTCTACACTGCGTCACTAGATCCTTATACAGGGGTATAATGAGGCCTCACTGTACAGGAGAGACCGGAGCGAGGAGCAGGGGCCTGATCACAAGAGCTGACAATCTGAGGAAGCAGCAATGCTAAATAACAGTCTACACTGCGTCACTAGATCCTTATACAGGGGTATAATGAGACCTCACTGTTCAGGAGAGACCGGAGAAAGGAGCAGGGGCTTGATCACAAGAGCTGACAATCTGAGGAAACAGCAATGCTAAATACCAGTCTACACTGCGTCACTAGATCCTTATACAGGGGTATAATGAGGCCTCACTGTACAGGAGAGACAGGAGCGAGGAGCAGAGGCCTGATCACAAGAGCTGACAATCTAAGGACACAGCAATGCTGAATAACAGTCTACACTGCATCACTAGATCCTTATACAGGGGTATAATGAGGTCTCACTGTACAGGAGAGACCGGAGCGAGGAGCAGGGGCCTGATCACAAGAGCTGACAATCTGAGGAAACAGCAATGCTGAATAACAGTCTACACTGCGTCACTAGATCCTTATACAGGGGTATAATGAGGCCTCACTGTACAGGAGAGACCAGAGCGAGGAGCAGAGGCCTGATCACAAGAGCTGATAATCTGAGGAGACAGCAATGCTGAATAACAGTCTACACTGCCTCACTAGATCCTTATACAGGAGTATAATGAGGCCTCACTGTACAGGAGAGACCGGAGCGAGGAGCAAGGGGCTGACCACAAGAGCTGACAATCTGAGGAGACAGCAGTGCTGAATAACAGTCTACACTGTGTCACTAGATCCTTATACAGGGGTATAATGAGGCCTCACTGTACAGGAGAGACCGGAGCGAGGAGCCGGAGCCTGATCACAAGAGCTGACAATCTGAGGAAACAGCAATGCTGAATAACAGTCTACACTGCGTCACTAGATCCTTATACAGGGGTATAATGAGGCCTCACTGTACAGGAGAGACCGGAGCGAGGAGCAGAGGCCTGATCACAAGAGCTGACAATCTGAGGAGACAGCAATGCTGAATAACAGTCTACACTGCATCACTAGATCCTTATACAGGGGTATAATGAGGCCTCACTGTACAGGAGAGACCGGAGCGAGGAGCAGGGGCCTGATCACAATAGCTGACAATCTGAGGAGACAGCAATGCTGAATAACAGTCTACACTGCATCACTAGATCCTTATACAGGGGTATAATGAGGCCTCACTGTACAGGAGAGACCGGAGCGAGGAGCAGGGGCCTGATCACAACAGCTGACAATCTGAGGAGACAGCAATGCTGAATAACAGTCTACACTGCGTCACTAGATCCTTATACAGGGGTATAATGAGGCCTCACTGTACAGGAGAGACCGGAGCGAGGAGCGGGGGCCTGATCACAAGAGCTGACAATCTGAGGAGACAGCAATTCTGAATAACAGTCTACACTGCGTCACTAGATCCTTATACAGGGGTATAATGAGGCCTCACTGTACAGGAGAGACCGGAGCGAGGAGCAGAGGCCTGATCACAAGAGCTGACAATCTGAGGAGACCGCAATGCTGAATAACAGTCTACACTGCGTCACTAGATCCTTATACAGGGGTATAATGAGGTCTCACTGTACAGGAGAGACCGGAGCGAGGAGCAGGGGCCTGATCACAAGAGCTGACAATCTGAGGAAACAGCAATGCTGAATAACAGTCTACACTGCGTCACTAGATCCTTATACAGGGGTATAATGAGGCCTCACTGTACAGGAGAGACCGGAGCGAGGAGCAGGGGCCTGATCACAAGAGCTGACAATCTGAGGACACAGCAATGCTGAATAACAGTCTACACTGCGTCACTAGATCCTTATACAGGGGTATAATGAGGCCTCACTGTACAGGAGAGACCGGAGCGAGGAGCCGGGGCCTGATCACAAGAGCTGACAATCTGAGGACACAGCAATGCTGAATAACAGTCTACACTGCGTCACTAGATCCTTATACAGGGGTATAAAGAGGCCTCACTGTACAGGAGAGACCGGAGCGAGGAGCAGAGGCCTGATCACAAGAGCTGACAATCTGAGGAGACCGCAATGCTGAATAACAGTCTACACTGCGTCACTAGATCCTTATACAGGGGTATAATGAGGGCTCACTGTACAGGAGAGACCGGAGCGAGGAGCAGGGGCCTGATCACAACAGCTGACAATCTGAGGAGACAGCAATGCTGAATAACAGTCTACACTGCGTCACTAGATCCTTATACAGGGGTATAATGAGGCCTCACTGTACAGGAGAGACCGGAGCGAGGAGCAGGGGCCTGATCACAGGAGCTGACAATCTGAGGACACAGCAATGCTGAACAACAGTCTACACTGCGTCACTAGATCCTTATACAGGGGTATAATGAGGGCTCACTGTACAGGAGAGACCGGATCGAGGAGCCGGGGCCTGATCACAAGAGCTGACAATCTGAGGAGACAGCAATGCTGAATAACAGTCTACACTGCGTCACTAGCTACTTATACAGGAGTATAATGAGGACTCACTGTACAGGAGAGACCGGAGCGAGGAGCGGGGGTCTGATCACAAGAGCTGACAATCTGAGGAGACAGCAATGCTGAATAACAGTCTACACTGCGTCACTAGCTACTTATACAGGAGTATAATGAGACCTCACTGTACAGGAGAGACCGGAGCGAGGAGCAGGGGCCTGATCACAAGAGCTGACAATCTGAGGAGACAGCAATGCTGAATAACAGTCTACACTGCGTCACTAGCTCCTTATACAGGGGTATAATGAGACCTCACTGTACAGGAGAGACCGGAGCGAGGAGAAGGGGCCTGATCACAAGAGCTGACAATCTGAGGAGACAGCAATGCTGAATAACAGTCTACACTGCGTCACTAGCTCCTTATACAGGTGTATAATGAGGCCTCACTGTACAGGAGAGACCGGAGCGAGGAGCAGGGGCCTGATCACAAGAGCTGACAATCTGAGGAGACAGCAATGCTGAATAACAGTCTACACTGCGTCACTAGATCCTTATACAGGGGTATAATGAGGCCTCACTGTACAGGAGAGACCGGAGCGAGGAGCAGGGGCCTGATCACAAGAGCTGACAATCTGAGGACACAGCAATGCTGAATAACAGTCTACACTGCATCACTAGATCCTTATACAGGGGTATAATGAGGCCTCACTGTACAGGAGAGACCGGAGCGAGGAGCAGGGGCCTGATCACAAGAGCTGACAATCTGAGGAGACAGCAATGCTGAATAACAGTCTACACTGCGTCACTAGATCCTTATACAGGGGTATAATGAGGCCTCACTGTACAGGAGATACCAGAGTGAGGAGCGGGGGCCTGATCACAAGAGCTGACAATCTGAGGAGACAGCAATGCTGAATAACAGTCTACACTGCGTCACTAGAGCCTTATACAGGGGTATAATGAGGCCTCACTGTACAGGAGACACCGGAGCGAGGAGCAGGGGACTGATCACAAGAGCTGACAATCTGAGGACACAGCAATGCTGAATAACAGTCTACACTGCATCACTAGATCCTTATACAGGGGTATAATGAGGCCTCACTGTACAGGAGAGACTGGAGCGAGGAGCAGGGGCCTGATCACAAGAGCTGACAATCTGAGGAGACAACAATGCTGAATAACAGTCTACACTGCGTCACTAGCTCCTTATACAGGGGTATAATGAGGCCTCACTGTACAGGAGAGACCAGAGTGAGGAGCGGGGGCCTGATCACAAGAGCTGACAATCTGAGGAAACAGCAATGCTGAATAACAGTCTACACTGCGTCACTAGATCTTTATACAGGGGTATAATGAGGCCTCACTGTACAGGAGAGACCGGAGCGAGGAGCAGGGGCCTGATCACAAGAGCTGACAATCTGAGGACACAGCAATGCTGAATAACAGTCTACACTGCATCACTAGATCCTTATACAGGGGTATAATGAGGCCTCACTGTACAGGAGAGACCGGAGCGAGGAGCAGGGGCCTGATCACAAGAGCTGACAATCTGAGGAGACAGCAATGCTGAATAACAGTCTACACTGCGTCACTAGATCCTTATACAGGGGTATAATGAGGCCTCACTGTACAGGAGAGACCGGAGCGAGGAGCAGGGGCCTGATCACAAGAGCTGACAATCTGAGGAGACAGCAATGCTGAATAACAGTCTACACTGCATCACTAGATCCTTATACAGGGGTATAATGAGGCCTCACTGTACAGGAGAGACCGGAGCGAGGAGCAGGGGCCTGATCACAAGAGCTGACAATCTGAGGAGACAGCAATGCTGAATAACAGTCTACACTGCGTCACTAGATCCTTATACAGGGGTATAATGAGGCCTCACTGTACAGGAGAGACCGGAGCGAGGAGCAGGGGCCTGATCACAAGAGCTGACAATCTGAGGACACAGCAATGCTGAATAACAGTCTACACTGCATCACTAGATCCTTATACAGGGGTATAATGAGGCCTCACTGTACAGGAGAGACCGGAGCGAGGAGCAGGGGCCTGATCACAAGAGCTGACAATCTGAGGAGACAGCAATGCTGAATAACAGTCTACACTGCGTCACTAGCTCCTTATACAGGGGTATAATGAGGCCTCACTGTACAGGAGAGACCGGAGCGAGGAGCAGGGGCCTGATCACAAGAGCTGACAATCTGAGGAGACAGCAATGCTGAATAACAGTCTACACTGCGTCACTAGATCCTTATACAGGGGTATAATGAGGCCTCACTGTACAGGAGAGACCGGAGCGAGGAGCAGGGGCCTGATCACAAGAGCTGACAATCTGAGGAAGCAGCAATGCTGAATAACAGTCTACACTGCGTCACTAGATCCTTATACAGGGGTATAATGAGGCCTCTATGTACAGGAGATACCAGAGTGAGGAGCAGGGGCCTGATCACAAGAGCTGACAATCTGAGGAGACAGCAATGCTGAATAACAGTCTACACTGCGTCACTAGATCCTTATACAGGGGTATAATGAGGCCTCACTGTACAGGAGAGACCGGAGCGAGGAGCAGGGGCCTGATCACAAGAGCTGACAATCTGAGGAAGCAGCAATGCTGAATAACAGTCTACACTGCGTCACTAGATCCTTATACAGGGGTATAATGAGGCCTCAATGTACAGGAGATACCAGAGTGAGGAGCAGAGGCCTGATCACAAGAGCTGACAATCTGAGGAGACAGCAATGCTGAATAACAGACTACACTGCATCACTAGATCCTCATACAGGGGTATAATGAGGCCTCACTGTACAGGAGATAACGGAGTGAGGAGCGGGGGCCTGATCACAAGAGCTGACAATCTGAGGAAGCAGCTATGCTGAATAACAGTCTACACTGCGTCACTAGATCCTTATACAGGGGTATAATGAGGCCTCACTGTACAGGAGAGACCGGAGCGAGGAGCAGGGGCCTGATCACAAGAGCTGACAATCTGAGGAGACAGCAATGCTGAATAACAGTCTACACTGAGTCACTAGATCCTTATACAGGGGTATAATGAGGCCTCACTGTACAGGAGAGACCGGAGCGAGGAGCAGGGGCCTGATCACAAGAGCTGACAATCTGAGGACACAGCAATGCTGAATAACAGACTACACTGAGTCACTAGATCCTTATACAGGGGTATAATGAGGCCTCACTGTACAGGAGAGACCGGAGCGAGGAGCAGAGGCCTGATCACAAGAGCTGACAATCTGAGGAGACAGCAATGCTGAATAACAGTCTACACTGCATCACTAGATCCTTATACAGGGGTATAATGAGGCCTCACTGTACAGGAGAGACCGGAGCGAGGAGCAGGGGCCTGATCACAAGAGCTGACAATCTGAGGAGACAGCAATGCTGAATAACAGACTACACTGAGTCACTAGATCCTTATACAGGGGCATAATGAGGCCTCACTGTACAGGAGAGAGCGGAGCGAGGAGCAGGGGCCTGATCACAAGAGCTGACAATCTGAGGACACAGCAATGCTGAATAACAGTCTACACTGCGTCACTAGATCCTTATACAGGGGTATAATGAGGCCTCACTGTACAGGAGAGACCGGAGCGAGGAGCAGGGGCCTGATCACAAGAGCTGACAATCTGAGGACACAGCAATGCTGAATAACAGTCTACACTGCATCACTAGATCCTTATACAGGGGTATAATGAGGCCTCACTGTACAGGAGAGACCGGAGCGAGGAGCAGGGGCCTGATCACAAGAGCTGACAATCTGAGGAGACAGCAATGCTGAATAACAGTCTACACTGCGTCACTAGATCCTTATACAGGGGTATAATGAGGCCTCACTGTACAGGAGATACCAGAGTGAGGAGCGGGGGCCTGATCACAAGAGCTGACAATCTGAGGAGACAGCAATGCTGAATAACAGTCTACACTGCGTCACTAGAGCCTTATACAGGGGTATAATGAGGCCTCACTGTACAGGAGACACCGGAGCGAGGAGCCGGGGCCTGATCACAAGAGCTGACAATCTGAGGACACAGCAATGCTGAATAACAGTCTACACTGCATCACTAGATCCTTATACAGGGGTATAATGAGGCCTCACTGTACAGGAGAGACTGGAGCGAGGAGCAGGGGCCTGATCACAAGAGCTGACAATCTGAGGAGACAACAATGCTGAATAACAGTCTACACTGCGTCACTAGATCCTTATACAGGGGTATAATGAGGCCTCACTGTACAGGAGATACCAGAGTGAGGAGCGGGGGCCTGATCACAAGAGCTGACAATCTGAGGAGACAGCAATGCTGAATAACAGTCTACACTGCGTCACTAGATCTTTATACAGGGGTATAATGAGGCCTCACTGTACAGGAGAGACCGGAGCGAGGAGCAGGGGCCTGATCACAAGAGCTGACAATCTGAGGAAACAGCAATGCTGAATAACAGTCTACACTGCGTCACTAGATCTTTATACAGGGGTATAATGAGGCCTCACTGTACAGGAGAGACTGGAGCGAGGAGCAGGGGCCTGATCACAAGAGCTGACAATCTGAGGAAACAGCAATGCTGAATAACAGTCTACACTGCGTCACTAGATCTTTATACAGGGGTATAATGAGGCCTCACTGTACAGGAGAGACCGGAGCGAGGAGCAGGGGCCTGATCACAAGAGCTGACAATCTGAGGAGACAGCAATGCTGAATAACAGTCTACACTGCATCACTAGATCCTTATACAGGGGTATAATGAGGCCTCACTGTACAGGAGAGACCGGAGCGAGGAGCAGGGGCCTGATCACAAGAGCTGA
This sequence comes from Dendrobates tinctorius, assembly GCF_039654945.1. NCBI lineage: Eukaryota > Metazoa > Chordata > Amphibia > Anura > Dendrobatidae > Dendrobates > Dendrobates tinctorius. The sequence goes on along the minus strand of NW_027362069.1, from coordinate 2,939,219 downwards.
CAATCTGAGGAGACAGCAATGCTGAATAACAGTCTACACTGCGTCACTAGATCCTTATACAGGGGTATAATGAGGCCTCACTGTACAGGAGATACCAGAGTGAGGAGCGGGGGCCTGATCACAAGAGCTGACAATCTGAGGAGACAGCAATGCTGAATAACAGTCTACACTGCGTCACTAGAGCCTTATACAGGGGTATAATGAGGCCTCACTGTACAGGAGACACCGGAGCGAGGAGCCGGGGCCTGATCACAAGAGCTGACAATCTGAGGACACAGCAATGCTGAATAACAGTCTACACTGCATCACTAGATCCTTATACAGGGGTATAATGAGGCCTCACTGTACAGGAGAGACTGGAGCGAGGAGCAGGGGCCTGATCACAAGAGCTGACAATCTGAGGAGACAGCAATGCTGAATAACAGTCTATACTGCGTCACTAGATCCTTATACAGGGGTATAATGAGGCCTCACTGTACAGGAGATACCAGAGTGAGGAGCGGGGGCCTGATCACAAGAGCTGACAATCTGAGGAGACAGCAATGCTGAATAACAGTCTACACTGCGTCACTAGAGCCTTATACAGGGGTATAATGAGGCCTCACTGTACAGGAGACACCGGAGCGAGGAGCCGGGGCCTGATCACAAGAGCTGACAATCTGAGGAGACAGCAATGCTGAATAACAGTCTACACTGCGTCACTAGATCCTTATACAGGGGTATAATGAGGCCTCACTGTACAGGAGAGATCGGAGCGAGGAGCAGAGGCCTGATCACAAGAGCTGACAATCTGAGGAGACAGCAATGCTGAATAACAGTCTACACTGCGTCACTAGATCCTTATACAGGGGTATAATGAGGCCTCACTGTACAGGAGAGAGCGGAGCGAGGAGCAGGGGCCTGATCACAAGAGCTGACAATCTGAGGACACAGCAATGCTGAATAACAGTCTACACTGCGTCACTAGATCCTTATACAGGGGTATAATGAGGCCTCACTGTACAGGAGAGACCGGAGCGAGGAGCAGGGGCCTGATCACAAGAGCTGACAATCTGAGGACACAGCAATGCTGAATAACAGTCTACACTGCGTCACTAGATCCTTATACAGGGGTATAATGAGGCCTCACTGTACAGGAGAGACCGGAGCGAGGAGCAGGGGCCTGATCACAAGAGCTGACAATCTGAGGACACAGCAATGCTAAATAACAGTCTACACTGTGTCACTAGATCCTTATACAGGGGTATAATGAGGCCTCACTGTACAGGAGAGACCGGAGCGAGGAGCAGGGGCCTGATCACAAGAGCTGACAATCTGAGGAGACAGCAATGCTGAATAACAGTCTACACTGCGTCACTAGATCCTTATACAGGGGTATAATGAGGCCTCACTGTACAGGAGAGACCGGAGCGAGGAGCAGGGGCCTGATCACAAGAGCTGACAATCTGAGGAGACAGCAATGCTGAATAACAGACTACACTGTGTCACTAGAGTCTTATACAGGGGTATAATGAGGCCTCACTGTACAGGAGAGACCGGAGCGAGGAGCAGGGGCCTGATCACAAGAGCTGACAATCTGAGGACACAGCAATGCGGAATAACAGTCTACACTGTGTCACTAGATCCTTATACAGGGGTATAATGAGGCCTCACTGTACAGGAGAGACCGGAGCGAGGAGCAGGGGCCTGATCACAAGAGCTGACAATCTGAGGAGACAGCAATGCTGAATAACAGTCTACACTGCGTCACTAGAGCCTTATACAGGAGTATAATGAGGCCTCACTGTACAGGAGAGACCGGAGCGAGGAGCAGGGGCCTGATCACAAGAGCTGACAATCTGAGGACACAGCAATGCGGAATAACTGTCTACACTGCGTCACTAGATCCTTATACAGGGGTATAATGAGGCCTCACTGTACAGGAGAGACCGGAGCGAGGAGCAGGGGCCTGATCACAAGAGCTGACAATCTGAGGAGACAGCAATGCTGAATAACAGACTACACTGTGTCACTAGAGTCTTATACAGGGGTATAATGAGGCCTCACTGTACAGGAGAGACCGGAGCGAGGAGCAGGGGCCTGATCACAAGAGCTGACAATCTGAGGAGACAGCAATGCTGAATAACAGTCTACACTGCGTCACTAGATCCTTATACAGGGGTATAATGAGGCCTCACTGTACAGGAGAGACTGGAGCGAGGAGCAGGGGCCTGATCACAAGAGCTGACAATCTGAGGAGACAGCAATGCGGAATAACTGTCTACACTGCGTCACTAGATCCTTATACAGGGGTATAATGAGGCCTCACTGTACAGGAGAGACCGGAGCGAGGAGCAGGGGCCTGATCACAAGAGCTGACAATCTGAGGAGACAGCAATGCGGAATAACTGTCTACACTGCGTCACTAGATCCTTATACAGGGGTATAATGAGGCCTCACTGTACAGGAGAGACCGGAGCGAGGAGCTGGGACCTGATCACAAGAGCTGACAATCTGAGGAGACAACAATGCTGAATAACAGTCTACACTGCGTCACTAGATCCTTATACAGGGGTATAATGAGGCCTCACTGTACAGGAGAGACCGGAGCGAGGAGCTGGGACCTGATCACAAGAGCTGACAATCTGAGGACACAGCAATGCTGAATAACAGTCTACACTGCGTCACTAGATCCTTATACAGGGGTATAATGAGGCCTCACTGTACAGGAGAGACCGGAGCGAGGAGCAGGGGCCTGATCACAAGAGCTGACAATCTGAGGAGACAGCAATGCGGAATAACTGTCTACACTGCGTCACTAGATCCTTATACAGGGGTATAATGAGGCCTCACTGTACAGGAGAGACCGGAGCGAGGAGCTGGGACCTGATCACAAGAGCTGACAATCTGAGGAGACAACAATGCTGAATAACAGTCTACACTGCGTCACTAGATCCTTATACAGGGGTATAATGAGGCCTCACTGTACAGGAGAGACCGGAGCGAGGAGCAGGGGCCTGATCACAAGAGCTGACAATCTGAGGAAACAGCAATGCTGAATAACAGTCTAAACTGCGTCACTAGATCCTTATACAGGGATATAATGAGGCCTCACTGTACAGGAGAGACCGGAGCGAGGAGCAGGGGCCTGATCACAACAGCTGACAATCTGAGGACACAGCAATGCTGAATAACAGTCTACACTGCGTCACTAGATCCTTATACAGGGGTATAATGAGGCCTCACTGTACAGGAGAGACCGGAGCGAGGAGCAGGGGCCTGATCACAACAGCTGACAATCTGAGGACACAGCAATGCTGAATAACAGTCTACACTGCGTCACTAGATCCTTATACAGGGGTATAATGAGGCCTCACTGTACAGGAGAGACCGGAGCGAGGAGCAGGGGACTGATCACAAGAGCTGACAATCTGAGGAGACAGCAATGCTGAATAACAGTCTACACTGCGTCACTAGATCCTTATACAGGGGTATAATGAGACCTCACTGTACAGGAGAGACCGGAGCGAGGAGCAGAGGCCTGATCACAACAGCTGACAATCTGAGGAGACAGCAATGCTGAATAACAGTCTACACTGCGTCACTAGATCCTTATACAGGGGTATAATGAGACCTCACTGTACAGGAGAGACCGGAGCGAGGAGCAGGGGCCTGATCACAAGAGCTGACAATCTGAGGAGACAGCAATGCTGAATAACAGTCTACACTGCGTCACTAGATCCTTATACAGGAGTATAATGAGGCCTCACTGTACAGGAGAGACCGGAGCGAGGAGCAGAGGCCTGATCACAAGAGCCGACAATCTGAGGACACAGCAATGCTGAATAACAGTCTAAACTGCGTCACTAGATCCTTATACAGGGGTATAATGAGACCTCACTGTACAGGAGAGACCGGAGCGAGGAGCAGGGGCCTGATCACAAGAGCTGACAATCTGAGGAGACAGTAATGCTGAATAACAGTCTACACTGCGTCACTAGATCCTTCTACAGGGGTATAATGAGGCCTCACTGTACAGGAGAGACCGGAGCGAGGAGCAGGGGGCTGATCACAAGAGCTGACAATCTGAGGAGACAGCAATGCTGAATAACAGTCTACACTGCGTCACTAGATCCTTATACAGGGGTATAATGAGGCCTCACTGTACAGGAGAGACCGGAGCGAGGAGCAGGGGCCTGATCACAAGAGCTGACAATCTGAGGAGACAGCAATGCTGAATAACAGTCTACACTGCGTCACTAGATCCTTATACAGGGGTATAATGAGGCCTCACTGTACAGGAGAGACCGGAGCGAGGAGCAGGGGCCTGATCACAAGAGCTGACAATCTGAGGAGACAGCAATGCTGAATAACAGTCTACACTGTGTCACTAGAGTCTTATACAGGGGTATAATGAGACCTCACTGTACAGGAGAGACCGGAGCGAGGAGCAGGGGCCTGATCACAAGAGCTGACAATCTGAGGAGACAGCAATGCTGAATAACAGTCTACACTGCGTCACTAGAGCCTTATACAGGGGTATAATGAGGCCTCACTGTACAGGAGAGACCGGAGCGAGGAGCAGGGGCCTGATCACAAGAGCTGACAATCTGAGGAGACAGCAATGCTGAATAACAGTCTACACTGCGTCACTAGATCCTTATACAGGGGTATAATGAGGCCTCACTGTACAGGAGAGACCGGAGCGAGGAGCAGAGGGCTGATCACAAGAGCTGACAATCTGAGGACACAGCAATGCTGAATAACAGTCTACACTGCGTCACTAGATCCTTCTACAGGGGTATAATGAGGCCTCACTGTACAGGAGAGACCGGAGCGAGGAGCAGGGGGCTGATCACAAGAGCTGACAATCTGAGGAGACAGCAATGCTGAATAACAGTCTACACTGCGTCACTAGATCCTTATACAGGGGTATAATGAGGCCTCACTGTACAGGAGAGACCGGAGCGAGGAGCAGGGGCCTGATCACAAGAGCTGACAATCTGAGGAGACAGCAATGCTGAATAACAGTCTACACTGCGTCACTAGATCCTTATACAGGGGTATAATGAGGCCTCACTGTACAGGAGAGACCGGAGCGAGGAGCAGAGGCCTGATCACAAGAGCTGACAATCTGAGGAGACAGCAATGCTGAATAACAGTCTACACTGCGTCACTAGATCCTTATACAGGGGTATAATGAGGCCTCACTGTACAGGAGAGACCGGAGCGAGGAGCAGGGGCCTGATCACAAGAGCTGACAATCTGAGGAGACAGCAATGCTGAATAACAGTCTACACTGCGTCACTAGATCCTTATACAGGGGTATAATGAGGCCTCACTGTACAGGAGAGACCGGAGCGAGGAGCAGGGGCCTGATCACAAGAGCTGACAATCTGAGGACACAGCAATGCTGAATAACAGTCTACACTGTGTCACTAGAGTCTTATACAGGGGTATAATGAGGCCTCACTGTACAGGAGAGACCGGAGCGAGGAGCAGGGGCCTGATCACAAGAGCTGACAATCTGAGGAGACAGCAATGCTGAATAACAGTCTACACTGCGTCACTAGATCCTTATACAGGGGTATAATGAGGCCTCACTGTACAGGAGAGACCGGAGCGAGGAGCAGGGGCCTGATCACAAGAGCTGACAATCTGAGGACACAGCAATGCTGAATAACAGTCTACACTGCATCACTAGATCCTTATACAGGGGTATAATGAGGCCTCACTGTACAGGAGAGACCGGAGCGAGGAGCAGGGGCCTGATCACAAGAGCTGACAATCTGAGGAGACAGCAATGCTGAATAACAGTCTACACTGTGTCACTAGATCCTTATACAGGGGTATAATGAGGCCTCACTGTACAGGAGAGACCGGAGCGAGGAGCAGGGGCCTGATCACAAGAGCTGACAATCTGAGGAGACAGCAATGCTGAATAACAGTCTACACTGCGTCACTAGATCCTTATACAGGGGTATAATGAGGCCTCACTGTACAGGAGAGACCGGAGCGAGGAGCGGGGGCCTGATCACAAGAGCTGACAATCTGAGGAGACAGCAATGCTGAATAACAGTCTACACTGCGTCACTAGATCCTTATACAGGGGTATAATGAGGCCTCACTGTACAGGAGAGACCGGATCGAGGAGCAGGGGCCTCATCACAAGAGCTGACAATCTGAGGAGACAGCAATGCTGAATAACAGTCTACACTGTGTCACTAGATCCTTATACAGGGGTATAATGAGGCCTCACTGTACAGGAGAGACCGGAGCGAGGAGCAGGGGCCTGATCACAATAGCTGACAATCTGAGGAGACAGCAATGCTGAATAACAGTCTACACTGCGTCACTAGATCCTTATACAGGGGTATAATGAGGCCTCACTGTACAGGAGAGACCGGAGCGAAGAGCAGGGGCCTGATCACAAGAGCTGACAATCTGAGGACACAGCAATGCTGAATAACAGTCTACACTGCATCACTAGATCCTTATACAGGGGTATAATGAGGCCTCACTGTACAGGAGAGACCGGAGCGAAGAGCAGGGGCCTGATCACAAGAGCTGACAATCTGAGGACACAGCAATGCTGAATAACAGTCTACACTGCGTCACTAGATCCTTATACAGGGGTATAATGAGGCCTCACTGTACAGGAGAGACCGGAGCAAGGAGCAGGGGCCTGATCACAAGAGCTGACAATCTGAGGAGACAGCAATGCTGAATAACAGTCTACACTGCGTCACTAGATCCTTATACAGGGGTATAATGAGGCCTCACTGTACAGGAGAGACCGGAGCGAGGAGCAGGGGCCTGATCACAAGAGCTGACAATCTGAGGAGACAGCAATGCTGAATAACAGTCTACACTGCGTCACCAGCTCCTTATACAGGGGTATAATGAGACCTCACTGTACAGGAGAGACCGGAGCGAGGAGCAGGGGCCTGATCACAAGAGCTGACAATCTGAGGACACAGCAATGCTGAATAACAGTCTACACTGTGTCACTAGATCCTTATACAGAAGTATAATGAGGCCTCACTGTACAGGAGAGATCGGAGCAAGGAGCAGGGGCCTGATCACAAGAGCTGACAATCTGAGGAAACAGCAATGCTGAATAACAGTCTACACTGCGTCACTAGATCCTTATACAGGGGTATAATGAGGCCTCACTGTACAGGAGAGACCGGAGCGAGGAGCAGGGGCCTGATCACAAGAGCTGACAATCTGAGGAGACAGCAATGCTGAATAACAGTCTACACTGCGTCACTAGATCCTTATACAGGGGTATAATGAGGCCTCACTGTACAGGAGAGACCGGAGCGAGGAGCAGGGGCCTGATCACAAGAGCTGACAATCTGAGGAGACAGCAATGCTGAATAACAGTCTACACTGCGTCACTAGATCCTTATACAGAAGTATAATGAGGCCTCACTGTACAGGAGAGACCGGAGCGAGGAGCAGGGGCCTGATCACAAGAGCTGACAATCTGAGGAGACAACAATGCTGAATAACAGTCTACACTGCGTCACTAGATCCTTATACAGGGGTATAATGAGGCCTCACTGTACAGGAGAGACCGGAGCGAAGAGCAGGGGCCTGATCACAAGAGCTGACAATCTGAGGAGACAACAATGCTGAATAACAATCTACACTGCGTCACTAGATCCTTATACAGGGGTATAATGAGGCCTCACTGTACAGGAGAGACCGGAGCGAGGAGCAGGGGCCTGATCACAAGAGCTGACAATCTGAGGAGACAGCAATGCTGAATAACAGTCTACACTGCGTCACTAGATCCTTATACAGGGGTATATTGAGACCTCACTGTACAGGAGAGAGCGGAGCGAGGAGCAGGGGCCTGATCACAAGAGCTGACAATCTGAGGAGACAGCAATGCTGAATAACAGTCTACACTGCGTCACTAGATCCTTATACAGGGGTATAATGAGGCCTCACTGTACAGGAGAGACCGGAGCGAGGAGCAGGGGCCTGATCACAAGAGCTGACAATCTGAGGAGACAACAATGCTGAATAACAGTCTACACTGCGTCACTAGATCCTTATACAGGGGTATAATGAGGCCTCACTGTACAGGAGAGACCGGAGCGAGGAGCAGGGGCCTGATCACAAGAGCTGACAATCTGAGGAGACAGCAATGCTGAATAACAGTCTACACTGCGTCACTAGATCCTTATACAGGGGTATAATGAGGCCTCACTGTACAGGAGAGACCGGAGCGAGGAGCAGGGGCCTGATCACAAGAGCTGACAATCTGAGGACACAGCAATGCTGAATAACAGTCTACACTGCGTCACTAGATCCTTATACAGGGGTATAATGAGGCCTCACTGTACAGGAGAGACCGGAGCGAGGAGCAGAGGCCTGATCACAAGAGCTGACAATCTGAGCAGACAGCAATGCTGAATAACAGTCTACACTGCGTCACTAGATCCTTATACAGGGGTATAATGAGGCCTCACTGTACAGGAGAGATCGGAGCGAGGAGCAGGGGCCTGATCACAAGAGCTGACAATCTGAGGAGACAGCAATGCTGAATAACAGTCTACACTGCGTCACTAGATCCTTATACAGGGGTATAATGAGGCCTCACTGTACAGGAGAGACCGGAGCGAGGAGCAGGGGCCTGATCACAAGAGCTGACAATCTGAGGAGACAGCAATGCTGAATAACAGTCTACACTGCGTCACTAGATCCTTATACAGGGGTATAATGAGGCCTCACTGTACAGGAGAGACCGGAGCGAGGAGCAGGGGCCTGATCACAAGAGCTGACAATCTGAGGAGACAGCAATGCTGAATAACAGTCTACACTGCATCACTAGATACTTATACAGGGGTATAATGAGGCCTCACTGTACAGGAGAGACCGGAGCGAGGAGCAGGGGCCTGATCACAAGAGCTGACAATCTGAGGAGACAGCAATGCTGAATAACAGTCTACACTGCGTCACTAGATCCTTATACAGGGGTATAATGAGACCTCACTGTACAGGAGAGACCGGAGCGAGGAGCAGGAGCCCGATCACAAGAGCTGACAATCTGAGGAGACAGCAATGCTGAATAACAGTCTACACTGCGTCACTAGATCCTTATACAGGGGTATAATGAGGCCTCACTGTACAGGAGAGACCGGAGCGAGGAGCAGGGGCCTGATCACAAGAGCTGACAATCTGAGGAGACAGCAATGCTGAATAACAGTCTACACTGCGTCACTAGATCCTTATACAGGGGTATAATGAGGCCTCACTGTACAGGAGAGACCGGAGCGAGGAGCAGGGGCCTGATCACAAGAGCTGACAATCTGAGGAGACAGCAATGCTGAATAACAGTCTACACTGCATCACTAGATACTTATACAGGGGTATAATGAGGCCTCACTGTACAGGAGAGACCGGAGCGAGGAGCAGGGGCCTGATCACAAGAGCTGACAATCTGAGGAGACAGCAATGCTGAATAACAGTCTACACTGCGTCACTAGATCCTTATACAGGGGTATAATGAGACCTCACTGTACAGGAGAGACCGGAGCGAGGAGCAGGAGCCCGATCACAAGAGCTGACAATCTGAGGAGACAGCAATGCTGAATAACAGTCTACACTGCGTCACTAGATCCTTATACAGGGGTATAATGAGGCCTCACTGTACAGGAGAGACCGGAGCGAGGAGCAGGGGCCTGATCACAAGAGCTGACAATCTGAGGAGACAGCAATGCTGAATAACAGTCTACACTGCGTCACTAGATACTTATACAGGGGTATAATGAGGCCTCACTGTACAGGAGAGACCGGAGCGAGGAGCAGGGGCCTGATCACAAGAGCTGACAATCTGAGGAGACAGCAATGCTGAATAACAGTCTACACTGTGTCACTAGATCCTTATACAGGGGTATAATGAGGCCTCACTGTACAGGAGAGATCGGAGCGAGGAGCAGGGGCCTGATCACAAGAGCTGACAATCTGAGGAGACAGCAATGCTGAATAACAGTCTACACTGCGTCACTAGATCCTTATACAGGGGTATAATGAGGCCTCACTGTACAGGAGAGATCGGAGCGAGGAGCAGGGGCCTGATCACAAGAGCTGACAATCTGAGGAGACAGCAATGCTGAATAACAGTCTACACTGCGTCACTAGATCCTTATACAGGAGTATAATGAGGCCTCACTGTACAGGAGAGACCGGAGTGAGGAGCAGGGGCCTGATCACAAGAGCTGACAATCTGAGGAGACAGCAATGCTGAATAACAGACTACACTGCATCACTAGATCCTTATACAGGGGTATAATGAGGCCTCACTGTACAGGAGAGACCGGAGCGAGGAGCAGGGGCCTGATCACAAGAGCTGACAATCTGAGGAGACAGCAATGCTGAATAACAGACTACACTGCGTCACTAGATCCTTATACAGGGGTATAATGAGGCCTCACTGTACAGGAGAGACCGGAGCGAGGAGCAGGGGCCTGATCACAAGAGCTGACAATCTGAGGAGACAGCAATGCTGAATAACAGTCTACACTGCGTCACTAGATCCTTATACAGGGGTATAATGAGGCCTCACTGTACAGGAGAGACCGGAGTGAGGAGCAGGGGCCTGATCACAAGAGCTGACAATCTGAGGACACAGCAATGCTGAATAACAGACTACACTGCGTCACTAGATCCTTATACAGGGGTATAATGAGGCCTCACTGTACAGGAGAGACCGGAGCGAGGAGCAGGGGCCTGATCACAAGAGCTGACAATCTGAGGAGACAGCAATGCTGAATAACAGTCTACACTGCGTCACTAGATCCTTATACAGGGGTATAATGAGGCCTCACTGTACAGGAGAGACCGGAGCGAGGAGCAGGGGCCTGATCACAAGAGCTGACAATCTGAGGAGACAGCAATGCTGAATAACAGACTACACTGCATCACTAGATCCTTATACAGGGGTATAATGAGGCCTCACTGTACAGGAGAGACCGGAGCGAGGAGCAGAGGCCTGATCACAAGAGCTGACAATCTGAGGAGACAGCAATGCTGAATAACAGACTACACTGCATCACTAGATCCTTATACAGGGGTATAATGAGGCCTCACTGTACAGGAGAGACCGGAGCGAGGAGCAGAGGCCTGATCACAAGAGCTGACAATCTGAGGAGACAGCAATGCTGAATAACAGTCTACACTGCGTCACTAGATCCTTATACAGGGGTATAATGAGGCCTCACTGTACAGGAGAGACCGGAGCGAGGAGCCGGGGCCTGATCACAAGAGCTGACAATCTGAAGAGACAGCAATGCTGAATAACAGTCTACACTGCGTCACTAGATCCTTATACAGGGGTATAATGAGACCTCACTGTACAGGAGAGACCGGAGCGAGGAGCAGGGGCCTGATCACAAGAACTGACAATCTGAGGAGACAGCAATGCTGAATAACAGTCTACACTGCGTCACTAGATCCTTATACAGGGGTATAATGAGACCTCACTGTACAGGAGAGACCGGAGCGAGGAGCAGGGGCCTGATCACAAGAGCTGACAATCTGAGGAGACAGCAATGCTGAATAACAGACTACACTGCGTCACTAGATCCTTATACAGGGGTATAATGAGGCCTCACTGTACAGGAGAGACCGGAGCGAGGAGCAGGGGCCTGATCACAAGAGCTGACAATCTGAGGAGACAGCAATGCTGAATAACAGACTACACTGCGTCACTAGATCCTTATACAGGGGTATAATGAGGCCTCACTGTACAGGAGAGACCGGAGCGAGGAGCAGGGGCCTGATCACAAGAGCTGACAATCTGAGGAGACAGCAATGCTGAATAACAGTCTACACTGCGTCACTAGATCCTTATACAGGGGTATAATGAGGCCTCACTGTACAGGAGAGACCGGAGCGAGGAGCAGGGGCCTGATCACAAGAGCTGACAATCTGAGGAGACAGCAATGCTGAATAACAGTCTACACTGCGTCACTAGATCCTTATACAGGGGTATAATGAGGCCTCACTGTACAGGAGAGACCGGAGCGAGGAGCAGGGGCCTGATCACAAGAGCTGACAATCTGAGGAGACAGCAATGCTGAATAACAGTCTACACTGCGTCACTAGATCCTTATACAGGGGTATAATGAGGCCTCACTGTACAGGAGAGACCGGAGCGAGGAGCAGGGGCCTGATCACAAGAGCTGACAATCTGAGGAGACAGCAATGCTGAATAACAGTCTACACTGCGTCACTAGATCCTTATACAGGGGTATAATGAGGCCTCACTGTACAGGAGAGACCGGAGCGAGGAGCAGGGGCCTGATCACAAGAGCTGACAATCTGAGGAGACAGCAATACTGAATAACAGACTACACTGCGTCACTAGATCCTTATACAGGGGTATAATGAGGCCTCACTGTACAGGAGAGACCGGAGCGAGGAGCAGGGGCCTGATCACAAGAGCTGACAATCTGAGGGGACAGCAATGCTGAATAACAGTCTACACTGCGTCACTAGATCCTTATACAGGGGTATAATGAGGCCTCACTGTACAGGAGAGACCGGAGCGAGGAGCAGGGGCCTGATCACAAGAGCTGAGAATCTGAGGACACAGCAATGCTGAATAACAGTCTACACTGCGTCACTAGATCCTTATACAGGGGTATAATGAGGTCTCACTGTACAGGAGAGACCGGAGCGAGGAGCAGGGGCCTGATCACAAGAGCTGACAATCTGAGGAGACAGCAATGCTGAATAACAGTCTACACTGCCTCACTAGATCCTTATACAGGGGTATAATGAGGCCTCACTGTACAGGAGAGACCGGAGCGAGGAGCAGGGGCCTGATCACAAGAGCTGAGAATCTGAGGACACAGCAATGCTGAATAACAGTCTACACTGCGTCACTAGATCCTTATACAGGGGTATAATGAGGTCTCACTGTACAGGAGAGACCGGAGCGAGGAGCAGGGGCCTGATCACAAGAGCTGACAATCTGAGGAGACAGCAATGCTGAATAACAGTCTACACTGCCTCACTAGATCCTTATACAGGGGTATAATGAGGCCTCACTGTACAGGAGAGACCGGAGCGAGGAGCAGGGGCCTGATCACAAGAGCTGACAATCTGAGGAGACAGCAATGCTGAATAACAGTCTACACTGCGTCACTAGATCCTTATACAGGGGAATAATGAGGCCTCACTGTACAGGAGAGACCGGAGCGAGGAGCAGGGGCCTGATCACAAGAGCTGACAATCTGAGGACACAGCAATGCTGAATAACAGTCTACACTGCGTCACTAGATCCTTATACAGGGGTATAATGAGACCTCACTGTACAGGAGAGACCGGAGCGAGGAGCAGAGGCCTGATCACAAGAGCTGACAATCTGAGGACACAGCAATGCTGATTAACAGTCTACACTGCGTCACTAGATCCTTATACAGGAGTATAATGAGGCCTCACTGTACAGGAGAGACCGGAGCGAGGAGCAGGGACCTGATCACAAGAGCTGACAATCTGAGGAGACAGCAATGCTGAATAACAGTCTACACTGTGTCACTAGATCCTTATACAGGAGTATAATGAGGCCTCACTGTACAGGAGAGACCGGAGCGAGGAGCTGGGGCCTGATCACAAGAGCTGACAATCTGAGGACACAGCAATGCTGAATAACAGTCTACACTGTGTCACTAGATCCTTATACAGGGGTATAATGAGACCTCACTGTACAGGAGAGACCGGAGCGAGGAGCAGGGGCCTGATCACAAGAGCTGACAATCTGAGGACACAGCAATGCTGAATAACAGTCTACACTGTGTCACTAGATCCTTATACAGGGGTATAATGAGGCCTCACTGTACAGGAGAGACCGGAGCGAGGAGCAGAGGCCTGATCACAAGAGCTGACAATCTGAGGACACAGCAATGCTGAATAACAGTCTACACTGTGTCACTAGATCCTTATACAGGGGTATAATGAGGCCTCACTGTACAGGAGAGACCGGAGGGAGGAGCAGGGGCCTGATCACAAGAGCTGACAATCTGAGGACACAGCAATGCTGAATAACAGTCTACACTGCGTCACTAGATCCTTATACAGGGGTATAATGAGGCCTCACTGTACAGGAGAGACCGGAGCGAGGAGCAGAGGCCTGATCACAAGAGCTGACAATCTGAGGAAACAGCAATGCTGAATAACAGTCTACACTGCGTCACTAGATCCTTATACAGGGGTATAATGAGGCCTCACTGTACAGGAGAGACCGGAGCGAGGAGCAGGGGCCTGATCACAAGAGCTGACAAACTGAGGAAACAGCAATGCTGAATAACAGTCTACACTGCGTCACTAGATCCTTATACAGGGGTATAATGAGGCCTCACTGTACAGGAGAGACCGGAGCGAGGAGCAGGGGCCTGATCACAAGAGCTGACAATCTGAGGACACAGCAATGCTGAATAACAGTCTACACTGCGTCACTAGATCCTTATACAGGAGTATAATGAGGCCTCACTGTACAGGAGAGACCGGAGCGAGGAGCAGAGGACTGATCACAAGAGCTGACAATCTGAGGACACAGCAATGCTGAATAACAGTCTACACTGCATCACTAGATCCTTATACAGGGGTATAATGAGGCCTCACTGTACAGGAGAGACCGGAGCGAGGAGCTGGGGCCTGATCACAAGAGCTGACAATCTGAGGACACAGCAATGCTGAATAACAGTCTACACTGCATCACTAGATCCTTATACAGGGGTATAATGAGGCCTCACTGTACAGGAGAGACCGGAGCGAGGAGCTGGGGCCTGATCACAAGAGCTGACAATCTGAGGACACAGCAATGCTGAATAACAGTCTACACTGCGTCACTAGATCCTTATACAGGGGTATAATGAGGCCTCACTGTACAGGAGAGACCGGAGCGAGGAGCAGGGGCCTGATCACAAGAGCTGACAATCTGAGGAGACAGCAATGCTGAATAACAGTCTACACTGCGTCACTAGATCCTTATACAGGGGTATAAAGAGGCCTCACTGTACAGGAGAGACCGGAGCGAGGAGCAGGGGCCTGATCACAAGAGCTGACAAACTGAGGAAACAGCAATGCTGAATAACAGTCTACACTGCGTCACTAGATCCTTATACAGGGGTATAATGAGACCTCACTGTACAGGAGAGACCGGAACGAGGAGCAGAGGCCTGATCACAAGAGCTGACAATCTGAGGACACAGCAATGCTGAATAACAGTCTACACTGCGTCACTAGATCCTTATACAGGGGTATAATGAGGCCTCACTGTACAGGAGAGACCGGAGCGAGGAGCAGGGGCCTGATCACAAGAGTTGACAATCTGAGGAGACAGCAATGCTGAATAACAGTCTACACTGCGTCACTAGATCCTTATACAGGGGTATAATGAGGCCTCACTGTACAGGAGAGACCGGAGCGAGGAGCAGGGGCCTGATCACAAGAGCTGACAATCTGAGGACACAGCAATGCTGAATAACAGTCTACACTGCGTCACTAGATCCTTATACAGGGGTATAATGAGGCCTCACTGTACAGGAGAGACCGGAGCGAGGAGCAGGGGCCTGATCACAAGAGCTGACAAACTGAGGAAACAGAAATGCTGAATAACAGTCTACACTGCGTCACTAGATCCTTATACAGGGGTATAATGAGGCCTCACTGTACAGGAGAGACCGGAGCGAGGAGCAGGGGCCTGATCACAAGAGCTGACAATCTGAGGAGACAGCAATGCTGAATAACAGTCTACACTGCGTCACTAGATCCTTATACAGGGGTATAATGAGACCTCACTGTACAGGAGAGACCGGAGCGAGGAGCAGGGGCCTGATCACAAGAGCTGACAATCTGAGGAGACAGCAATGCTGAATAACAGTCTACACTGCGTCACTAGATCCTTATACAGGGGTATAATGAGGCCTCACTGTACAGGAGAGACCGGAGCGAGGAGCAGAGGCCTGATCACAAGAGCTGACAATCTGAGGAGACAGCAATGCTGAATAACAGTCTACACTGTGTCACTAGATCCTTATACAGGGGTATAATGAGGCCTCACTGTACAGGAGAGACCGGAGCGAGGAGCAGGGGCCTGATCACAAGAGCTGACAATCTGAGGAGACAGCAATGCTGAATAACAGTCTACACTGCGTCACTAGATCCTTATACAGGGGTATAATGAGGCCTCACTGTACAGGAGAGACCGGAGCGAGGAGCAGGGGCCTGATCACAAGAGCTGACAATCTGAGGAAACAGCAATGCTGAATAACAGTCTACACTGTGTCACTAGATCCTTATACAGGGGTATAATGAGGCCTCACTGTACAGGAGAGACCGGAGTGAGGAGCAGAGGCCAGATCACAAGAGCTGACAATCTGAGGAGATAGCAGTGCTGAATAACAGTCTACACTGCGTCACTAGCTCCTTATACAGGGGTATAATGAGGCCTCACTGTACAGGAGAGACCGGAGCGAGGAGCAGGGGCCTGATCACAAGAGCTGACAATCTGAGGAGGCAACAATGCTGAATAACAGTCTACACTGCGTCACTAGATCCTTATACAGGGGTATAATGAGACCTCACTGTACAGGAGAGACCGGAGCGAGGAGCAGGGGCCTGATCACAAGAGCTGACAATCTGAGGACACAGCAATGCTGAATAACAGTCTACACTGCGTCACTAGATCCTTATACAGGGGTATAATGAGGCCTCACTGTACAGGAGAGACCGGAGCGAGGAGCAGAGGCCTGATCACAAGAGCTGACAATCTGAGGACACAGCAATGCTGAATAACAGTCTACACTGCGTCACTAGATCCTTATACAGGGGTATAATGAGGCCTCACTCTACAGGAGAGACCGGAGCGAGGAGCAGAGGCCTGATCACAGGAGCTGACAATCTGAGGAGACAGCAATGCTGAATAACAGTCTACACTGCGTCACTAGATCCTTATACAGGGGTATAATGAGGCCTCACTGTACAGGAGAGACCGGAGCGAGGAGCAGAGGCCTGATCACAAGAGCTGACAATCTGAGGACACAGCAATGCTGAATAACAGTCTGCACTGCGTCACTAGATCCTTATACAGGGGTATAATGAGGCCTCACTGTACAGGAGAGACCGGAGCGAGGAGCAGAGGCCTGATCACAAGAGCTGACAATCTGAGGACACAGCAATGCTGAATAACAGTCCACACTGCGTCACTAGATCCTTATACAGGGGTATAATGAGGCCTCACTGTACAGGAGAGACCGGAGCGAGGAGCAGAGGCCTGATCACAAGAGCTGACAATCTGAGGACACAGCAATGCTGAATAACAGTCTACACTGCGTCACTAGATCCTTATACAGGGGTATAATGAGACCTCACTGTACAGGAGATACCGGAGCGAGGAGCAGGGGCCTGATCACAATAGCTGACAATCTGAGGAGACAGCAATGCTGAATAACAGTCTACACTGCATCACTAGATCCTTATACAGGGGTATAATGAGACCTCACTGTACAGGAGAGACCGGAGCGAGGAGCAGGGGCCTGATCACAAGAGCTGACAATCTGAGGACATAGCAATGCTGAATAACAGTCTACACTGCGTCACTAGATCCTTATACAGGGGTATAATGAGGCTTCACTGTACAGGAGAGACCGGAGCGAGGAGCAGAGGCCTGATCACAAGAGCTGACAATCTGAGGAGACAGCAATGCTGAATAACAGTCTACACTGCGTCACTAGATCCTTATACAGGGGTATAATGAGGCTTCACTGTACAGGAGAGACCGGAGCGAGGAGCAGGGGCCTGATCACTAGAGCTGACAATCTGAGGAGACAGCAATGCTGAATAACAGTCTACACTGCGTCACTAGATCCTTATACAGGGGTATAATGAAACCTCACTGTACAGGAGATACCGGAGCGAGGAGCAGGGGCCTGATCACAAGAGCTGACAATCTGAGGAGACAGCAATGCTGAATAACAGTCTACACTGCGTCACTAGATCCTTATACAGGGGTATAATGAGACCTCACTGTACAGGAGAGACCGGAGCGAGGAGCAGGGGCCTGATCACAAGAGCTGACAATCTGAGGACATAGCAATGCTGAATAACAGTCTACACTGCGTCACTAGATCCTTATACAGGGGTATAATGAGGCCTCACTGTACAGGAGAGACCGGAGCGAGGAGCAGGGGCCTGATCACAAGAGCTGACAATCTGAGGAGACAGCAATGCTGTATAACAGTACACACTGCGTCACTAGATCCTTATACAGGGGTATAATGAGGCCTCACTGTACAGGAGAGACCGGAGCGAGGAGCAGAGGCCTGATCACAAGAGCTGACAATCTGAGGACACAGCAATGCTGAATAACAGTCTACACTGCGTCACTAGATCCTTATACAGGGGTATAATGAGACCTCACTGTACAGGAGAGACCGGAGCGAGGAGCAGGGGCCTGATCACAAGAGCTGACAATCTGAGGAGACAGCAATGCTGAATAACAGTCTACACTGCGTCACTAGATCCTTATACAGGGGTATAATGAGACCTCACTGTACAGGAGAGACCGGAGCGAGGAGCAGGGGCCTGATCACAAGAGCTGACAATCTGAGGAGATAGCAATGCTGAATAACAGTCTACACTGCGTCACTAGATCCTTATACAGGGGTATAATGAGGCCTCACTGTACAGGAGAGACCGGAGCGAGGAGCAGGGGCCTGATCACAAGAGCTGACAATCTGAGGACACAGCAATGCTGAATAACAGTCTACACTGCGTCACTAGCTCCTTATACAGGGGTATAATGAGACCTCACTGTACAGGAGAGACCGGAGCGAGGAGCAGGGGCCTGATCACAAGAGCTGACAATCTGAGGAAACAGCAATGCTGAATAACAGTCTACACTGCGTCACTAGATCCTTATACAGGGGTATAATGAGACCTCACTGTACAGGAGAGACCGGAGTGAGGAGCGGGGGCCTGATCATAAGAGCTGACAATCTGAGGAGACAGCAATGCTGAATAACAGTCTACACTGCGTCACTAGATCCTTATACAGGGGTATAATGAGGCCTCACTGTACAGGAGAGACCGGAGCGAGGAGCAGAGGCCTGATCACAAGAGCTGACAATCTGAGGAGACAGCAATGCTGAATAACAGTCTACACTGCGTCACTAGATCCTTATACAGGGGTATAATGAGACCTCACTGTACAGGAGAGACCGGAGCGAGGAGCAGGGGCCTGATCACAAGAGCTGACAATCTGAGGAAACAGCAATGCTGAATAACAGTCTACACTGCGTCACTAGATCCTTATACAGGGGTATAATGAGGCCTCACTGTACAGGAGAGACCGGAGTGAGGAGCGGGGGCCTGATCACAAGAGCTGACAATCTGAGGAGACAGCAATGCTGAATAACAGTCTACACTGCGTCACTAGATCCTTATACAGGTTCTAGTTCTGGCTGAGGGGATTCTCTCAATTATAACTAATCTATGGAGCTGATGAGCAAGAAAGTCAGAAGCCAGAATCATGTGATGGATAATCGGTAAATCGCTGTCATTTCTGGGCTTGAAGATAAATCCCGTCACACCCTATACATCTCCCTTTACTATTGGTGGAAGAGCTGTAATGCTTGGACAGCTCCTAATCTGAGGGGTTCACTAATTATTTTGGACCTGCTTGTATTATATAGAATAAAGACTCCATAATGAATAAATAATAAATGAGAAATAGATGATAGAAGAGAATGAAGGACACAACAAGAGACGACATAGAGCCGACTTACCGCTCTCTCCACCGTCTGCAACTGTCAGACGGAATGTTGGCTCTGCAGCTCCATACACAATGTGTGTGATGTCATAAGGCAAGGGGGCGGAGCCAGAAACCTCAACATTCCGTGACATCAGCAGCAGGAGCAGCAGTTATTTAAAGAGACCAGAGCAGGCCATACAACCCATTCATTACCATATAAATGAAATTGACTCTAATTATCCATCTTGACCTCTTAAAACTTTCAAAAAATGCCACAATGTCATTATTACCATACATTGTAATTCCGGAGTAGTTTCCACTGATGTGAACAGTGATAAATCAACAATAATAACCCATATATCCCAGTATTACAGAAGATTAGATTATATGTATGGTTGGATGTGGAGGTGGACATGCTGCTGTAGGATAAATGGCCAGTAAATAGGGGAGGACACTATAGACAATGTCACTATATACCGGGATTGGGCTATTAATTTTCCCAAGGGGTTATATGAGAGACCATAACATATTAATTATTACTTTATATTAATAATAATTGTATAACTTAATATTGAGTAGAATTAAATATGCTGACACCCCCTACATACCATATGAACCCATATACAGCCCCCCTTTAAACCTCTATATACTGTAAGAGCTCACACCTAGCTTCCTACATACAGTATGAGCCCTTACATAGCCCCTCCACATACATTGTAAGAACCCACCTAGCCTCTCTATATATAGTATGAGCCCCCACATATCCTCTCTATATTCAATATCAGCCCTCACATAGCGCTTTGTATATACAGTCATAAGTTAAAGTTTGGGCACCCCTATTAATGTTAGCCTTTTTTCTTTATAACAATTTTGGTTTTTGCAACAGCTATTTCAGTTTCATATATCTAATACCTGATGGACTCAGTTATATTTCTGGATTCAAATGAGGTTTATTGTACTAACAGAAAATGTGCAATCTGCATTTAAACAAAATTTGACCTGTGCAAAAGTATGGGCACCTCAACATAAAAGTGACATTAATATTTCGTAGATCCTCCTTTTGCAAAAATAACAGCCTCTAGTCCCTTCCTGTAGCTATTAATGAGATCCTGGATGAAGGTATTTGTGACCATTCCTGCTTACAAAACAATTCCAGTTCAGTTAAGTTTGATGGTCGCCGAGCATGGACAGCCCGCTTCAAATCATCCCACAGATGTTCAATGATATTCAGGTCTGGGGTCTGGGATGGTCATTCCAGAACATTGTAATTGTTCCTCTGCATGAATGCCTGAGTAGATTTGGAGCAGTGTTTTGGATCATTGTCTTGCTGAAATATCCATCCCCTGCGTAACTTCAACTTCGTCACTGATTCTTGCACATTATTGTCAA
Source organism: Dendrobates tinctorius (assembly GCF_039654945.1). Lineage (NCBI taxonomy): Eukaryota > Metazoa > Chordata > Amphibia > Anura > Dendrobatidae > Dendrobates > Dendrobates tinctorius. The sequence goes on along the minus strand of NW_027362069.1, from coordinate 2,918,077 downwards.
GAATCTGCTGATACTGAGTTGAATCCATGTGACCCTCAACTTTAACAAGATTCCCGGTGCCGGCATTGGCCACACAGCCCCAAAGCATGATGGAACCTCCACCAAATTTTACTGTGGGTAGCAAGTGTTTTCCTTGGAATGCTGTGTTTTTTAGCCTCCATGCATAACGCCTTTTTGTATGACCAAACAACTCAATCTTTGTTTCATCAGTCCACAGGACCTTCTTCCAAAATGTAACTGGCTTGTCCCAATGTGCTTTTGCATACCTCAGGCGACTCTGTTTGTGGCGTGCTTGCAGAAACGGCTTCTTTCGCATCACTCTCCCATACAGCTTCTCCTTGTGCAAAGTGCGCTGTATTGTTGACCGATGCACAGTGACACCATCTGCAGCAAGATGATGCTGCCGGTCTTTGGAGGTGGTCTGTGGATTGTCCTTGACTCTTCTCACCATTCTTCTTCTCTGCCTTTCTGATATTTTTCTTGGCCTGCCACTTCTGGGCTTAACAAGAACTGTACCTGTGTTCTTCCATTTCCTTACTATGTTCCTCACAGTGGAAACTGACAGGTTAAATCTCTGAGACAACTTTTTGTGTCCTTCCCCTGAAAAGCTATGTTGAATAATCTTTGTTTTCAGATCATTTGAGAGTTGTTTTGAGGAGCCCATGATGCCACTCTTCATAGGAGAATCAAATAGGAGAACTACTTGCAAGTGGCCACCTTAAATACCTTTTCTCATGATTTGATACACCTGGCTATGAAGTTCAAAGCTCAATGAGGTTACAAAACCAATTTAGTGCTTCAGGAAGTCAGTAAAAAGTAGTTAGGAGTGTTCAAATCAAGGAAATGATAAGGGGGCCCATACTTTTGCACCTGTCAAATTTTGTTTAAATGCAGATTGCACATTTTCTGTTAGTACAATAAACCTCATTTGAAGCCAGAAATATAACTGAGTCCATCAGTTATTAGATATATGAAACTGAAATAGCTGTTGCAAAAAACAAAATTGTTATAAAGAAAAAAGGTTAACATTAATAGGGGTGCCCAAACTTTAACATATGACTGTAGTATGAGACCAACGCTAACCAAAAAAAGGGTACACTAATGTCAATAATAATCCTAAATAGAGTGCAACACCTAGCCTATAAATTAATGAAGCCAAAAGACACGGAGAAAAAGAAAAGGCAAATAACACGGTATACACCTCCGTATATACAAAAGTGAAAAAATCTTTATTTCATCATGGACATGGTAACATTATTATTATTATTATTATTATTATTTATTGTTATAGCGCCATTTATTCCATGGCGCTTTACATGTAAGGAGGGGTATACATAAAAACAAGTACCATAATGTTGAACAATACAAGTCATAACTGGTACAGGAGGAGAGAGGCCTCTGCCCGCGAAGGCTCACAATCTACAAGGGATAGGTGAAAATACAGTAGGCGAGGGTAGAGCTGGTCATGCAGCGGTTTGGTCGATCGGTCGTTACTGCAGGTTATAGGCTTGTCGGAAGAGGTGGGTCTTCAGGCTCTTTTTGAAGGTTTCGATGGTAGGTGAGAGTCTGATATGTTGTGGTAGAGAGTTCCAGAGTTGGGGTGATGCACGAGAGAAATCTTGTATGCGATTGTGGGAAGAGGAGATAAGAGGGGAGTAGAGAAGGAGATCTTGTGAGGATCGGAGGTTACGTGCAGGAAAGTACCGGGAGACGAGGTCACAGATGTATGGAGGAGACAGGTTTGGATGGCTTTGTATGTCATGGTTAGGGTTTTGTACTGGAGTCTCTGGGCAATGAGGAGCCAGTGAAGGGATTGACAGAGGGGAGAAGCTGGGGAATAGCGGGGGGACAGGTATATTAGTCGGGCAGCGGAGTTTAGAATAGATTGGAGGGGTGCGAGAGTGTTCGAGGGGAGGCCACTGAGCAGGAGGTTGCAGGAGTCAAGGCGAGAGATAATGAGGGCATGGACTAGGGTTTTTGCAGATTCTTGGTTGAGGAATGAACGGATTCGTGAAATATTTTTGAGTTGAAGTCGGCAGGAAGTGGAAAGGGTTTGGATATGTGGTTTGAAGGAGAGATCAGCATCAAGGATTACCCCGAGGCAGCGAGCTTGTGGGACTGGGGAGAGTGGGCAGCCATTTACTGTAATGGATAGGTTCGTTGGGGGGGTCACGTGAGATGGGGGAAAGATGATGAATTCTGTTTAGTCCATGTTAAGTTTCAGAAATCTGGTAGAGAAGAAGGATGAAATAGTGGACAGACATTGAGGGATTCTGGTTAGCAGGGAGGTGATATCTGGTCCAGAGATGTAGATCTGTGTGTCATCAGCATAGAGATGATACTGAAAGCCATGAGATTCTATAAGCTGTCCCAGGCCAAAGGTGTAAATGGAGAAGAGCAGGGGTCCTAGGACTGAACCTTGTGGGACTCCGACAGATAGGGGGTTAGGTGAGGAGGTGGTGTGTGAGTGATGAGAGGGTCTGTAATAGTAGGGAATGGTCCACTGTGTCAAAGGCAGCCGACAGGTCCAGGAGGAGGAGGACAGAGTAGTGTCGCTTTCTCTTGGCGGTTAAGAGGTCATTGGTGACCTTAGTAAGGGCAGTTTCGGTGGAGTGGTGTGACCGGAAGCCAGATTGTAAGCGGTCGAAGAGGGAGCAAGAAGAGAGATGGGAGGACAGTTCAAGGTAGACGTGTTGTTCCAGTAGCTTGGAGGCATAGGGGAGAAGTGATATAGGGCGATAGCTAGATACAGAGGATGGGTCAAGAGAGGGCTTTTTGAAAATAGGTGTGATTGAGGCATGTTTAAAGCTTGAGGTGAAAACACCAGTTGTTAGTGATAGGTTGAAGAGATGGGTTAGGGTTGGGATGAAGACTGTGGTGAGGTTTGGGATGAAGTGGGAAGGGATCGGGTCAAGTGCACAAGTGGTGAGATGTGATCTTGAGAGTATAGTGGAGAGTCGATCTTCTGTAATGGTGGAGAAGTTGGTTTTGGAGGTGGAGGGCTGGGAAGTCAGGAGAAGGGGCTCTGGGGGTTGTTGACCAAAACTGTCTCTGATGTTATCAATCTTCTGCTTGAAAAATGAGGCAAAGTCTTCAGCTGAGATGAGTGGGGAGGGAGGAGGTGCTGGGGGACGGAGGAGAGAATTGAAGGTGTTGAATAACTGTTTAGGGTTGTGAGACAGGGTGGATATGAGCGATGAGAAGTAGGTTTGTTTAGCTGTGGCGAGTGTGGTCTTGAAAGTAGTGAGAGACTGTTTGAATGCGATGAAGTGCTCATTGGAGTGGGATCTTTTCCATCTGCGCTCAGCAGCCCTGGAAGCTCGCCTCAGTTCTTTGGTCAGGCTGGTGTGCCAGGGCTGTCTGTTGATTTTGTGAGCTTTGGTATGTGTAAGTGGGGCAGCAGATTCCAAAGCTACAGCTATTGTGGTGTTATATAGAGCAGCAACGTCATCCGCATTGTGTAAGGAACTTATATCTGTGAGAGGGAGGAGGGATTCAGAGAATGAGTGTAGGTCAAGGTGTTTAAGATTTCTGCGAGGGTGTGAAAGTTTGTGGGGTGGGGATTGTAGACATGGAGTGGAGAGGGAAGAGAATGTGAGAAGGTTGTGGTCAGAGAGAGGAAGAGGTGAATTAGAGAGGTTAGATAGGGAGCAGAGGCGGGTGAAGATGAGGTCCAGTGTGTGGCCATCTTTGTGGGTGGCTGTAGAAGACCATTGAGTGAGGCCGAAGGAGGAAGTGAGAGATAGAAGTTTAGTGGAAGCTGAGAGGGAAGTGTCAATGGGGATGTTGAAGTCGCCCATGATGATAGTAGGGATGTCCGTGGAAAGGAAATGAAGTAGCCAGGTGGTGAAGTGGTCAAAGAAGGTGGTGGCAGGCCCTGGGGGCCGGTAGATGACAGCCAGTTGGAGGTTGGAGGGGGAGTAGATGCGCACAGAGTGCACCTCAAAGGGAGGGAGGGTAACAGAGGGTGGCAGTGGGATTGGGGTGAAGGAGCAGGTATCTGACAGGAGAAGACCAACTCCTCCGCAATGTTTGCTGGTGGGGCGGGGTGTGTGAGAAAGGTGGAAGCCACCATATGAAAGTGCAGCAGGAGAGGCTGTGTCAGAAGGGGTGAGCCAGGTATCGGTGATGGCGAGGAAGGAAAGTTTGGTAGTAACAAAAAGATCATGGATGTAGGAAAGCTTGTTGCAGACAGAGCGAGCGTTCCACAGAGCTCCTGTTAGTGGGACTGGGAAAGCGGGGGCTGGGTGAATGGGTATAAGGTTGGAGTGGTTACGGAAGGTAGTGATAGAGTGTGGATGGGAGGTAGAAATGACTGTGGGAATGTGGTGAGGAGGACCAGGATTTGGAGAGATATCACCAGCAGTGAGAAGGAGCAGAGAAAGTGTTAGCAGGTGGGAGCAGGAGAGGGCATGAGGGGGCTGTCTGTGTTTGGAGACAGAGGATTGTATGTTAAGGAACAGTTTTGAGGAGGAAGCGAGGTGGATGGGGAGGATGGAAGAAGAGATGAACAGTTCCTTACTAGGAGTAGGGATTAGGGGAATTAGCAGAAAGTGAAGGATTATTGGGGTGTAAGTGAAAACAAACAGAAACATTGTTTACAGTGACTGTGTAGAGTTACCTTCAGTTCCCTTCTGGTTCAATTCTGGTTTTAATTCTAAAATTTATCTTCACACTTCTAGGACACACTTATAGGAATCACTGCAGACTGACGTCTATGCAGACTTGAGCTATGCAATATATGTACAACTAAGTGCAGTCAGGTGTGAAGCAGAGAGGAGTGGTCTCTGCTCATCTTGGTCGCACCATTAAGAGTGGACCAGATGCATATGATCAAGCCAGAGTAAACAAGGTCATAAATAACTCTGGGGTAAGCTGGGGTTAGCTGAAAGGCATACCATGTGAATGCTAGGTGCAGAGGCAAGTCTATGTGCAAAGCTGGGTGATGGACTATGTGCTCTTCATAGACAGACAGCAGGAGAGCAGGAGAGCTGGGTGGATGAACATACCTGTCGGAAGAATAGAGATGCTTGTTAGAGTGCGGTGGTGGCAGGTAGCAGGGCACAGTCTGCAATGTTTTAAAAACATTTAAAATACACAACAAACCAATAGCCCAAAACTCCCCAAAAGGCCCATAAGCCTTAAATACAACCCATGTAATGGGTGAATGGCAGCCCCCCAGCATATGCAGAAAGAAAATACATGTGTCATACGGTGATAATGATAAATGAACCTATAACTACAAATATAGACAGAATGGGTGATGGTACATGCAGGATGCGACTAATCAACATCAATTGCCATTGCACAGGTATAAACAGTCAAAAAATAGAGACTCCCACATATACCAAAGCATGTATGCAAAGAAGTCACCCTAAAATAGTTGTGACAATACAGATGACGTCAAAAAATGGGCATAACTGACAGAATGCTATAATGAAATAAAAGTATGATCACCCAAAATGAGAAAGCCAGACACTGACATGGGGGCGGCAAGAAGTCCGGAGGGGGACAAGAAGGGAGAGTGGGAAGAGGCCCCACGCGTATCGCCGCTTCGTCAGTCAGTTATGACTAAATCCAGTAACTGTTGATAGATACATAAGAAAAGAAAGAAGCGCATCACAGAAGAATATAAAATAAAATTCAAGTCACCTTTATTCCATCCAGGTTAAAAATTAGAACGTTCGTGGTACAAGGTTATTTTACAACTAAGGTCTTCAGCCAGAAACGCGTCAGAATGAACATGTTTTTAATCTTGTACCATGGATGTTCTAATATTTAATCTGGAAGGAATAACTACTTGAATTCACATTCTGCTCTGCCCTCCAGTTCTTTAGAAGGAACATGAAGCAATTTGACAGCCTTTTAGGCAGATAGGTCCAAGTTGCCATCTCCTAGTCTGTGGTTAGGCTAGCTCTGCCCCGTAGGCACCACTAGGGACTGCGGTGCCAAGAGATCTATTCTGTACAAGAACCGTCAGGGTCAGTTGCAGCTATTTAGTGTATAACCTATTTCCCAAGTGAGTTACCACACAGGCATAACACCCCGATTTGCCTGAGCTACTTGTGAAGGAACGCCTCGTGTGCGCACATTTCCACAAGACAGCTACAGCTGCCGCTGATCTAGCAGTGCTTCAGCAGCTCTTGCAAGTGCCAGTTCACACACTGGTGTGCGACGTGACCATACTCTGGAACCCCACATTACATATGTTGGCAAGTGTTTGTGAGCAGCAGAGGGCAGTAGTTAAATACGAGCTACAACATGCCCATCAGTATTCCGAACAGTCTCCGCACATAACAACTGACAAGTTGGCATTACCAATTACTGTCAGCGCCGGGATTTTTTCTCTAATCACCAACCTCGGGTAAAGCTCATTTAGAGCTTCTCTTACCTAGGATCCTAGGAATGGAGACGTAAAAAAAAAAACACAGGAGGCTTGTCTTTCAAGTTAATCTCTCCCCTTTATTAAGATGGGTACTTCTTTTATAGGATCACAAAAGAGGAAATAGACAAATATAGACAATTTCCGTAATATTATGTAACAATTTCGAAATGGTGGATAGTTGGCAAAAACAATAGTTATATAACAGATATGACAAAATGATATATTATGTGTCTAATTGGGGATGACGGGAGTATGGCACTTCCTCGATATCAATTTAACAATTTGTGGAACTGCATCCGGTAATACTAACAGGCCAAAATACTTGGCCTTGACATTTTAGACATTATTCTAAGAAAAGAGAGAATTTTGGAACTGACCACTTGGCAGAATCTCCTAACCACGTAGACAGATGATAACAATTACAATAGTGTCATGGGTTACAAGTTGTTTTTCAGTTATTTTTCTGGCCTATAGAAACTAAGATTAACCATTTCTTTGACAACTCCCCTCTTTTTATCATTCTGTCTACCTACCTCTATCTATCCTTGCCTTTATCCGAGGCCTGCAAGATAACCCTACTTCACAAAATACACGGCTTGTCCTATGTATATCATGGGATACCAGTCCTGCTGCGTATCCATTCAGGTTATACCTGAAAATCAGACCTTCTTTCCCTACCTCTGTTCTACTTATTGCCCTATCTCAGAGGAGTACAGATTTTATTGAGGGAAGTTATGTCTATTTTGTGAGTAACGTGTTAACGAGACATAATAAATTCATAATTATGGTAATATATTGTAACATATATTTTGATATATTGATATGTATATATATTTTATATCTTTATTCATTAGTAATTGTTAATCATTTAATCATTTGAAGTCCATAATGCATGTAATCTTTGTAGTTCTTCCTGAAGTTCTTCTCTTTATCTTTGTTCAGACCAGTGGTTTTCCACAATGCAGACAATCAGCCAAGTCCACTGACGTTTGCTTGTTGCAGAATATACATTTACGCTGAACGGTGGTTATAAAGGTTGTCATCACTTGTGTCTGATTGATTCCTGAATTGGCCTCAATTTTGGCACTACCTTTACCTGGAAAACATTTACAATTAGAACCAAGAATTTTCCTTATGAGCAGAACAAATAGTCTTATCATCACTGCAATAACCAATATCACAAAAACTGCTTGAATTAAAAAATGAATTATTCCTGATATCCATCCGCCTATCCCCTTAAACAGATTTAAAGGATTTAACCATGCGAGCCATTCAGGAAAGGGCAAATCTTCTAAGGCATTAACCTTTCGTATTCCTTCCTTGATCAGCCTGGCTTGTTCTATATCATGAGTAACTCTCATCAATCCAGATGGATCGATATAGTGACAGCATGCGGGTCCCACTACCTGACAGAATCCCCCTTGAGATGCCGTAAGATAGTCAAGCACCATAGAATGTTGATTAGTTATAACAATGAGCTGTCTCATATAAGCAGATTCTACATTAATGGCATCAAATAGATACTCTGTCACATTATCAAAAATATCACCCAATTCTTCTATCATCTGAGCATTTCTTAAAGTTCCGAACATAACTCCCAAAGGACCAGTAAGAACCATCCCTGTCTTAAGGTACCATGGGGTGTGCATTAGATGCTTAGGTGGCTGGGGTGAGGGTGCACTGCGTTTCGCTGTCATGTGACCAGGAACATTTTTATAAGGAAAGTCATTCTCATTCCATACCCAGGTGGCTGGCTCTAATTTAGCTAGTGTACATGCACCTTCAGCTCCTTTAGGAATCCATCTATATGCATTACTTCCACAGACTACATAAACTCCTTTTGGTAATTCAAACTGAAATTCATTAAGGAAAGCTATCGCTATTGAAACCAACCGGGTAGTGTCAGTATAAAGGCACCAGGAATCATCTAAATCTGTAGTAACTGCCCTATAATATCGTAATGGTTGGCATTCCGGTTCTGTATTGAGGCTTATAGACATTTCAGCTGCTCCATCTCCATACTGACCTTCTCTGGTTTCTTCATCTACATGAACCGCCTCTCTTGCCGTGCACTGTGTTGTATTGCCATAAAGGAATGAATGATTCCTTGTCCAATTAGTATCATGTAGATATCGTTCCAAACACACCTGGTCACTGCAAATTTGTTTATCTCCCAGAGAAAAGGGAGTTTTTACTGCAAAGCTAAGTTTTAGCTCCTGATCTGTCACCTTTCCTATATAATTTTTATCAGTAGCCTTGTTTCCCCAGTTTCCATCATATTCCTTAAATTCGAATAGATTGATCGGTCGTTTATCTACAGGTTCCTGTCTCCTAGTGAGATTTATTTGAAACCACGGCTGCTTTGTCCAACCTGTAATAGGCAAGGCAGCAGAGGTCTGACTCTGTTGTTCAGCCAGATTAAGGGCCCACATTTCCCAACACCCTCCCCTGAACAGCTCCTCCTCTGTTAGTGGAGTTACGAAATATGGCATAGTTTTTGCAGCAATGGGGGCATGAGAACAAATCCAACAATTGGATAAATTTCGGACCTGGGCAATATAGCTATGGTACTGGACAAATTTATTAGCCCACTGTTTTGATACATCACTATCCCATGGTTCAAAAACATCATTATCTTTTTTACATTGCATAGACGACATCACAGTGAGAAGCAAGAATGGATAGTACTTCCCAAATTCCATCCTTCTTAGTTTCTGTGGAACTTCTTGCAGTGAGAAGCGTGAATCCAGGTGGTTTTTCCCTCCAGCTTAACAGATGTAGGCGTGGTCAGCTGGACCTGGTAGGGTCCTTCAAAGCGAGGATCCAGACTTTTCCTTAGATGCTTTCGCGTCACCACCCAATCTCCAGGCTTAAGATCATGTGAGCCTGATAAGGAGGACGGATCTGGAAGGGAACTGAAAACACGCGCATGAATTTGCTGTAACACCTGTTGTAACGCGCCTACATAGGCCGTCATATTTGAATGAGAGGCCTGCATCTGCTGGGGAAAGTACAATCCTGTCTTGGGAGGGCTCCCAAACAACACTTCATATGGACTTAAACTTGTCTTTCTGTTGGGAGTTACCCTAACAGTGTACAATGCAATGGGAAGACACTCAGTCCATGGTTTACCTGTCTCTGCCATTGCCTTTTGAATTTTCAATTTCAGTGTACCATTTAACCCTTCCACCCTGCCACTACTCTGAGGATGATAGGGAGTATGAAAAGATTGTTCTATCCCCAAGGCTCGAGTGATTCCTTGGCACACCTGTGAAGTAAAGTGACTACCTCAGTCACTTTCGATTACCTCTGGTACTCCAAATCTGCAAACAACTTCTGACATTAGCTTTTTAACCACAGTACGTGCATTTGCATGAGCACAAGGCCATGCTTCTGGCCAATTTGAGAAAAGATCCACACATACCAGCACATATTCATAGTTGCCTACCCTTGGAAGCTGAATGAAATCAATCTGCAGTCGCTGAAAAGGGTACAATGGCCTCGGGGTGCACTTTAGTGGCACCTTTACTGTTTTTCCCACATTGTGGCATGCGCAGATTACACATCCCTGTACGAATTTTGCAGCAGCATAATGGAACCCTGGTGCAACCCAACTTGCTTTTACCTGACTTACCATTCCATCCTTGGATTGATGGGTTATTCCGTGGGAGAGGGAGCACACCATAGGGTACAATGCCCTGGGCAAACAATACCTATCATCCGCTCTCCACAATCCATCTTCTTCCTTCGCACCTGAGTGCCTTTGCCATCCCTCCTTTTCTGGTGCAGAGGCCTGATCTTGCAGGTTCTGAAGTAATTGTAGATCCACCTCCCCCGACACCTGTACAGTGTATGTTCCTGCGGGAAGAGGGAATACAGCAGCAGCCTTGGCTGCAATATCAGCTCGGTTATTACCTTCAGCTTCCTTAGTGCGCTCCTTTGTGTGAGCTTGCACTTTTACTACAGCAACTTTCTTAGGCAGCTCCAATGCTGTAAGGAGCTGGGCTACCAATTCTGCATTTTTAATGGGTTTACCAGAGGAACCAACAAACTTTCTGCTCTTCCATATGGGACCATAATCATGGCATATGCCAAATACATAGCGGCTATCTGTGAAGATATTTGCTGTCAAATGTTCAGCGATTACACACGCCTGAGCGAGCGCTTTCAATTCAGCTTCCTGTGCAGACATTTCGGCTGGCAGTGCTTCACTCTTTACAACCTCAGGCTGATCTACAATTGCATACCCTGTATAAGGTACACCATTTTGATAATACCGTGATCCATCTACATACAACTCCAAGTCTGCATTAGAAATTGGTGTCTCCTGCACATTGGCAAGTGGTTGTGTTTCTGCCTCCATAAGCTCAAAGCAGTCATGCTGAGCTTCAATTAATTCTGAATCCTCAGTGTCTGGTAACACAGTAGCGGGGTTCAGAACTGTACACCTTTTTATAGTCACATTTGGGGGTGTAAGCAGAGCCACTTCGTACTTTGTTAACCTATTCATGGACAAATGTTTTGTCCTTGCCTGGAGCAGTAGCTCCTGCACAGAGTGTGGTACCAGAATTTCCAAGGGATTATCTAGCACCAAGTCTGCAACTTTTTCCTTCAGTATTGCACAAGCTGCGACTGCTCTGATGCATGTTGGTGCTCCTTGTGCCACTGTGTCAAGTTTGGCTGAATAATATCCTAGTGGGCGATGCTTCCCTCCATGTTGTTGTGTAAGCACCCCTTTAGCATGTCCCCCTGATTCATGACAGTACAAACGGAAAGGCAGGCCATAGTTTGGGATTCCTAGGGCCGGTGCAGAGACGATGGCTTCCTTCAGATTTTGGAACCCCTCTTTGGTTTCCGAGGTCAGCTGGTACGGCTGCCCTTTATTACATGCGGATAACACGTCAAAGAGAGGCTGCATCATTTGTGATGCAGCAGGAATCCATTCTCTGCAGTAACCAATCAATCCCAAAAATGTTCTCAGTGCAGTATTTGAGGTAGGCTCAATGGCTTGGCTTATGGCCTTTTTCCTCTGTAAAGTTATATGTTTTAATTGGAATGAAATGCAATGTCCCAAGAAAATGACCTTTTCCTTCGCTATCTGTAATTTGTCTTTTGACACCTTGCATCCTTCATGATACAAGAATATCAGTAATGAAGCAGTTTCCTTTAGACACACTTGCCTATCTGGGGTACAAAGAAGCAAATCATCCACGTACTGTATCAACTGCACATCTTCCCTTTCAGGGTGCCAAGAAAGAAGGATTCCTGCCATTGCCTCGGAAAATACAGAAGGGGAAGTAGCTCCCCCTTGAGGCAGTCGTGTCCAACAGTACTGATTGCCAGCATGTGTAAAAGCAAACAGCATTTGGCTTTCTTCGTCAATTGGCACCAAAAAAAAGGCATTGCTGAGGTCAATAACAGTAAAACATTTTGCATTACTTGGAATCTGATTCAACAAGGTATGAGGATTTGGCACAATAGGTATGTCCACTATCATTAGTTTGTTAATTTCCCTTGAATCATGTACCATCCGGTACACCGCAGGTTGCCCTGCCACAGTCTGCTTCTTCTTTATCAGAAAAAGAGGTGTATTAAAAATGGATTTTTTCTCCTTTAGTATACCTGCCTTCAGATAGGTGGATACAGAAATAGCCTCAGTTTGTTCTTTACTCAGCGGGTATTGTCGGATCCGTACTGGTACAGCTCCTGGTTTCAACTTAATAGAAAGAGGTGTTATTTTTAACAAACCCACATCTGTTTTATCTTTTACCCATAGTGCAGCTGGTGTCTGCTCAAGCATCTGCAGTATCTCCTCATCTTGCTCAACCTGTTGTTTTTCCTGTTCTTCTAACCACATCATGGACATCACCAGGGATAGTGCTTCTTCCGATAAAGGGCCTGAAACAGTAATTCCCTTTTTTCCAAATTTAATGATTGCATTGACAGCATTTAAAATATCAGCTCCTATCAAATTCAGGGGGCATTTTTCTGATACTAACAATTGGGCACATAAGTCAGTAGTCTGAGCTATTCGTACATTCATAGGTTCTGTCTCATACAAAGGATGAACCACTCCCTCTGCTCCTATTCCCTTCACCGTTTTCCCTGTCATGAATCGTTGTGGCATGTCTTGTTTTCTTATAATAGTACGGCTCGCCCCCGTATCAATTAAACATTTCAATTGCTTCCCATTGGGAAGTTGTAATTGGGTTGTGGCCCTTGGACCATCCCTAGGGGGAACCACTATTACAGAATCATATTGGGGGCTGCCAAGTTCCTAATCTGACAAATTTCCTGCCTCGTCAATTGCTACCGGTGAAACACGAGTCTGCTCTGGTTTGGTTGTTCTTCTCTTGGGACAATTCCTTTTGAGGTGCCCTCTCTGGCCACATCCATAGCAAAGCCCTTTCTGTCTGCACTCCTCGGGGTCTATTACCCCATCTCTGTCTCCTCCCGCAGCTCTGTTATGTATGCCTGATGCTTGTACCGCAGCTCTGACAGCATTATTAAAGGCATCAGGAGGTATATTTACCATGACAGGCACCGGCTTCTGCTGTTTTTTTACTTTACGATTATTATTTTGGGCTTCTATCCCCCAGAATACGGGAAGAGAATTTTCCAAGGTAGCAAATACACATTCAGGTCTTACTTTCATCTCTTCAGCTCTCAGGTCTTCTCTTAATCCTGTTATGAACATGTTTTTTAGAAACCTAGCTTCCCTAGGATTTTTCAGGTCATAGTCATGGTCTGTGAACACTGCTGCACACCTGGCATGGAACTTGTCAATAGGCTCATCTGATTCCTGAAATACTTCAGGTAACCCTGAAGTCAACTCTTCTGTTAGCTTCTTGGCTACTACGTGTAACCTTGCTATGAACTGTCTCCCTGATTCTATAGTTTTCTTATCCTCTGGTACTTCCTGAATTATGTTAGTATCTGCAGGGACTGCCCTTATTTTCTCAAGCAAAGGCACTCCAGCAGATATTCGGCACAATGTTTCCAAATCATTCCAAGCTGCGTCATAATTATCAGCGACCCCTTCCACTGCTCTATGGAATCCTAATGGATTCTTATAGGGATCAGGGAAGCTAATTGCCATGGCTAGCTGTTCAGATCTACTCCATGGCTTATACCAAGTAGTGGTATCGACTTTTGCCTCATTCTTCCCATCCTCCAGTGGTCTGCTCGTAGTTTGAGTTATCACAGGGAAGCTGCTGACTGTAGTATTTCTCTCAGCCCTACTGCAAAAATCACATTCCTTCTTTCCCTTCTCCTGCGGGTTATTGCATTTACTACAGATCCAAGTAACAGATCTCATAGCTCTGTTCGAATAACCCTGAGTATCCTCACTCTGCTGGTGATTTTCCTCACATCTCCACTCATTATTTCTCCTAGTTAACTTCAGCTTCGCTACCTGGGGGCTACTCTGGGAGGGGCTGGGTGTCATCTGTAAATTAAAATCATCCTCACTTCCCCCTGCAACCTCCAGTCCCCCCATGTTCAGAACTCCTTATTGGGGTAGAAAGACTATCTGGGGACCCCTTTGGAAGCGCAGGGTATTGACTTGTAGTCGAGTATGTAGGAGGAGAAGACTCATAGGTAAGGGGGTCAAACGCATCGGCATTGGAGATGCCTGAGAAATCATTCTCTCCCCCACATACTGAATGTATGGGGCTCCTGGTGTCTGATAAATCACCGGTACCTGGCCAGAACGGGGTCCTGACATGTGTAGGTCTGGTGGAGACAAAAATGATGGTGAAGAAAAATAAGGCACAGTACTAGCCATTGGAGTTGAAGCTACTACCTCAGTGGACATAGAATCTATCTCTTTCCCACTGGTGATTCTCTTTTATAGGACTGCAACTACTGGTAATATTTGGGTCGCTTAGAGCGATTTCCCCACTCTCACTCAAAGGGGCGGAGGGAGCAGCTAACACAGACTGTTGCTGTAAGGGAGGGGCCCCTCGTGCCTGCATTGTCTGCACTCTCCCTCTCCTACTTTGGGCTAACTGCCCCTCGTCATCATCATCTGTATTAAAATATGGATCATGCTGCTCAGCTGTTCTCATCCGTGCAGCCACCTGCTCCTCATAACCATTTTTCTCAATCCATTTCTCATGCTCTCTGCTAAATTGCTTCCATCTTTCAACATCCAAACACCCATTCTTCGGCATTCCTGCTCGCTCTAAAATTTTTGTAGCATTTTTCACGGCTTTTTGCCCATGCTCCAAGCGCACCAGATCCTTCATTTTATATCTTGGATCCATTTTCCGTCCTGGCCTGGTAAATTTAATACCCATAGCAAAAAGCTGTCAGAAGCTGTCAAGGTTAGCTACTCATATCTTCAGCTCTGGCTATCTGTATCAGAAGCTGTCAAGGTTAGCTACTCCTATCTTCAGCTCTGGCTATCTGTATCAGAAGCTGTCAAGGTTACCTACTCCTATCTTCAGCTCTATCTGTATCGGAAGCTGTCAAGGTTAGCTACTCCTATCTTCAGCTCCGATATCTATACTTAGCAGGATCCCACTGGACGATTATGATGCCCAGCAATCTCTGCTTCCAGAGTAACAAGCTGAACTTTTACTCTCTGTTCTGTCCTGATTCTACTACACACCTTGTAGAACAGGTAACTATATATCGCTACAAACAATACTATTCCAAAAGCAAGCCCTACATATTCCTCATACATCAGAATCTGAATTCTCGCTAGACTCCGAGCATGCCAAGTCTATTCCTGAGTCTGTTCCAGAGAAATCAAAATAATATTCATGCGAGACTATATCTTGCCACCTTGGCATATACCATCTAGTCTCTAAGATGTATGACCAACTTTTCAGTAATGCATGTGGGTGTGGTACCACGTAACAAGAGAACACTCTATACAATTTGTTTTCTCTTCTATACTGATGGGGAACAACTGGCGTCAAATGTATTCTTTCCAAAAACCAATCGGACCTTAATCTTCTCACTCTTTTTTCAACTATAGTAACCGAGCACAAGCAGTTTTCACACGGCATGTAATACGTATGTTTCACAGATTTATACTCATCTCAAAGTGTCTTAATGCTACTGGACAATAACCACCTCCTTCAATTCCAGCTCTTTGCAATACCTCTGTTAACTCACATCCAACCGCAAAAATATTTCGAGGTACTCTAAAATGAATGTTGATAGCCAGAAGATACACTTTCACAGGTCCACGCCACGTTATAGCTGCCCACCAACCAACACCTCCAGTGATTTTTTTCATCAGACTGCCAGTAACGTGGGGTCAAATCTGTCTGCAAACTTTTTATAACTATACTTTGAACACACTGAGCACAGGACATTTATCAAATCTCCCTGGGTAATACTTCTTCAATGTTATTTCTCGCAGATTCACACCAAACAACCAACCAACTCTTATCCCTTTTACAACCTAGCAACTAGCCCAACAACAAAAACATGTGCCAAAGAAAAAACAAAATAGCAATCAAAGTGAGAAAGGAGGAACATGTGTAACACAACATTACCTTCTATTTTCAGTTCTACATACTACATACAACATACCACTCTCATACAATCGTTTCAGTAACCAGACATACCAGGCACACAATTTCAGCAGTCAGTCCTTTAAGACTATCAAAGAAAAATTTTTAGCAGCACTTATAGTCTTTGCTTTGCAATAACAATTATAAGCAAACAAAAAAATTAGGATGTTAGGATGGTTAGTATTTTTAGACAGATAAACAAATACAAATATGCAACAATAAACAAAAACACAAAACAAAATAGATTTAAAGCAAAGAGATAAAATTTAGGTTTATTTCTATTTCCTGAGGGGATTCCCATTCAAAAATCCAGACAGACTGACCTACCTACCTTGTCTGAGGGAGACAAGAAAGGATGCGAGCAAAAATGCTCTCTTACCCGGGTGTCCTCTTTCTCATCTCCCTCCGACAGAAGCAAGGCAATCTTTTTCAGTCCAAATTGATAGTTAAAGGGGAATACAATCCCGCTGTGGGCCTCCAAGTTGTCAGCATCGGGATTTTTTCTCTAGTCACCAACCTCGGGTAGAGCTCAGGTTGAGCTTCTCTTTCCTAGGATCCTAGGGGTGGAGAAATAAAACGAGAGACACAGGTTGCTTGTCTGTCAAGTTAATCTCATCATTTATTAAGGTGGGGGCTTGATCTTTTATAGGAAAACAGAAGAGGAAATGAACAAATATGGATACTTCCATAACACTGTGTAACAATTGAAAAAATGGTGGATAGCTTACACAATAATTGGCAAGAATGATAGTTATATAACAAGATGTCAACTATATCATGTGTTACAAGATATATTTAATTGAGGGTGACGGGAGTATGTGGGGTTTTTGGCATTTCCCTTATGTCAATTTAACAATTCGTGGAAACCATATCCTGTTAGTACTTTTTGGCCAAATAGATATTTGGCCTTGACATTTTTAGACATTATTCAAGGGAATGAGAGGGAAATTTGGAACTGACCACTGGCAGAATTATCTAACCACGTAGACAGATGATAACAATTAAAATGGTGTCATGGGTTACAAGTTGTTTTTCAGTTATTTTCTAGATTTTAGAGAACTAAGATTAACCATTTCTTTGACACGTCCTGTTGTCCCAAAACATCTACAGGTTGAGTTCACAAAATACAATTATGAAAGTTTGGGTCATTTGGGCCAACAAAAATTATTAGGCATTCTCAGAGAGAAATTTTACTGGGAAAAGATGGAGGAGACAGTGCAAAGTATTGTTCAATCATGTCTCATTTGTGCCCAAATTAATCCAAGACCAAAAGGACAGAAACCGCCACTACTACTAATCGCACCTGCAGATGGTCCATGGTCTACGTTACAAATCGACTACATTGGACCGTTACCATCAGGTAAAAATGGTCTCAGGTATGCATTGGTTGTAGTAGATGTTTTTTCTAAGTGGGTTGAAATTTTACCTGTCAGGAAAGATGATGCTTTGCGAACAGCTAGAGCATTAGTGAATCATGTCTTTTGTACTTGGGGGATCCCAAGAATGATCACCTCAGATCGAGGAAGTCACTTTACTGGAAAAATCATGCAAGCCGTTTGTGCTATTCTAGGGGTACGGCAGCAGTTTCATGTACCCTACCATCCACAGTCTGCTGGTATTGTGGAAAGGATGAATAGAACAATAAAATCCAGAATTGCCAAGATGTTATTGGACAAAGGCAATACTTGGGTTGATGCAGTACCTTTTGTACTGTTGAGTGTAAGAGGAACAACTTCTGCCACAACTCAGTTTACTCCTTTTGAACTGATGACAGGAAGAAAAATGCCATTGATTTTTCCTTATGAACCATTTTTGTCTACACCACAAAAAGATGCTGTTGCAAGGTCCAAATGGTTGCAATTGTTGCAGGAAAATTTGAAAACAATTCTTCCACATGCTGCATCAAGAATGCAGAGAATGGAGCCACCATATGTATCCAAATTCAAGAAAGGGGCTCTAAATGTAGTGATGATTAAACTTTCAGGAAGAATGGACCTTGGGAAAGTAATTGGGAAGGTCCCTTTGAAATCATCGAAACCATGGGACAAGTGATGATACTTGTGCAACGAGCATCTAAGGTGGTTAAAAATACCCGCAGACAACAAAGATTGTGGGTACATGTTGATCAATGCAAATTGTATATTGCAAAATAATGATACTGCATTTCTTTTAGGAAGAAATGGATTCCAATAAGAACTGGAATACGAAACTCCACGTCCTTGATGGAAGGGATTCAACACCAATCCTTCAGGAGAAAAAAATTTCCCAGGAAAAGTTACTATCTGATGGGAATCACATTTCTGCTGTTTTGTACTATTTCAACTGTGATCTACGCTGAAGATATTTCACACCATGGAACAAATACTAGTGAAGTGAATGAACTTTTCAAAGGAACTTTACATCCAAGGAAACCAAGAGGAACTAATCTACAAAACTTAATAGATGAAGACATACCGGACGATTCAGTAGATATTACTGGAAACATTTGCATGGGTTTTGGTGCAAAATGCTGTATTGAGCTACACTTCATACATGACACTGACATAATATTACACGCAGCCACAGGACCTAAGACGAAGTTCACACAGTTACAAGGAGATTATATCCACAATAATAAGACAGGCACATGGGAATGTAGTCCTACAGATGTGTTATTCTGGAATATAGAGATAAGAGGTGAAGAGAAAGCTGTGTGGTCAGGAGATATTACAAATGATATGATCGCAAAAGGGAAAGTTGAAACATCCAAAACAGATGCTTGGTTAAGGACACAACTTTTTGGGAAAGTTTTAGATCCTGCATTTCTTTATATTACAGAAGGAGATGAGGATTGGGTAAAAACATGGAACTTTCAGATAACCAGAGAACCAGTACAAGTACAGGTATCTGTAGTTTTTACAGTTTCCAATACTATAGCTCCAGAAGTAAGGGCTACACCACAAGCAGTATATAGTCAAGAAAATATGTCTCCTTTATTATTAAAATGCAACACGAGGTTAGAGCTACCTTCAGAATCTCTGTTAACATGGACCAAAGAAAAATCACTTTTGGGAAGTTTTTTAAATGGTCCAACAAATGTTATCCACAGAGGTCAATCCAGTAACGTGAGGTGGTTGGATAAGGATTTTATTTTTTCTGTAGATAACCCATCTTCTAAAGATTCTGGACTTTACCAATGTTGCGTATTAACGAAAAATAACTACAAACAATGTAAAGATGTAAATGTAAGTATATGGTCAGCAGTAGATAATGTATGCACACAGACAAGATTTCAGCCATCTACTCCTTTCCAAATCAATCAATTCCAATCTAAACCTCTATTACGAGATGGAGTGTTTCTGACCATGGTATGGACTTTTAACATGTCTAACTGGAAAATCTCTTCTAGATATCCCCAGTGTCAGGCTAAGTTCACACGTACCGGAACTCTCGCGAAAATTACCACGAGAATTCTGGAATTCCATTCTGCGGGAAAATCGCATTTTAAATTCCCGCGATTTTCCCGTGGAAAAACTAGCCTTTTGCAAGCGTATTTAGCTTGCAAAATGCTAGCGTTTTCCAAGCGATCTGTAGCATCGCTTGGAGAACTGATTGACAGGTTGGTCACACTCGTCAAACATAGTGTTTGACAAGTGTTACCAACTTTTTACTACTGAGGCCGCCTATGCAGCATCAGTAGTAAAAGATAAAATGCAAAAAAAATAAAAAATGGTGTTCTTCTTACCTTCCGATGTCCCGCGCAGACGTTCCCAGTAATCCTTTGCGAAAATGCCCGCGATGACGTCTGTTCTCGCGGGATCGCGATGTCTCGCGGTAATTTGCGATGACGTCGCGCGAATGACCGCGAGACATCGCGATCCCGCGAGAACGGACGCAATCGCAGGCATTTTCGCAAAGGATTACTGGGAACAAGAGCGTGGAGAGAAGCGGGAAGGCTGTGCAGGACGTCGGAGGGTGAGAATAACAATATTTTTTATTTTAAATTCTATTTTTTACAGGGATATGGTGCCCAAAGCCCGGAGGACAGTCTCCTCTCCTCCGGACAGTGGGTACCATCCGCAAATGTTCTGCTTACTTTCCGCATGGTGTGCACAGCCACATGCGGGAAGTAAGCGGAACAATGCATTCCTATTGGTGCGGGATCGCCGCGATTCCGCAAAATTAATGAGCATGCTGCGGTTTTTACCGCGAAGCGATTCCGCCGCAGCATTAGCACAGCATTGCGGAATCCCATAGGAATGCATGGGATGCTTATTTTTCGCTGCAAAATCGCGCAGTTAAAACCGCCGCGGAAACGCGAAAAAAATGTCACGTGTGAACTCAGCCTCAGTCACATCTCACTAACATGGAGATGGGAATAGAACAATGGTTTGTGAAAAGAACTTCAACACAGGTTAGGAGTAAGAGGGGAGTGTTAGAAGGTATTCTGGGGGGATTAGGAACAGTAGGAAGTTTAATTAACACTATGGACATTCATACACTTAAATCAGATCTGGAAAATATTGGGTATATTGGAGGAAAAGGGGTAAAGATTCAGAAAAGCTTGAATCAAGTCCTTGAAAAGATGGTTTTGAACACTGCTGCTGTATTGGGATCTTCTGTATCACATCTACAAGATGCTACTTTAGCTTTAATGGAAAGTGAACAGGAATCTCAAGTGGCCAAAACATGTCTAGAAATTCAGATTGAATATTCCACCAATCTGAAAATGATTGCACAAGCCTTACAAAGTGGAATTACCCCTTTAGGACTAATGAGAAATTTGCCTATAGAATATAACTTTGCATTAAACCATACAGATTTGTGGGTAAATAAGTGGTTAGGATGTGAACAGAACATTTGTGTAGGAACATCATTGATTCCAGTGTCAGGAAGAGAAGAAACCCTGGTTCCTATAAGTGTTCTGGGAATTCCTGTCAGTCCTACACAATTGCTATATTATCAATTACACTACACAGAGTTTGCATTTGATGGTATAAACACTGAACAATTAGACATTTCGTCATGCTTAAATTTTGTTTCCAAGGTAATGTGTCTACCTGGACAGGATAAAGTCATTTATCATTCATGTTTCCATAGTCATACCTCATGTCATGCCAGAGTTGAGACTGTCCACACGATACATGACCCGGTGACACCAGTAAGCGCTAACAGGATTTGTCTCCAAGTCATGTCAGGAAGAGAAGCGGTTTCTGCATTCTTCTCATCTTGTGTATATGTCGAAAATCTGACAGTAGGTTTATATTGTATTGAGGGAAATGTTAAAGCTCTCACAAAGAAGGAAGGAAGTATTAATATTACGTCAATAGGCTCAAGACGTCTGAAAATCCTTCCGATCCAGTTCAATTTGTCACAAGTCAATAAATTTCCTTGGGATTTGTGGACAAATGAGATAAAGAAAGACAAGGGTTTATTAAATCTGCTGACAAAACAATTAAAAGAAGCTGAAATTGTATTTAGACATGAACAAGGTAATCTAAATGATATTGACCATGAATGGACGAGTATGTCAGGGTCATCTTGGTGGAGGAATTTAGGAAAATCCGTAACGAGTTGGTCACAGTCTTCAGCGAAAATGGCAGCAGGAAATGTATCATCTAATCCGATTGTTATCATATTTATTATAGTTTTGCTGTGTGTAATATATCAAATAGTTATTATGTGTAAAATTAGGAGAATTTATAAAAATAAAAAGATAGAAATGAAAAAGGAAGAGGATATTTTAAGAGAGATGTTAAAACGGAAAAATATAACTCTGATTTAATTTGTGTTTTTACAATAGGTTTGAGAATTCAGATGACATTCAGGGCAGATGGTGATACAAGGTTTTCAGAATAAAGAATGAATGTGATACGAATGGTGAGAGAATGAGTTAGGATTGATTATGATATTTCTCAAATCATAATCAGGGAGGACTGTAAAATATCAGCATTTCTATAAAAAAATTACTTAACATAGATGCAGAGTCTAGGAAGCAGAGATTCTGTTTAGTGCGTGAGAGAGCTATTCTGGGGACTTTGGCTCATACATCTGTTCCCTGTCAGAACTATAGAGCATTTGTCAGAACTGTCCATATGTGGCTATTTGGAGGTTGCAAATGGTTCCAAAGGTCGAAGGCCATAAGCTTAAGTTTTTCAAAGGTAATGCATAAAAACTAATATGCATATTCCATAAGATACAAGAGTTCTAATATGGAAGAAGCTACGAACATAGCGGCAGATAACCATATGTGGTTATGAGACAGGAAAAATAGACACTAATGCAAGTCTATGGGTCAAAATAGTATAAAAGCCGACCTAACTCCTGTACAGGGAGATCTCTCATCCCTTGAGAATCTTGGAACACAGACCACATCGTGCCTTAATACCACATGTAAGAACCAATAAATGCTTGTTTTCTCTTCTTTTAATTTATTTCTGTGTGCTATGAACTCACTTTTCTTCATTTTTTGTAATCACTTTTTGAATGAACATTAAACAAGATTTAATTTTATCCACACAATTCAATATTGTTTTTCCTTTTTATCCTCACCCTGCTCTTACTTAGAAAAAAGTAAGAAAGAGATATTTTTTTCTACAGTGCCTCAACTAGCTCTAGGTTCCAGGAGGCTGGCTATAAGATTTTGTCCAGATGGTACAGAGTGCCCTCGAGGTTGCACACCATATTTCCGGAAATTGACCCCAACTGCTGGAGGTGTGGAAGGGCAGAGGGCACGATTTTTCATATTTTCTGGCAATGTGATGTTTTGCAATCTTTTTGGACAGGGGTGTGGGAAATTATTTGTCGGGTTATGGGCTGTTCCGAAAAGTTGACTCCGGCTCTGATACTACTCCAACATAATGAAATCCCTCTCCGGATCTATAAATCCTCTTTGTTGAAATTTTTGATCATGGCTGCGAGGGCTTGCATCAAGGAGAGATGGAAGAGTCCCGCTCCTCCAACCATAACTCAGTGGATCACAAAAGTCAATGAAATTATGTATGTGGAGGACCTCACCTCATCCATACATGAATCATACCCAAAGTTTTGGGCTACTTGGCTTGGATGGATGGATTTTCGAAGCTCTAGTGAGTATTGTGATCTAAAGCTGGAGGCAAACCCCCTGGGGTTAACTGAAAACATCAGGCTGAGTGGTGGACTTGGTCGTGTGGGTACTCCTTCCCCCTCCCTTGTTTTTTCCTTCCCTCCCTCCCTCCCTCCCTTTTTTTGCCTCTCTTGGCTTCGCCTTATTGAACCACAACACCCAGTAGCAAACAGAACAATTCCAGCAATTTCCCCAAGATGGTGCACATTACAAGGTCTCAGCCCTCCGCTGACTCACCGGGATGCTAGTGGATGTTATGTCAGAGCTCCCAGGGTCGCTATTCCACCTGTGATAACACACAGAGGAGGTCACGACAAGCATATGGAGATAACCAAGAGCAGTCCTGTGTTCTTTCAGCCGGGTCTGACATACCCTCAGCTGGGATCCTGAACAGTTTCTTGTCCATTGGGTGTTTAGCAGAATGTCCAGCTAGTAGCTGTGCGTGATGAGATGAGACCCCATCTCTCTGTCTCAGGGTCTTTTTATACCTGAGGCAGGTAAGCTATTTTTAGAATTACCCAGTGTCCTTCAGTACACCCTCACAGCCTTCCCTATCTGCATTCAAAGTCAACAAACTGATTCCAAAATATAAACAAACATCAGATAAGCTCACACTATGTTACATGGTATATCATTGTGCAAGTCAGTCTTCTTGACCCACCAGAATCCACACTTAAATCCACAAGCCAAATATACAGACAAAAAGTCAATTCCTCCAGGCCTGCAAAACATAGCCGTCTGCGCAATTAAGATATACTCTGGTTTCTTCACACCCCATATTAGAGTTACTAAAACCAAATGTTAAGAAGGAAGATACCCAACATGTCCGATTCATCTCGCAGTATATCACCAATTGGAAAATGATGAGAGATGCAATGGGAAAATTCTGGCCTCTTCTCTCCTCAGATCCTGACCTCAAAGGATATATTACGCAGGCATCATCGATCACCTATAGAAGATCTAGGAATCTCAAGGATAACCTGGTAAGAAGCCATTATGAGAATGACAAGACACCTAACTGGCACGAAGGGTTCTAAATGGGGATTTTTTTCCTTGTCGTAAATGTATAGCTTGCCCAAATATGGAGGGGAGATTGACATTTAGCTTGAGTAATGGAAGTGTCAATTACGACATTATCCATCACAGAACATGTGACACAGAGTTTGTCATCTACTTTGCCACTTGTTCTTGCAAGCTAATATATAGGACTCACGTCAAGGAAACTTAGAGTCAGAGTAAGTGACCATGTCCTGGACATCAACAATTCTAAAAAGATTGAAGGCCTGACTTAACTAAAACCCTTGCCGTGACATTTCAAGACGGAACATAGTTGTGATTCCAGCTTACTCTGTGTGTCTGGCATCGATAGGGTCCTGGTTACCAATAGGGGGCGACTGGAAAAAGATCTGGTCACAATTAGAGACTAAATGGATCCGGCAATTAAATCCCTTACATCCCAATGGTGTAGATGAAGTTCTCCGCTTCTCCCCTTTCCTATAGGGGGTTTGGTGGAATTCGTTCTCTACACTCTTTATTACATAAAACAGTTTTCTCTGATCTCAATGTGTCTTATTTGTTTCTTATTTCCCCATAATACAACGGTCACAAGATCGCCGATCTGCACTTTACTCTCCGATGGTGACGATCCTCTAGACATCCGGACAGTCAGGAGCATTGGACACCATCTGTGTCTCCCCACTATTCTAACAATGGACGCTCTCTCCGCGATCATTTCCTCCTCTATACGGTTATTACGGGGAATGACGCTGTGATGACTTCTCTTCTGGGAGAGACACAGATCACAGGTGACTAATATTGCAGTGTGAAGAGAAACTTATATTTCCGGTATTTTTCTGCCCTTACATTGTGGGTTATGAGGTGTTTGGGGCTTGTTTTTTGTTCCGCCCTTTTCCCTTTGTTGTTATCTTTCCAGTTGGTAATTGGGATTCTAATATAAGCCCATATATCCCGGGAAGTGTCAGGTGCTGGGATCTCATTATATTATTAATAACAATTTCATTCCCGATTATTCCCGTCATTTATTGCTCATTACATTTTCTCTATATAATAACAGATTCCTCTTTGTTACACGTCCTAATACTGATCATTTATATCTCTATATTGTAGAGGAAACATTTCTAGGAGTGTATACACTTCACCACAAACACTTCCCATAGATTTTATTATCATCACTGTTATTAAGCTGCTTTTCTCTTTATATCTTTACCATATCACTTTTATTCTCTTTTCTTACCCGTTGCACAGTTGCACTCTCACTGGTCACTTGGTGGGGTCACATTTGGCTCTTTTCACCTGCATTGTTCTGTTTCCGGACCCCCTCACTATCACTTTACCTGGTTGGTCGCTACCAGATGGCTCTATGCAGCATTATTCATCTTGGTCTTACCAACAGGTTTTCATCCTGAACCTCCTGCTTCACTGGGGAAGATGTGACCGGGGAACAGCCCCAATTCCTTTAGGAACACCCCCACTTTACCCCAGAGTTACTCCCCTTGCCTGGATTAGTGCAGGACCTTGGTGTGTTGGAAACACCTATCCGTACCCTCTGAGGAAGCTGACGGGGCGAAACGCCCGTAAGAGGGAATAGTGGTGAATCTGCCATCTTTCTCTGTACACTCCCGGCATGTCGTCTGTAGGATCTGTAATCCCCATCTCTTGTTAGGATGGTTCCTCCTTTACACTAAATGGGCTGTGCTGTATTCCTGGGATATCCCATATAGCACTGGCTGCACTTTATATCTCCTCTCTGTATCCCAGGGATGTAATGCGCTGTCAGCTCTTTATTCTCTCACTATTTATACCCTTTGCTCTGTGTCCTCTCATTTGTATAAGCTATTCATCTATAAGTGCACAGGATCTATTCCCCTTATACACTGATATCCAGTGATAGATCTACAATCCGGTTACATATATCTATGTATGGATTTATCTTACACTCAGTAAATACGGTGCACTTATCTCATCTCCACCTTGATAGTGACACTCTCTTAGGATACATGTTACAAAACCAGGGGAAGAGTCTTGAGGAGATTATTTGCATATTCCCAGTGCCTTCTGGGATAAGTGAAGAGTCTCCGCGAGCTCAACGATCACTGGGTTTTGGCTGTTGCAGCTGAAAAGAGGAAATCGGAAAACCAGGGGAAGAGTCTTGAGGAGATTATTTGCATATTCCCAGTGCCTTCTGGGATAAGAGAAGAGTCTCCGCGAGCTCAACGATCACTGGGTTTTGGCTGTTGCAGCTGAAAAGAGGAAATCGGAAAGCCGCGTGCCTATCGGCGCTCGAATTTTGACTCATCTTTCATCGTTTTTAAGAAATCTCAAGATGGAAGAGGCCAGGAGCCATTTGGTGAGCTGCATTTCTTGCTACATGTTCACAGATTTACCAGTGGAAAAGCCAAACTTCACATGCCACAAATGCAAGCTTGTGTCCCTGTTGGAGGAAAAGTTGCAAAGTCTCGAAGAGAGGTTAGCTACGTTGAAGATCATTAAGGAAGAGTTCTTGGACAGAGCAGAATTATCTCTTCATGTTACAGAAAGAGAAGAAATTCGAAGTGCATCTGAAGAAACAGAGGAATGGAGACATGTAACCCAGAGAAGCAGGAGGATCAGGAGGCAGTCAGCACCCATACTGCTCAGGAACCAGTACCAGGCTCTCACGCAGGAAAACGATGAAGATATACATCAGGATAAGACTTTGCCCACAAACAGCAACCTTGTACGCCTTCAGAGTCCTCCTGGATGGAGAAAGAAAAATGTTGTGAAGAAGAAACGGAGAGTGGTGGTCATGGGGGATTCCCTGCTGAGAGGAACAGAGGCCGCTATCTGCAGACCGGATATAACTTCAAGAGAAATGTGCTGTCTTCCAGGTGCAAAAATTAAAGATGTGTCTGACAGGATATCAGGACTCTTCAGACCTACAGATGACTACCCATTCCTGCTACTACATGTGGGGACAAATGACACCGCAAGAAACGACCTGGAAACCATCTGCAGAGACTTTGAAGACTTAGGCAAGAAAGTGAAAGAACTGGGAGCGCAGGTGGTCTTCTCTTCCATCCTCCCAGTGGATGGCCATGGAACACGGAGGTGGAATAAGATTCTGCAGGTGAACAACTGGCTACGTCGATGGTGCCGTCAGCAACGATTTGGATTTCTGGATCACGGAGTGAGTTACCTTTACGATGGACTACTTGCTAGAGATGGGGTGCACCTTACGAAGACTGGAAAACATGTATTTGGAAGTCGCCTTGCTACACTTGTAAGGAGAGCTTTAAACTAGAACAACATGGGAAGGGAAGCAAAAGACCAGAAAAAGCCATACACCTGACAAATGCTATTGAGAACTCTGCTATTAGAAGTGGAAAGGAAGAACAAAGACAAAAGAATCTAATTAATAAAAATATTGGAGAAAGAGAAACCAATCACAAACTAAAATGTTTCTATACTAATGCACAAAGCATGGGCAACAAACAAGGAGAATTGGAACTACTAATGCAGGAGAAGAAATATGATGTCATTGGAATCACTGAAACTTGGTGGGACAATACACATGATTGGAATACAAGACTAGAAGGATACAACTTATTTGCAAGAAACAGACTTGATAAACGAGGAGGAGGTGTCGCATTGTATGTTAGAAACGCTTATATCTGCACAGAGATTGAAGCTTCAGAGACTGGGAGTTCTGTGGAAACTGTTTGGGTAAGAATACAAGGACAGAACAATGGAAAGGACACCATTGTAGGCATTTACTACAGGCCGCCTGTGCAAGCTGAAGATATGGATGAACTCTTTATGCATCAAATGGCCAAGTTCTCCCAAAAATATGACATAGTTGTCATGGGAGATTTCAACTATCCAGACATTTGTTGGGAATCTCTCTCAGGCAAAACTAACAGGTCAAGGAAATTCTTATCCTCTCTGGCTGACAACTTTATCTTCCAAAAGGTAGGGGAGAAAACAAGGGGAACTGCTACCTTGGATCTAATCCTTATAAACAGGGAGGAAATGGTTGAGGAGGTAAAAGTGGCTGGGACCCTAGGAGGTAGCGACCATGCTATTTTAGAATTTTGGATAACTAGAGGCGGAAGACCTGTGAAGACTCAGACGTCAAGGTTAGATTTCAGAAAGGCAGATTTTAAGGGATTCAAAAAGAGAATTGGAGGGATCCAATGGCTGGATATCCTTAAAGACAAAAATGTCCAGGAAGGATGGGAAATCTTGAAAAATGAAATTCTCAAAGCACAATTGTTAACAATTCCAAAAAGAGGGAAGAATAGGAAGCATTTAAGGAAGCCAGGATGGATGAACACAGAACTTAAGCACATGCTAAAAAGGAAGAAAAAAATGTTTATAAAATGGAAAGAGGGAGGCATATCTAAAGAAGAATATAATGCTGTCTGCAGAACCTGCAGGGCACAAATCAGATTATCTAAAGCTGACAATGAATTGAGGCTTGCAAGAGATGTTAAAAGCAATAATAAAGGATTTTGGGGATATGTCAAAAGTAAAAGAAAAGTCAAAGATGCTATAGGATTTTTACAGGATGAAAATGATGAAATGGTAAGACAGGATGTTGAGAAGGCCGAACTTTTAAATTCCTATTTTGCATCTGTCTTCTCTCAGAAAGGAAATGTGACATCAACTGTTCTTCACTGTCCTATTAAGGGAATAGAAGAATCCAGGATATATATAAACAGAAAGATAGTGAGGAAACACTTAGCTAACCTAAATGAATTCAAGTCTCCAGGTCCAGATGAATTACACCCCAGAGTACTGAAGGAGATAGCAGAAGAAATTTTTGAACCCCTCTCCATAATCTTTGAAAATTCTTGGAAAACAGGAGAAGTCCCAGAAGACTGGAGAAGAGCAAATGTTGTTCCTATCTTCAAAAAGGGGAAGAAGGTGGACCCAGGCAACTATAGGCCGGTGAGTCTGACTTCTATACCAGGAAAGATCTTTGAACAAATTATTAAACAACATGTATGTCAATACCTGGATAAGAATGAAGTGATTAAACAGAGTCAGCATGGGTTTGTAACTAGTAAGTCATGTCAGACTAACTTAATTTCCTTCTATGACGGAATCACTGATTGGGTGGATCAAGGAAATGCTGTAGATATAGTATATCTTGACTTCAGCAAAGCATTTGACAAAGTATCTCATACAATCCTTATTGAAAAAATGACTAAGTATGGAATGGACAAGGCAACTGTTAGGTGGATTCATAACTGGCTTAGTGATCGGACCCAAAGAGTGGTCGTAAATGGCTGCACATCCAGTTGGAAGAATGTCTCAAGTGGGGTACCACAGGGCTCTGTCCTGGGCCCTGTATTGTTCAACATCTTTATCAACGATTTAGATGAAGGAATTGAGGGTAAACTGATTAAATTTGCTGATGACACAAAGCTAGGAGGGATAGCTAATACTAGAGAAGAGAGAGAGGATTCAAAAAGATATAAATAAACTGGAGAAGTGGGCAGCAACTAACAGAATGGTTTTTAACAGGGAAAAATGCAAAGTACTACATCTGGGCAATAAAAATGAAAAAAGCATATACAGAATGGGAGGAATAGGCCTAAGCAACAGCACATGTGAAAAAGACTTGGGTATACTAATAGATCACAGACTGAATATGAGTCAACAGTGTGATGCAGCAGCAAAAAAAGCAAATGCAATTCTAGGATGTATTAACAGAAGCATACAGTCTAGATCACGTGAAGTCATTATTTCCCTCTACTCCTCTTTGGTCAGACCTCATCTGGAATATTGTGTCCAGTTTTGGGCACCACATTTTAAAAAAGACATCAACAAACTGGAGCAAGTTCAGAAAAGAGCAACCAGAATGGTGACCGGTCTGCAAACCCTGTCTTATGAGGAAAGGTTGCAGGATTTGGGATTGTTTAGTTTGCAAAAGAGAAGACTGAGAGGAGACTTAATAGCTGTCTACAAATATCTAAAGGGCTGTCACATTGTAGAAGGATCAACTTTATTCTCATTTGCACAAGGAAAGACTAGAAGCAATGGGATGAAACTGAATGGGAGGAGACACAGATTAGATATTAGAAAAAACTTTTTGACAGTTAGGGTGATCAATGAGTGGAACAGGCTGCCACGAGAAGTGGTGAGTTCTCCTTCAATGGATGTCTTCAAACAGAGGCTGGACAGACATCTGACTGGGATGGTTTAGCGAATCCTGCTTTGAGCAGGGGGTTGGACCAGATGGCCCAGGAGGTCCTTTCCAACTCTATGATTCTATGATTCTATGATGGCACTTCTGCACATGGCCACTAGATGGCGCTACAACATTTGACATTTGCCTGAATTTTTATATCTACACATGGTTTACACAAATTATATTTTCTTGTGGTAACTCTATACTATTTACCATTAGAAGCTGTGTATTTTTGTAATTATTTGTATGTATACATGATTAATTACTTCTGTCTCTGTAAAAACAATCCCCTTTAACCCCTTTCTGACATTGGGCATAAATGTACTTCCTCCCTTTGATGTGGACTCTGGCGCTGAGCCAACATCTTTTCCGGCACATGTCCGCTGTTTTGAACATCTGCCATTTACCCCTAACAGCCTCTGACAGCGACATTTAATGCACATTTCCAGCAAGATTGCCGGAAATCCACCCAACAGTGACCTTGTCACAGGATCATGGGTCACCGATGGGTTGGCATGACAACCAGAGGTCTCCATGCTTGTCACTGCCGGAATGCTATGAGTGCAACCCGCTAGCCAAAACCGCATGGACCCGGGATCATCCTGCCGAACTCCCGCTCTCCTATTAGCATGGGCAAAATGCTACTCAGACAACACAGGGTGAGGGTAAAACAGTGTGGGCAATGCTTTATTGTACCACAAAACAGGCAGATAACACATAGAACAGTCCCAGCACAGCACCCAAGATGGGGCACATTACAGAGTCTCACCCTTCCACTGACCCACCAGGATAATAGCTGCTGTGACTTCAGATCTTCCAGGGTCACTACCCCAGCTGTGGCACGCACACAGAGAGGAGGTAACGACAAGTGTAGGAAGATGACAGTCCATACAAGGCCAGTTGATCCGAGGATCACAACCTGGCTTCATCTTCCAGTGTCGACTTCTCCACCTGTGGCATGCACAGAGAGGAGGTATGACAAGTATAGGAAGATGACAGTCCATTGAGTCCATACAAGGTACAAGGCCAATTGATCTGAGGATCACAACCTGGCTTCTCCAAACGTATCCATGGTTTAGCAATGGTCAATTGGGCAGGTCTGTATTCTTCCAACCGATGCTGAAAACCCCTAGTTTGTTTCCTATAGAATCATAGATCCGTGTTTCTCGTAATGGAGCCATGATGTAAAATGACTGCTGTCCTGTCTCTGGTCCTTTTGAGATGTAAGGATGTCTTGGCAGAATCTCTTGGGCTGTTTCTCTCTCAGTCTCTTTATACAGAGGCATGTAACCTATTTTTAGACTTAACAAGTGTCCCTCATTCAGTATTTACATGAAGGGTAAGAATGGAGATGAGATTAATTAGCATTACTTGATTATTTAAACCAGGGGTCTCAAAAAGCAGAGTAAATGGGCCACACATAAATAAAAATTTGAGCTGGGGGGGCCGCATTCCTTTCAAACTTAATACACCCCGTACACACGGCTCCGCTCCGTACACCTCGTACACACAGGGCTCCGCTCCGTACACCTCGTACACACAGGGCTCCGCTCCGTACACCTCGTACACACATGGCTCCGCTCCATACACCTCGTACACACACGGCTCCGCTCCGTACACCTCATACACATGGCTCCACTCTGTACACCTCGTACACACAGGGCTCCGCTCCGTACACCTCGTACACACAGGGCTCCGCTCCGTACACCTCGTACACACACGGCTCTGCTCCATACACCTCGTACACACATGGCTCTGCTCCGTACACCTCGTACACACACGGCTCCGCACATCTCGTACACACACGGCTCCGCTCCGTACACCTCGTACACACAGGGTTCCGCTCTGTACACCTCGTACACACATGGCTCTGCTCCGTACACCTCGTACACACACGGCTCCGCTCCTTACACCTCATACACATGGCTCCACTCTGTACACCTCGTACACACAGGGCTCCGCTCCGTACACCTCGTACACACAGGGTTCCACTCTGTACACCTCGTACACACACGGCTCTGCTCCATACACCTCGCACACACACGGCTCCGCTCCATACACCTCATACACACACGGCTCCGCTCCTTACACCTCATACACATGGCTCCACTCTGTACACCTCGTACACACAGGGCTCCGCTCCGTACACCTCGTACACACACGGCTCCGCTCCGTACACCTCGTACACACACGGCTCCACTCCGTACACCTCGTACACACACGGCTCCGCTCCGTACACCTCGTACACACACGGCTCTGCTCCATACACCTCGTACACACACGACTCCGCTCCATACACCTCGTACACACAGGGCTCCGCTCCGTACATCTCGTACACACAGGGCTCCACTCCGTACACCTCGAGCACACAGATCTCTGCTCCATCCACCCTGTAAACTCCTCCTGAACCCACGCATAAACTTACCTTCATCCAGTACCATGACAACCACCACACAGACAGCAGTGACCATCCTGCACACACACTGAGGCCCCTGATCATGTGATCCCTGACTCCTCCCCCTCCTGTGACCTCATCACAGGTCCTGTGCAGTGTGTGCACACAGAATAGCCAATGCCATCGCCGCTCCTGAATGCTTGCCTTCCCCTTGCCACAGGGAGTGAGACATGTGGTGCACCACAAGCAGCGTGTTTGAGACCACTGATTTAAACTATTTGCATAGTTTTTCCCTCTCTGTTTTAGAAGTCAACAAACTGGCTCCATAACACAATGTATAATTAGCATATCAGCAAACATCACCAGTGATGAAGGATAAGCGCACAATAAAAGTCAATATTACCGGCTTACACAAACAAAAGTCTGTTTTCTTGACCAACCAGAAATCTACACTAAAATTTGAAAGCCAACATACAGGTAACATTCTATTATTCTTCCTTTGCTAAAAATAGTCATCTGGTTAATTAAGATACAATTCTGTATGTCTTCACAATGCCAATAGTAGAAAAAAAATGTTTTTAAAAATATATAAAAAATATATAAAAGTTCAAATCACCCCCTTTCATCTTATTCAAAATAAAACAATACCAAGAAAATAAAATAGACAATAAAATTTTTGGTATGGCCGTGTTCAGAATCGCTTGATCTATTAATATAAAAAAAGAATTAAACGGATCGCTAAACGGTGTAACGAGAAAAATCCAAAATGCCAGAATTGTTTTTGTGATCGCCGCAACATTGTATTAAAATGCAATAACGGGAGATCAAAAGATCGTATCTGCACCAAAATGGTATTCATTAAAAGCATCAGCTCGGCACACAAAAAATAAGCCTTCACCCAACCCAAGATCATGAAAAATGTGATGTGACAAGTATCGGAAAATGGCGCAATTCTTTTACACTTTACCTAATGAAGAGGAGTTATTTTACTGATATATGTTTGTTTTGGGTCATTTATTTTCTGTTGGTATTTGGTTTATCCTATAAAACTCCCATATAATATTCTCACCTTGAATTTATCCTATAAATCTCCCATATAATATTCTCACCTTGAATTTATTCTATAAAACTCCCATATAATATTCTGACCTTGAACTTATCCTATAAAACTCCCATATAATATTCTCACCTTGAATTTATTCTATAAAACTCCCGTATAATATTCTCACCTTGAATTTATCCTATAAAACTCCCATATAATATTCTCACCTTGAATTTATCCTATAAAACTCCCATATAATATTCTCACCTTGAATTTATTCTATAAAACTCCCAAATAATATTTTCACCTTGAATTTATTCTATAAAGCTCCCATATAATATTCTCACCTTGAATTTATTCTATAAAACTCCC
Organism: Dendrobates tinctorius; assembly: GCF_039654945.1. Taxonomy (NCBI): domain Eukaryota; kingdom Metazoa; phylum Chordata; class Amphibia; order Anura; family Dendrobatidae; genus Dendrobates; species Dendrobates tinctorius. The sequence continues at coordinate 2,884,074 of NW_027362069.1, read as the reverse complement.
ATATAATATTCTCACCTTGAATTTATCCTATAAAACTCCCATAATATTCTCACCTTGAATTTATCCTATAAATCTCGCATATAATATTCTCACCTTGAATTTATCCTATAAAACTTCCATATAATATTCTCAACTTGAATTTATCCTGTAAAACTCCCATATAATATTCTCACCTTGAATTTATCCTATAAATCTCCCATATAATTTTCTCACCTTGAATTTATCCTATAAAACTCCCAAATAATATTCTCACCTTGAATTTATCCTATAAAACTCCCATATAATATTCTCACCTTGAATTTATTCTATAAAACTCCCATATAATATTCTCACCTTGAATTTATTCTATAAAACTCGCATATAATATTCTCACCTTGAATTTATCCTATAAAACTCCCATATAATATTCTCACCTTGAATTTATTCTATAAAACTCCCATATAATATTCTCACCTTGAATTTATTCTATAAAACGCCCATATAATATTCTCACCTTGAATTTATTCTATAAAACTCCCGTATAATATTCTCACCTTGAATTTATCCTATAAAACTCCTATATAATATTCTCACCTTGAATTTATCCTATAAAACTCCCATATAATATTCTCACCTTGAATTTATCCTATAAATCTCCCATATAATTTTCTCACCTTGAATTTATCCTATAAAACTCCCATATAATATTCTCACCTTGAATTTATTCTATAAAACTCCCATATAATATTCTCACCTTGAATTTATTCTATAAAACTCCCATATAATATTCTCACCTTGAATTTATTCTATAAAACTCCCATATAATATTCTCACCTTGAATTTATTCTATAAAACTCCCATATAATAATCTCACCTTGAATTTATCCTATAAAACTCCCATATAATATTCTCACCTTGAATTTATTCTATAAAACTCCCATATAATAATCTCACCTTGAATTTATCCTATAAAACTCCCATATAATATTCTCACCTTGAATTTATCCTATAAAACTCCCATATAATATTCTCACCTTGAATTTATCCTATAAAACTCCCATATAATATTCTCACCTTGAATTTATTCTATAAATCTCCCATATAATATTCTCACCTTGAATTTATCCTGTAAAACTCCCATATAATATTCTCACCTTGAATTTATCCTATAAAACTCCCATATAATATTCTCACCTTGAATTTATCCTATAAAACTCCCATATAATATTCTCACCTTGAATTTATCCTATAAAACTCCCATATAATATTCTCACCTTGAATTTATTCTATAAATCTCCCATATAATATTCTCACCTTGAATTTATCCTGTAAAACTCCCATATAATATTCTCACCTTGAATTTATCCTATAAAACTCCCATATAATATTCTCACCTTGAATTTATCCTATAAAACTCCCATATAATATTCTCACCTTGAATTTATTCTATAAAACTCCCATATAATATTCTCACCTTGAATTTATCCTATAAAACTCCCATATAATATTCTCACCTTGAATTTATCCTATAAATCTCCCATATAATATTCTCAGCTTGAATTTATCCTATAAAACTTCCATATAATATTCTCACCTTGAATTTATCCTATAAAACTCCCATATAATATTCTCAACTTGAATTTATCCTGTAAAACTCCCATATAATATTCTCACCTTGAATTTATCCTATAAATCTCCCATATAATATTCTCACCTTGAATTTATCCTATAAAACTCCCAAATAATATTCTCACCTTGAATTTATCCTATAAAACTCCCATATAATATTCTCACCTTGAATTTATCCTATAAAACTCCCATATAATATTCTCACCTTGAATTTATCCTATAAAACTCCCATATAATATTCTCACCTTGAATTTATCCTATAAAACTCCCATATAATATTCTCACCTTGAATTTATCCTATAAAACTCCCATATAATATTCTCACCTTGAATTTATCCTATAAAACTCCCATATAATATTCTTACCCAGAATTTATCCTATAAAACTCCCATATAATATTCTCACCTTGAATTTATCCTATAAAACTCCCATATAATATTCCATCCTTGAATTTATCCTGTAAAACTTCCATATAATACTCTCACCTTGAATTTATTCTATAAAACGCCCATATAATATTCTCACCTTGAATTTATCCTATAAAACTCCCATATAATATTCTCACCTTGAATTTATTCTATAAAACTCCCATATAATATTCTCACCTTGAATTTATCCTATAAAACTCCCATATAATATTCCATCCTTGAATTTATCCTGTAAAACTCCCATATAATATTCTCACCTTGAATTTATTCTATAAAACGCCCATATAATATTCTCACCTTGAATTTATTCTATAAAACTCCCATATAATATTCTCACCTTGAATTTATCCTATAAAACTCCTATATAATATTCTCACCTTGAATTTATCCTATAAAACTCCCATATAATATTCTCACCTTGAATTTATCCTATAAATCTCCCATATAATTTTCTCACCTTGAATTTATCCTATAAAACTCCCATATAATATTCTCACCTTGAATTTATTCTATAAAACTCCCATATAATAATCTCACCTTGAATTTATCCTATAAAACTCCCATATAATATTCTCACCTTGAATTTATTCTATAAAACTCCCATATAATAATCTCACCTTGAATTTATCCTATAAAACTCCCATATAATATTCTCACCTTGAATTTATCCTATAAAACTCCCATATAATATTCTCACCTTGAATTTATTCTATAAAACTCCCATATAATATTCTCACCTTGAATTTATCCTATAAAACTCCCATATAATATTCCATCCTTGAATTTATCCTGTAAAACTCCCATATAATATTCTCACCTTGAATTTATTCTATAAAACGCCCATATAATATTCTCACCTTGAATTTATTCTATAAAACTCCCATATAATATTCTCACCTTGAATTTATCCTATAAAACTCCTATATAATATTCTCACCTTGAATTTATCCTATAAAACTCCCATATAATATTCTCACCTTGAATTTATCCTATAAATCTCCCATATAATTTTCTCACCTTGAATTTATCCTATAAAACTCCCATATAATATTCTCACCTTGAATTTATCCTATAAAACTCCCATATAATATTCTCACCTTGAATTTATCCTATAAAACTCCCATATAATATTCTCACCTTGAATTTATCCTATAAAACTCCCATATAATATTCTCACCCTGAATTTATCCTATAAAACTCCCATATAATATTCTCACCTTGAATTTATTCTATAAAACTCCCATATAATATTCTCACCTTGAATTTATCCTATAAAACTCCCATATAATATTCCATCTTGAACACACGCCGCGTGCATCATGTTTTTGTACAATTTCTGAATAATATATATAGGTTCTCCTCGTCTGAGTTATTTTAGAAGGTCAACAAAATACGATTTTCCTGTAATTCATTTCTCACACTCTCGGTATAATAATGACTTTTCCCTGTGTGGGATTTTTGATAAAAAGGTTGACAACTAGTTGGACAACCCCTTCTCATTCCTCATGTTTGGTCCTGTTACAATAAAAACACTTACACAAACCTCCCATGCTGGCACCGTTTCAGTGGTGTCGGCACTTGCGTTCTTGGGGTTCTTTTGAGGTTGTTACGCCATGTGAGCCCTGTGCCCAATCAGCGCTGACGTCACTGTCCTCACCTTCAGACAAATCAAGCATCATGAGGCCGTCAGAGAGCAGCCGCAGCCCTGGCTTCCTGTTCATGTTCAATATGTCCGAAGGAAGGAGCAGTGAAGCTGCCGCTGATTGGGTGCAGGGCTCGTGTGTTGTGAGAACCTCACATAAGCCCCGGGACAGTGAGTCTCAACACCGCTGAAGTGGAGCCGGCACGCCAGCGGAGTATGAGTGTTTTTATTTTAATGAGGCCAAACATGAGGAATGAGTTCACTGAGAAAAAAATATATATATTTATCCCTTGATTAGAAGATTCATTGACAAAAGGATAAAACTAAACTTTATTAATCCCAAATGTAAAACTATACTCACAATTCACCCCCTGAAGGTTAGTGCCATTTGGATGTTTTGGGCTGTCATTATGATTTAAAAAGAGAAAACACAGTAGTTTGACAATAAATGGCTTCACCCAACCACTGACCATGAGTGGAGAAAACGTTTTGGTGTTATTATTCATATTCTCTGAAAAAAAGGCCAAGAAAGCAAAAATTCTGCCGGGGTATGTAAACTTTTGAGCACAACTGTATATTCAAGCAAGACTAGACAAAGAAAACCCTAAAATAATGTATCATGTTATCCGAAACAGTCAGAAAACTAGCCCCATATTGTCAGATCGCAGACTTCAAACTATATACTGTGTAAGTTTATAAGCCCCTCCAGTGTCAGGAATAGATAGTATGTGACAATACCGTATATACCGCTCAGGGAACACTTACCTTTCAGAGATAATTTCCATATTCATACTAAATAATGGCACAGATCCCCCAGACATTATGACTGCACATATCCCTAGTCTGTATAACGATATTGCACTCATTCCCTGACAGACCGCAGCATGGCCATTAGTTAGAAGCTGCTAATGATACCACCGATCCACCAAACCGCTGCGCGACCAGCTCTACCCTCGCCTACTGTATCCTCACCCATCCCATTGTAGATTGTGAGCCCTCGCGGGCAGGGTCCTCTCTCATCCTGTACCAGTCGTGACTTGTATTGTTTAAGATTACTGTACTTGTATGTATTATGTATACCCCTCCTCACATGTAAAGCGCCATGGAATAAATGGCACTATAATAATAAATAATAATAAATAATAATGATCTTTGGAGCAGGTAAGTTTTCCCTGAGTGGTACATATTGGGCCGTCTGAAGACTGAGTTTAGTCTAGGACAATTTGTCTGCACTACTAATTAACAGCAGTTACATTACCAAACTAGGGCAGTCCCTATAGGAGAAAAACACAAGAATTATACTGTATTGTCACATACTATCTATTCCTGACACTGGAGGGGCTTATAAACTTACACAGTATATAGTCTGAGGTCTGGGATCTGCCAATATGGGGCTAGTTTTCTGACTGTTTCGGATAACATGATACATGATTTTAGTTTTTATTTTCGTCTAGTCTCGCTTGAATATAGGTCAATATTAAATAAAGTCTCTTGATGAGTCGTCTTTGGTGAGGATGATGAAACCCATAGAAATGAGAGGCTTGGAGAGTGAGTGTGTATACGTCACCTCACCCTATATAGAGATGTGAGATATGTTTTTTCTATTAGTCACCTTCTGACTAACCTTCAGGGAGTGAATTATGGATATAGATTTACATTTGGAAGTAATAAAGTTTAGTTTTATCCTTTTGTCAGCAAAGAGGAATGACAAGAGATAACCCCTTTAAGAAGATCCAATTTTGGTTAAAACGATTCTAACAATCTAAACAAAAAAAGGGGTCTCCCCTATGTGACATTGCTGATATTTATTAACAATTGATTTCCAAGTAAAATATTTCTCACATTAAGAAAATGAAAAAGGCTTCTCCTCTGTGTGACTGCACTGATGTCTAACAAGATTCTCTTTCTGGTTAAAACATTTCCCACATTCTGAACATGAAAAACGCCTCTCCTCTGTGTGGGTTCTCTTGTGCCTAACCAAATTTGAGTAATGAGTAAAACATTTCCCACATTCTGAACATGAAAAAGGCTTCTCCCCTGTGTGAGTTCTCTGGTGCCTTATCAAATATGAGTTAAGATTAAAACATTTCCCACATTCTGAACATGAAAAAAGCTCCCCTGTGTGAATTCTCTGGTGAATAACAAGGTCTGATTTCTGTTTAAAACATTTCCCACATTCTGAACAGGAAAAAGGCTTCTCCCCTGTGTGAGTTCTATGGTGAATAACCAATTCTGATTTCTGGTTAAAACATTTCCCACAGTCTGAACAGGAAAATGGCTTCTCCCCTGTGTGAGTCATCTGGTGCCTAACCAAGTTTGAGTTTTGATTAAACCATTTCCCACATTCTGAACATGAAAAAGGCTTCTCCCCTGTGTGAGTTCTCTGGTGAGTAACAAGCTCTGATTTCTGTTTAAAACATTTCTCACATTCTGAGCAGGAAAAAGGCTTCTCCCCTGTGTGAGTCCTCTGGTGCCTAACCAATTTTGAGTTACACATAAAACATTTCCCACATTCTGAACAGGAAAAAGGCTTCTCCCCTGTGTGAGTTCTATGGTGAATAACCAATTCTGATTTCTGGTTAAAACATTTCTCACATTCTGAACATGAAAAAGGCTTCTCCCCTGTGTGAGTTCTCTGGTGAGTAACAAGCTCTGATTTCTGTTTAAAACATTTCTCACATTCTGAGCAGGAAAAAGGCTTCTCCCCTGTGTGAGTCCTCTGGTGCCTAGCCAATTTTGAGTTACACTTAAAACATTTCCCACATTCTGAACATGAAAAAGGCTTCTCCCCTGTGTGAATTCTCTGGTGAATAATAAGGTCTGATTTCTGTTTAAAACATTTCCCACATTCTGAACATGAAAAAGGCTTCTCTCCTGTGTGAATTCTCTGGTGAGCAACAAGGTCCGATTTCTGAGTAAAATATTTCTCACACTCTGAACAGGAAAAGGGCTTCTCCCTCGTGTGAGTCCTCTGGTGCCTAACCAATTTTGAGTTATGATTAAAACATTTCCCACATTCTGAACATGAAAAAAGCTCCCCTGTGTGAATTCTCTGGTGAATAACAAGGTCTGATTTCTGTTTAAAACTTTTCCCACATTCTGAACAGGAAAAAGGCTTCTCCCCTGTGTGAGTTCTATGGTGAATAACCAATTCTGATTTCTGGTTAAAACATTTCCCACAGTCTGAACAGGAAAAGGGCTTCTCCCCTGTGTGAGTCCTCTGGTGCCTAACCAATTTTGAGTTATGATTAAAACATTTCCCACATTCTGAACATGAAAATGACTTCTTTGCTTTAGGAGCAGTTTGTTTTTTATTGCCTCTTTTGTGACTTTGATTTTCATTAGTAGTCAGTAATGAATCAGAAGATGGGACCTGTTTCATAGGATCAGATGACAGATCTTTGCTGTGAATGGATGATGGTATATCTGGAGTAATAGCAGTCACTTCAGCTGTATCTTGTAGGATCTCAAGATCATCAGATTTAAAAATTGAAGATGTCAGCTGTCCCTCTGATCTCCTGGTACAGTCATCTAAGATAAAAAAAAATTAATAAAATATCCTTGAGTTTTATAATTTTGAACATTTCTACTTAAACTGTCCATAAAAATGGCAAGCTATGTAAAAAACTTTAATTATTTACCAAGACAATGACAGTTCACAGTCTAATAGAAAACCTTGTTGGATGAACCAGTAGTGTGCGGTGTTCAACTGTTTGTTCATTCTGCCTCCCAAATATCAAATAAAAAGAAACCAATCAATGTTATGTAGGCGAAAATAATACCAATTCTCATCTCACAAAAAACAAGTCCCCACTCAGGTCCATCATCTGTCAATGGAGAAACAGAGGTTCCCGCACTATTAGTGGCTCAAAGGCTGTTGAAAAGCAACAAGGTTTCCATAAACCAATCCAACAAAATCCGCTCTCACTTCGGAGTCTTGCAGTGTGCGCAAACAACATTTAGGATCCCTGTATTTAGCAATATTATAGTGAGAAGAATCCACTTAATTTGCGGTGTGTGTCTCCTGGAGCACAATCTGGGCACTATGTGCTGGGGAATAAAATGGCAAATGTGTAATTTCCACTCCAACATCCACTGCGTGTTAATTTCTGGAAAGTGGCTGTGGAGTCAAAATATTCACTCCTCCTAAGGATTATAACCCTCAGTGAATTAATTTATAACATGGAATCACTTTATGGGGATTTCGACTATTCTGGTTTTCTGTCATTTAGTTATATTAGGGCTTCTGCATATGGTGTGTCCAATCTCATCTGGGATCTGTTCCTGCTGTCCAGCTGGAGTAATCTGCTCCCTACTTCAGCCAATTGGAAAGTACCACACCCTACTAAAGCGCAAAGCACATGGCCGGAATCTGCCAGATACAGCGCTGTTCTCCTCTGGTTCAGTCCTCTGTGCTCAGCTTGTGGCTTGTGTATTTGTTTCCTGCTGTGACCGTGGCCCGGTTACTGACTACTCTTGTGTCTTTGCACAAGAACCGGATCTTATTGTTACGAATATTTCTGCACATAATGAATATAATGGTCCCAATTTCTCTGAGCAGATAGCATTAAAGAATTTGAATGAGTTACATTCCACTAATACCATTGTTTCTAGGGATGTTTTTCAAGCAGAAAATTTGTGCATAAAAAATCCGAGTTTTTATCCCATCCAGTCCAGAGCTGAGTGCATGGACAAGTTTCAAAATGTCATGAAGCAGGAACTCAAGAGCTGGACGTAACAATTAAAGCACAGAGGCAAAAAAGTAATTTGAGTCACAAACAGCAGAGAGCCATTGATGAAATTAAAAAAACAACTGAAATAACAATTAAAAAAGCAGATAAAGGTGGTCTGATCGTGATCATGGATACCGCCCAATACAGGGATCAAATGAACGCTTTATTAAGTGACAGTTCTACATACAGAAAATTGCCTCATGATCCCACAAAGGATTTTCAAAGAAAGGTGTTTAAACTCATTGAGGAGGGGGCAGCAGTGGGTGCTCTAACGAAAGCACAGCTAGATTTTTTGAAAGTTGATTTCCCTATTATTCCTACAATATATGGGTTACCTAAAGTGCATAAAAGTGCATCACCACCCCCCATGCGCCCCATTGTATCGGGCATTGGGTCTCTCACTGAACACCTCAGCCAGTGGGCAGATTCTTATTACAACCACTGGTTACACGAGTTCTGGGGTTGTTGAGAGACTCAAAAGACGTACTACATCAATTTTCAAATGTGGTTTGGAACGGTGATTGTCATTGGATTGGCTGCGATGTCACTGCCCTTTACACCTCTATCCCCCAAGACATTGCAATTACAGCACTAGAATTTCACTTGTACAAACACAGTAATTATACTAATGAATTATGTCATTATATTGTGCAGGTTATTCATTTTCTGATGCTTCATAATTATTTCTTCTTTGATGGGGATTTTTTCTGCAATGCAGAGGAGTATCAATGGGTGGCAAACACTCGCCATCGGTGGCTAATCTTGTCATGTCGCATTGGGAGGAGGTAATTCTATATTCTGACAACAATCCGCTTTTGTCCAGCATTTTCTGGTATGGCAGATACATCGATGATACACTCCTTATTTGGAGTGGCGATGTGTCTGCTATACCAGAATTAGTGGAGTATTTTAATTCTAATGATTTCAATCTAAAATTTACATTTGTGACTGACCCACATGTGATTTCATTCTTGGACCTCACACTGAAGGGTGTTGCAGGTGCTGTTATCAGCACTGCTACATTCTGTAAACCACGTTCTGGTAATAGTATACTACATGCTTCTAGTAACCACCCCAGGCATACTATTAAATCTATACCAGTGGGGGAGCTTACTAGAATTACCAGAAATTGTAATGATGACAATATCTTGAAAAAGGAAATTAATTCATGTTGTGACAAGTTGGGAAAAGGAGGTTATTCTAATTGGTGTCTTGATAGAGCAAAGAAAATTGTGCACAAAAAGAAAAGACATGATATGTTGTTACCTAGGGCACAAAATAATGATAAAAATCAAGATACAATTGTTTGCTCTGTTCAGTACAGTTCTCAGTTCAATACCATTAAGACACTTATTCTAAAACATTGACCCGTTCTATTTGAAGATGACGTTTTATCTAATATTTTGCCCAAAGGTTGTCAAGTGGTTGCAAAAAAAGCCAACACTTTATCGGATATGTTGTCTCGGACATGATTGCATTGCTGCGGTTTTTATCGTTGTGGCACATCTAAATGCAGAACATTCCGACATTGTCCACTCTTTTTTGATAGCACCAATTGCAATGAACATAAAATAAAACAATATATTAATTGTAATAGTAAGAACGTAATATATTTGTCTGTTCAGAGTGTAATCTGAGATATGTGGGCTGCACACCTCGCACGCTCAAGACTCGCATATCTGAGCACATAACCGATATTTCATCTCCTTCTAGTGCTAATCGATCTATTTCATCTGTGTCCAGACATCTCATTAATGAACATCAAAGAAGTACTGAATCTTTTCGTGTTATGGGTATCGAGAAAATAATGCCACACACAAGAGGTGGAAATTTAAAGAAACGTCTTCTAACACGAGAAGCATACTGGATTTTTTATCTGAACACGTTTTCCCAATGGATGGAATGCCAGAAGAGAAATGATGTTCCATTATTGATGCTATTAATGTAATTGTAATCTATATGCATGTTTTTTTCGTTTTTTCTCTTTTTTTATATAAATGCCTGCCTTTTCTTTTTATATGGATTTCATAATTCTTTCCCTTTTTTATGTATATATAATTATTTGTGCACTATAGTTAAATTGTTTCCTTTTTTTTCTTTTTTTCCTTTTCACATCATGTGTTTTAAATTTGACTTTATTGGGTGAAATGAGTATAAATTGTAGTAACAGCCAGGGGAAGTAGCTTTGAGAAAGAACAAGCTATTGTTCGAAACACGTAACCCACCATCTGTTACTCATGTGAATGTATTTCTTCTTTTTTGTTCTGGACTTATTTTTAAACTATAAATTGGACTTTTTTTGTGAAGCTGGACCCTTTCTCATCTTTATTATGTGTATTTATCTCCTGTTGTGACCGTGGCCCGATTACTGACTTCTCTTGTGTCTTCTGATTCTGTATTCTGTCCTTCTGGTTCTGACCCAGCTACCTGACTATTCTTCTTGCCATCTAACACCACAGAATAGCAGGTAACACCATGGTCCAAGCCTAGGGGTCCCTCTGTAAGTCCAGATTCCATGTGAGGTTGTTAAAGGGCGATGAGCAAGGCAATCCTTGGGATATGGAAAGCAGAGAAGATAGAGCCAAGCATGTTCATGGTGGACATCTTTTGAGCTGCCAGTTGACCATGAACAGTGCTCCGAATACATTGTGTCTGCAAACTATTCCAGCTAGATCTGCATTCAAATAGCTAAATGGCGCTCCTTCCCTTCTGAACACTTCCGTGTGCCCAGACAGTAGCGTACAACCGTATGTAGGGCATAGTGCGAAGCTGGAAAATAATTTGTAAGATCCATTTGTTTTCTATTATCCTTTGTGAATAATTCCAAACTTACCACCACATAAAGTGACACACGTCAGATATTAATAATGGGGCCTGATTAGGAACTACTGAAATGATCAAACTCCACAGTCTCCATCAGTAATAAATGAGTAACTAGTGGTGAAACCTCTCTGGTGTAATTAGAGTATGGGGCTCGGTGACGTCACAATCTATACTATCCTAAGCTCCAATATTTTCTGTCAGATGAGTTTCAAGAAGAAATATTAGGCATTTAAAGAGAACTGTGTATAAGGCCGGTTTCACACGGCCTGATATTTCCGGTACCAGAGATGTCCATTGTGTGTAATACTGGTGGCACACGTGTGACAACCATGTGCAGCATCAGTACCACATGGATGGCCGACAGGAAAGAAGCGCTACAGTACGCGCTGTTCCATGGCGGCGGGTGCTGAAGACGCTCTCATCATTCTCCTCTGCTCTGCTGGCGGGGAGAATGATGAGAGTTATATAAAAGCCAGAATGATGACAGCAGGTGGGGGCTTTTGGGACTATTACTCCCATCAACCTACACCTGCTGCTAAAAACAGTGACAGCAGGAGCGGATGATGGGAGTATTCCTCACCCGTCGCCTGCACTATAACTAAATAAATTAATGAAAAAAACGGCGTGGGTTCCCTTGTATTTTCTATAACCAGTCTGGCAAAACTCACAACTGGGGGCTGCAACCCTCAGCTGTCAGCTTCAGCAAGGCTGATTATCAAAAATAGAGGGGTCCCAAAACATTTAAATAATTAAAAAAACTAATTAAAAAGCCGCGTGGGGTCCCCCCCATTTTTGACATCCAGCCTTGCTAAAGCTGACAACTGGGGGCTGGTATTCTCAGGCTTGTAAGGGTCCATGGATATTGACCCCCTGCCTAAAAATAGCAGCCCGCAGCTGCCCAGAAAAGGCACATCTAGTAGATGCGCCAATTCTGGTGCTTTGCCCGGTTCTTCCCACTTGCCCTGTAGTGATGGCAATTGGGGTTCATATTTGTGGGGTTGATGTCACCCTTGTATTGTCAGGTGACATCAAGCCCATGGTTTAGTAATAGAGAGGCGTCTATAAGACACCTATCCATTACTAATCCTATAGTTATATGGTAAATAAAGACACAGCCAGAATAAAGTCTTTTATTAGAAATAAAACAAAACACAGGGCAAGTGGGAAGAGCATGGCAAAGCGTTGGAATTGGCGCATCTAATAGGTGTGCCTTTTCTGGACAGCTGCGGGCTAGTAATTGTTTAATCTGTATTTGTAGCTTTCAATTAATGAGATTCTCATGCTTTGGGGTGGGGTTGTGGGAGTGGCTGTATGCGGGGACTTATGTGGTGCTCTGCGTACATATTCATCTGTATTGGCTTATGACACTGATCCTTCAGTGACCTGCCCCCTATTTTCGATAAAAAATTACATCCAGAAAAATGTCACCGGTGATGGAGGGGCCTGCACAGTACCATCTATAAGTAAGAGATAGATGCTACTGGATAGGCGCCGCCAGTGTCATTTGTAAAAAAAATTTTCTAAGCCTCAAAATAGCCACAATATTATAGGCTGTTGTGAATTCGCTTCCTGGTCTCCCTCTGGTTATTACTGAAGGTAGTGGAGCTAGGCAGATCGACAGAGGGGTTGCGAGTTCTCTTTCTGGGCTCCCTCTGGTGGTTACTGGAGGTAATGGAGCTGATCTGATTGACAGAGGTTTGCCAACTGATATTGATGATGACGATTGGAGATCTGGGGTTTCAGATTGTGATTTAAGACAGCCGACTCCCTCTATCCCTGCTGGTGATTTGCTTCCTGTTCCTCCTAAGGTCTGATTTCTCCAGCTCTGTCCCTGCATTTTCAGCTAAGTGGTTTATTTGCTATTCTGTTTGCATTTGATCTGGTTTTGTCTATCTCTTCTTGTTGTGGGTCAGCCAGCTCCGGCTGGGGCTGTGCTGAATCACCGCCCATATGTTACTGCTTGTGCCAGTTTGTTTTATCCCCTGTTAGATTGGTCTCTTTTTGCTCTGCTTTCAGAATATACCAGAGTGCTGATATAGTGGGGGGCGAAGTAGTGTGACTTCAATGTTTTTTGCATCAGACGTGTTGGACTTTTTGCAGGGTTTTTTTGCGTGATTGCAGACAGTGCCTTTCCTGTCGTATCCTGTCTGGTCAGTTTGGGACCCATCATTTGCTCAGTCTATTTTCCTGCCTGTGTTTGTGTTTTCATCTTGTCTCACTGACAATATACTGTATGTTTGGGGGCTATCTATTCCTTTGGGGTCTGCTCTGGGGCAGTTTAGATTTCCCCTTTCTTGCTTTAGGCTTAGTTAGCTCTACGGATGTGCCGAGGTGTCTAGGATCATCGTAGGTACGCTCCATGGCTACTGCTAGCTGTGTGGATAGGATCAGGGGTCTGCAATCCGCTTAGGTACCAACCTCTCTGGTTTTCTGTGGCTTAGCCTGGACCTGCTCTCCTCCTCAGTGACCCATTCATAACAGAATCACAAGCCCAACTGTAGACTCTAGTGTACTCCAAAGAAGGAAGGAATTAAATTTTCTGGGGCTGCATGAGATTTTTTTTTCTCTAAATGGAGACTAAGCAATTGTCTGATTGTGTTGAGCAGCTCGCTGCTGAAGTGCGAGTAATTTCTGCCTATCTCGCTCATTCATCTGCTGTTGAACCAAAAATCCCTACTCCTGATGTGTTTTTTGGGGATCGGTCTAAATAACTCATCGGGGAGCTCGATGCAGCAGGTTAAAATTGTCATTTCCCTGCTGCGCGGCGATCCCCAGGATTGGGCCTTTTCTTTGACACCGGAGATCTTATTCTGGCTAATGTGGACGCACTTTTTCAAGCCTTGTGGTTGTTGTAAGATGAACCTAATGCTATTGATCAAGCTGAGAAAACCCTATTGGCATTGAACCAGGGTCAGGATTCTGCAGAGTTATATTGTCAAAAATTCAGAAAGTGGGCGGTCCTTATTAAATTGAATGATGATGCCCTAGCAGCTCTCTTTCGGAAGGGTTTGGCAGAAACCGTAAAAGATGTTATGGTGGGATTTCCTGTTCCCTCTGGTCTAGACGATTCTATGTCATCGGCCAATCAAATTGATCGACATTTACGTGAACGTAAAACTACATGAGAGGCATTGCCGCCTTTCGAACGAACATCTGAACCCATGCAATGTGATAGGGTTTTGTCTAGGGCGCAACTTCAGGAGTTTAGAAGGCACAATAAGCTGTGTTTTTTCTGTGGAGACACCTCTCATACTATTTCTGTCCGCCCTAAATGAGAAAAGCGTTTTGCTCACTCATTTGCGGTGGGAAGTGTACAGCCTAAGTTTCTTTTGGCGATTACCCTGATCTGCTCCTTGTCTACATTTTCTGCTAAGGCTTTTGTAGATTCAGGAGCAGCTTTGAATCTGATGGATTTTGACTTTGCTAAACGTTATGGTTTTCCCATGATACCCCTGCGGACTCCTATCCCTTTGAGGGGTATTGATACTACTCCTTTAGCTGAGAATAAACCCCAGTTTTAGACCCAGGTGATAATGCGGGTCGCCCCGGACCACCAAGAAAATTGTACATTTTTGGTGCTACACAATTTGCATGAAACTAATGTTCTGGGTTTTCCTTGGTTGCAAACTCATAATCCTGTTTTAGCTTGGAAATCTGTGTCTGTGGTGAGTTGGGCTTGTCAATGTGTTCTTAGGGACACTCCTGTTTTCTCGACCTCTCTCCAGTCTCATGATATTCCTGACTATTTGGCTGATTTTTCTGATGTATTTAGTGAGAGTAAGTCTGCGTCTTTGCCTCCTCATAGGAGTTATGACTGTGCAATTGAGTTAATGCCCAGGTGTAAATTTCCCAAGGGTCGGCTTTTCAATTTATCGGTACCAGAACATGATGCTATGCGATCTTATATCAAGGAGTCGTTAGAGAAGGGTCATATTAGACCATCCTCTTCACCTTTAGGTGCTGGGTTTTTTTTGTGGCCAAGAAAGATGGTTCATTAAGGCCATGTATTGACTATCGTTCCCTTAACAAAATCACTGTTAAATATCAGTACCCTAGATGTACGGTACACTCTGATATCAAATCAGTACCCGTTACCCCTGATTTCTGATTTATTTTCCAGAGTTAAAAGTGTCTGTTGGTTTACCAAGCTTGACCTCAGGGGAGCTTATAATCTTATTCTCATCAAGCACGGGGATGAATGAAAGATGGCGTTTAATACTCCGAAGGGACATTTTGAGTACCTGGTGATGCCTTTTGGGCTCACTAATGCCCCTTCTGTCTTTCAATCTTTTATGAACTATATTTTCCGGGACTTTGTGGATAAGTTTTTGATAATTAATCTTGATGATATTTTGATCTTTTCCAGTGATTGGGATTCTCAAAATCCGGAAGACAGTGTGGAACATATCCGGACTGTGTTCCGGATTTTGAGGGAAAATTTTCTGTATGTTAAGGGATCGAAGTGTCTTTTTGGTGTACAGAGGATTTCATTTTTGGGATTCATTTTGTCCCCGTCTGCTATTGAAATGGACCCGGCCAAGATACAGGCCATTTATGATTGGGTTCAGCCCACTTCTTTGAAGGCTCTCCAGAAGTTTTTGGGTGTTGCTAATTTCTACCGTAAATTTATAAGTAATTTTTCTGGTATTGTTAAGCCACTGACTGATTTGACCAAAAAGGGCGCTGATGTGGTGAATTGGTCTCCAGAGGCACTCAGCATTTCAGGAGCTTAAGCGGAGATTCACTTCTGCTCCGGTTCTACAGCAACCTGATGTCTCACTCCCATTTCAGGTGGAGGTAGATGCTTCTGAGTTTGGTGCAGGAGCCGTTTTGTCCCAAAAAGATCTGGTGACTTCTAAGGTGTCTTCTTTTCTCAAAAATTCTCCCCATCTGTACGCAACTATGACGTGGGGAATCGGAAATTGTTGGCCATGAAATGGGCATTTGAAGAGTGGAGAGATTCGTTGGAGGGAGCTAGACATCAAGTTGTGGTTTTCACCAACCACAAGAATTTGATTTATATTGAATCAGCCAAATGCTTGAATCCTAGACAGGCTAGGTGGGCCTTGTTTTTCATGCATTTTAATTTTGGGGTCTCTTTTCTTCCGGGCACTAAGAATGTTAAGGCGGACGCCCTTTCTAGGAGTTTCTTTGCGGATTCTCTTGATGTGACCGAGCCTACTACCATTCTAAATGAGGGTGTAATTCTT
Source organism: Dendrobates tinctorius (assembly GCF_039654945.1). Classification (NCBI taxonomy): domain Eukaryota; kingdom Metazoa; phylum Chordata; class Amphibia; order Anura; family Dendrobatidae; genus Dendrobates; species Dendrobates tinctorius. The sequence continues at coordinate 2,867,630 of NW_027362069.1, read as the reverse complement.
TCCGCTATTTCACCTTGTTTGAGACGTGCCCTGGAGGAATTTCAGGAGGACAAACCTGAACATTGCCCTAAGGGAAAATTGTATGTCCCTGACCAGTGGAGGAAAAGAGTAATGTCTGAAATTCATTGCTCCGCGTTGGCTGGTCATCCAGGTATTTTTTGTACCAGAGATTTGGTGAGTCAGTCTATTCGGAGGCCTGCCTTATCTCATAATGTCAGGAATTTTGTGCAGTCCTTTGGGACTTGTTCTCGGTCCAAGCCCTGTTCTCGTTCTAGTGGGTTGTTGATGCCCTTGCCGGTGCCCAGGAGGCCATGGACCCATATCTCAATGGATTTTATTTCCGATCTTCCTGTCTCTCAGAGAATGACTGTTATCTGGGTGATTTGTGATAGATTTTCTAAGATGGTCCATCTTGTACCACTCCCAAATTTGCCATCTTCTTCTGAGTTGGTGCCCTTGACTTTAGAACAGGTGGTTCGGTTGCACGGGATTCCTGATAACATTGTGTCAGACAGAGGAGTCCAGTTTGTTTCCAGATTTTGGAGAGCTTTTTGTTCCAAAGTGGGAATTCAGTTATCTTTCTCCTCTGCATTTCATCCTCAGACCAATGGGCAGACTGAGAGAACAAACCAGACTTTGAAGTCCTATTTGAGATGTTTCATATCTGCTGATCAGGATGACTGGGTCTCATTTTTGCCCTTGGCCAAATTCGCACTAAACAATAGAGCTAGTTCTGCCATTTTGATGTCGCCGTTTTTCTGTAACTTTGGGTTTCATCTTCGATTTTCTTCAGGGCAAGTGGAATCTTCGGCCTGCCCAAGTGTGGACACTGTGGTAGAGAGAATGCAGCAGATTTGGGACCAAGTGGTGGATAAGTTGTCCCACTCTCAGGAAAGAGCCCAACGGTTTCCAACCAGCATAGGACCATTGGTCCCCGGTTTAAAGTGGGGGATATGGTTTGTTTGTCTTCAAAGAATATTCCTATGAAGGTTGCGCCTCCAAAATTCAAGCCAAGATTAATTGGACCTTATAAGATTTTGGAGATCCTTAATCCCGTTTCTTTCCGATTGGCTCTTCCAGGTACGTTTAAGATCCATAACGTGTTTCATAAATCTTTGTTGAAGAGGTTTGTGGAGCCAGTAGTTGGCGGTGCCTCCTGACCCTGTATTGGTTAAAGGCAATTTGGAGTATGAGGTAGAGAAAATATTGGATTCTCGTTTGGCTAGACGGAGACTCCAGTACTTGGTCAAATGGAAGAGCTATGGCCAGGAGGATAATTCTTGGGTCTCTGCTTCTGACATTCATGCCGAAAGATTGGTTCGTGCTTTTCACCGTGCCCATCCTGATGGGCCTGGTGGTGTAGATGAGGGTTCGGTGACCCCTCCTTAAGGGGGGGTACTGTTGTGAAGTCGCTTTCTGGCTTCCTTCTGGTTATTACTGAAGGTAGTGGAGTTGATCTGATTGACAGAGGCTTGCCACCTGATAATGATGATGACGATTGAAGATCTGGGGTTTCAGATTGGGATTTAAGACAGCCGACTCCCTCTATCCCTGCTGGTGATTTGCTTCCTGTTCCTCCTGAGGTCTGATTTCTCCAGCTCTGTCCCTGCATTTTCAGCTAAGTGGTTTATTTGCTATTCTGTTTGCATTTGATCTGGTTTTGTCTATCTCTTCTTGGTGCGGGTCAGCCAGTTCCGGCTGGGGCTGTGCTGAATCACCGCCCATATGTTACTGCTTGTGCCAGTTTGTTTTATCCCATTAGATTGGTATATTCTGAAAGCAGAGCAAAAAGAGACCAGAGTGCTGATATAGTGGAGGGCGAAGTAGTGTGACTTCAGTATTTTTTGCATCAGACGTTTTGCAGGGTTTTTTGCATGATTGCAGACAGTGTCTTTCCTTTCCTGTCCTGTCTGGTTAGTTTGGGCTCCATCGTTTGCTCAGTCTATTTTTCATACCTGCGTTTGTGTTTTTATCTTGTCTCACTGACAATATATGTTTGGGGGCTATCTATTCCTTTGGGGTCTGCTCTGGGGCAGTTTAGATTTTCCCTTTCTTGCTTTAGGCTTATTTAGCTCTTCGGCTGTGCCGAGGCGTCTAGGATCATCGTAGGTACGCTCCACGGCTACTGCTAGTTGTGTGGATAGGATCAGGGGTCTGCAATCTGCTTAGTTACCAACCTCTCTGGTTTTCTGTGGCTTAGCCTGGACCTGCTCTCCTCCTCGGTGACCCATTCATAACAGTAGGCATTATCAACAATAATATCAACACTATTATTGTATCAGGTACAAAGTGCTGCAGTGCAAAAGTAAAGAAGGATAAAGTGCATGGGTTTGTATCACCGAGATACACAGCGTGCTGCCAGGGTCCCATGGACCTGATACTTATTACAGGCACATTGTAGTTATATGCCCCATGATGTGTCTGCACTATTAGCACTTTATCACACAGTGATTGTGGCGCTGGTTTCTGTATAGCACCTTTGGCACTAGAGCACTTTGGTTATAACACTCTTCACATTTGCACAATGCAGCACTTTCCGTTTTTGTGATTTCATATATATTTTTTTTATATTTGATTCCCTCCATATTAACAATGATAGGGGCAGTTTATATAATGTGCTTTTATACTGACAGTGTGTATTAGGATTTTTCTATTCTATTGTGAATATTGTGGCTTTATTTACTGTAATACATTTTTCAGATATTTTCCAAACGTGCTCCAGTTTGATTCAGCTGCATATTAATTCAGTTTTTATTTATTATAATTCAATAACAATTATTTTAATATTATCATTTTGTTTTTCCTGTAGTTTCCTGTAGTTTATCACAATCCTCCTTGAAATTACCGTATTTTTTGGACCATAAGACGCACCTAGGTTTTAGAGGAAGAAATTAGGAAAAAAAATTGAAGCAAAAATTTGGTCAATTCTGTACTTAATATCCCCTATCCTGGTATATATGGTCCCCTCAGCCTCATCCTGATACACATGGCCCCCTCATCCCTATCCTGGCATGCATGGCCACCTCATCCCTATCCTGGTATGCATGGATCCCTCATCCCTATCCTGGTATGCATGGATCCCTCATCCCTACCCTGGTATGCATGACCCCCTCATCCCTATCCTGGTATGCTTGGATCCCTCATCTCTACCCTGGCATGCATGACCCCCTCATCCCTATCCTGGTATGCATGGATCCCTCATCCCTACCCTGGTATGCATGCCACCTCATCCCTATACTGGTATGCATGGTCCCATCTCATCCTGGTATGCAGGGCCCCCTCATCCCCATCCTGGTATGCAGGGCCCCCCATTTCATCCTAGTATGCATGCCGCCTCATCCCTATCCTGGTTCGCAGGGCCCCCATGTCGTCCTAGTAAGCATGGTCCATCCCTATCCTGGTATGCAGGGATCCATCTCATCCTGGTATGCAGGGCACCATCTCGTCCTGGCATGCAGGGCCCCATCCTTATAAGTGGCCCCCACCACCATTCCTATCCTGGTATGCAGGGCCCCATCCATATCCTGGTATGCAGGGTCCCGTCCCTATCCTGGTATGCATGGTCCCATGTCGTCCTCGTATGCAGGGCCCCATCCTTATAAGTGGCCCCCACCCCCATTCCTATCCTGGTATGAATGATCCCATCCCTATCCTGGTATGCAGGGTCCCGTCCCTATCATGGTATGCATGGTCCCATCTCGTCCTGGTATGCAGGGCCCCATCCTTATAAGTGGCCCCCACCCCTATTCCTATCCTGGTATGAATGATCCCACCCCTATCCTGGTATGCAGGGCCCCCATCTCGTCCTAGTATGCAGGCCCCCACCCCCATTCTTATCCTGGTAGACATGGCCCCATCATTAAAAAAAAAAAAAACCATTACACTTACCTACCCGGCGCTCCCTTGCAGCCTCCTGCTCCGGTGCCAGCAACTGCTATTTGCTTGTAAGCAGCACTGAGAACAGTAAGTATTCATGAATATTCATTTCTCTTAAGTAGCGGCACACGTGAGCGCCAGTAGCAGCAGGAAGCCGGTGGCTGACACTGCGCGCTACTGAAGAGAAAAGAATACTCACTGCCCTTTGTGTGCACAGTCCTGGCAACTGTGCTCTGCTTGTGAGCAGTGCGTGACGTCCCTGCCATGTGCTGCTTACAAGCATAAAGCAGTTGCTGGCACCGGAGCAGGACGCTGAGAGGGAGCGCGGGGTAGGTAAGTGTACTGGTTTGTTTTTTAATGTTTTCTGATGCGGCCATGCATACCAGGATGTGGATGGGGATGGGGGTGTGGGCCAATTATAAGGATGGGGCCATGCATACCAGGACCGGGGTTGGAGGCTAATCATATCAAGATACTATTATTAAAGAGAAATTAATATTCATTGCCCTCCAAGCCCATGGGCGTGGAATACAGTGAATATTCATTTCTCTTTAGCAGCGGGAACAGGAGTTAGCCGCAGTCACCGGCTCCAGCCTCGTGTGACCCGCTGCTCCGCGGATGCCATTCCCCCACCTCCCCACCACAGCCAGAGCTGGTACATCCGGATAATAAGATGCACCCCCCCATTTTCCTCCATATTTTTGAAGGAAAAAAGTGCGTCTTATAGTCCAAAAAATACAATAGTTTTAACACAAATTGAAAAGTCAGGATAAAGGAAAACTCTGTTATTGTACAGAAATTCACACTTGGCCTCACTGCACATTTACTGTTGTCGATCATAAAAGGGAAGTTTGGCCAGAAAGACTGGACCTGGTCTTGTAGGGACCATGAGACATTCAGCAGCACAGACGGGAGAGAAGATTCATCTGACAAGATCACAGGGATCTAGGAAGCCAACAGCATCATTACCCTCCGCTTTCTCTTACAGACCCGTCATACTTTTCTTCAAGTGATTTTCTATCTTGTCAGCTCATTCTACGTACGCTGTCATTTGGCTTTATAGTTACAGATCTGGGCAGGTAACGGTCAGCGTCTCCTAATCCAGGTCGTATGTTCTATAGAAAAGGGCTTTCAATGCCCAAAGTCATTTGAACAGTTTGGGGTGGAGGAGAATGTTGTGGTCTAGAGGCAAAATGGTGTTCATGGTAATACGGCCGGACTACACCACCGATAAAGCAGCCACAGCCGGTGACTGAGAAGAATCTGTGACTTCTCTGCATTCAGTGGTTACTACTCACCTGGGTAGTCATATGTAGGAATCTCCTCTTTACACCACTCATCATCTCTCACATATGTCTCTGTAGTATTAATATGGGTCAGATCTTCACCCTGAAACAAATATTGTAAGAGTCACAGACAGATGGAGAAGTCCCATCTATGATCAGCTCTAATCCTGCCATCTCCACCGCTCTCATTACACAAGTATAAAACATATAATACTGGTGGATAAAACAAGACTGAGCACAAGACCTTCACAGCCGTCTACACATCATAGGGGAGATCTCCTGACACCTTCTCTCCATCTACCTGATGATCCTGAGGAGCACTGGGATCTTCTAGGTTACAGTCCTGTGGAAGAAGAGGACGGGGACATCTCTCTGGTGTTGTCCTCTTACTGGATAGATCTGGAGGAAACACATACAGGGACTGAATTCATTCTCTACATACAGATAATTATAGGCCGTGTGTATTTAGTCCTGTCTATTACCTGGTGATGTGAGGGGCTGTGGAACCTCCATTATGACGTCCTTGTACAGATCTCTGTGTCCTTCTAAATACTCCCACTCCTCCATGGAGAAATAGACAGCGACATCCTGACACCTTATAGGAACCTGACACATACAATGACACCGTCATCCCCCCGATCCCTTCATAGTGTTACTGTATAAGGTCCCAGCATTCCCAGCAGTGTCACCTCTCCAGTCAGCAGCTCAATCATCTTGTAGATGAGTTCTAGGATCTTCTGGTCATTGATGTCCTCATGGATCAGGGGATGAGGTGGAGGCCTCGTGATTGGGCTCAGGGGTCTTCCACATCCCTCAGACACAGGGTCCTGACAGCGATCATTAGAGGTCTTCTTCACCACTGTGTAATCCTGGTAATGGAGAGACACATTAATAAATCTCACTACAGACATTTCCAGAGTCCTCACCTCTCCAGTTCTGTCCATCTGTTATTCCCATAGATAAGAATGATGTAATGTGACGTCATCAGAATCTCTCACCTCTCCAGTGAGACGGAAGAGGATCTCTAGGGTGAGGTGTAACATCCTCTCCGCCATCTTGTCTCTGTCCATATCCATCCTTGATGGGTAAATCAGGAAAATTCTCTTCTGTAGAAGATCTTCACTGAGAGGATCCGATATTGTAGAGACCTGAATGAGAAGAAGATGATCCGATGTAACATCATAAGAATCCTGCGTAATAATACAATTACTGGAGATAATAAGGGAAACATATGAGGAGATTTATTATCTTACAGGGTTTAGTTTTCTTCCCTGACATCTACTAATAAAACCTATATATTTAGGCCACAGACAACAAGCAGTTTCCTCCTCGGAGTCGGCAGCTGAACACGTTCCTCATAGACTCATCTTCCATAACGCTAATTCTCGTCTCATTACCGACACTGGAATCGGCATCAGCAATACTGCAGGAGATATTCATTACACGCGACATGAGAAATAACTCCTTCATGATGAGGACGACATCTTCATCTTCTACTATGGCTCTAGAGACAGATGTGGCCAGAGTCGGTCACTGCCTCCATCCCCACCGGCCGTCTATATGAAGGTTTCCCGTCTTCCCCGCACTGGAATCTTCTATCACGTTAGATCTCAGCTCTGAGTCACACACAGAAGTTTGAGGCTTTTAGGCTATGTGCACACGCTAGCGTTTTTAAACGCTCAGGAAAAGGATCCCCTTCCCAGAAATCGCGCGTCTTTTTCAGCGCGTTTTTTTGCGCGATTTTTGACGCGATTTTGACGCGTTTTTGACGCGTTTTTTGACACGCGATTTCTGGGATCATTGGGGATGGCTAAAAATGCTCAGCAATGCGGAAATTAATGAGCATGCTGCGTTTTTAGCCGCTAAGCGATTCCTGAGCAGTTAAAAACGCATGCATTGGCACAGAAAGCCAAAAACGCATGCTAATTAATTTGATGCATCTTTTAAGCGTTTCTGCAGCGTCTGAGCCAGCTCAAACGCTGCGGAAACGCTTAAAAAAACGCATCGTGTGCACACAGCCTTAGAGAAGATTTTTTGTTCCCACAAACACAACGGACAGAAATGATCTGATCCCAAAGTCTCCATGTACAGTGATTTATGGGGATTATTTCTGGCCTTAGGCTTTCCTATATTACAAGAAAACTCCAGAAAAAGCCGATATTAAAATGATTCTAAAGAAAATTGTCTCCAACAATTCTTGTAAGAAGAAAAAAATATGTAAAAAGCAGAAGACACATTTTATAAATTTTAACGTGAAACATTTATTAAAAAGAAATGAATCTTTTTGTGCCCCAGAACATAGATGTACACCGCAGGGACGGCACAGATGAGGCTTCAACAAAAACCCTGAAAAGCAAACATGGCAACTAAAAAGGTGTGACAGAGTTTGGCTGAATGCCCCCCGGCTCCAAGTACTCGATAGTATGGGGCGGCCTAGTTACTCCGATACTTACATGCCTAATAATGGTGTCTGGGCTGCAATGTATGAAGGTCTATTAGGCCGGGCCAGAGGCAGCATCCAATAAGTTACCTTATAACGCCCCCATACACATTACACTAAAGTTCCATGAAAGCACTGATTTCGGGGGGTTTGGCCGACCATATAATGTATTTGGGGGCCTCCCGACAGATGATGTCAGGGCAGAGAAGGATCCGGCATCCTGAATTTCAGAGGATAATCCGTTTGTTCTTCCTGTAGATAATCCTCCGCTAGAGGAGTCTGGAGGCGACTCTCTCATACAGACCACAGGAAAGCTGGAATATTTGTGTGTATGGGGGAGTTGGGAGAGATCGCCGTCTGCCAAATGACCGATCAGCCAACTCTGATCTCATGTGTATGGGGCCGTTAGTATTACACTGACAGGCAGTGATGATACACGGCACTACAGTAGTACAGGGCATCACCGGAGCCATCAGAGGCTTGTATGTTGTATGATCGCACTGATCAGAGGGGTTTAAAAAAGGTTTAAAGGGGAAAAAAAATCACAGTTTCAGCAACAAGAAATATCCATCACTATATGGAAAGCAGAGTCACTGCACAATGTTAGTTACGTCTCGTCCATAACTACTTTATTATACTCTATTATCCTGTACACAGTGGAGTAGATAGAAATCACAGATCACACAGCAATAGCTGGAATTGGACCCTCCAACGTAAAGAAAAAAAAATCTATCTATATACACTGTTCAAAAAAATAAAGGAAACACTTAAACAACAGAATATAACTCCAAGTAAATCAAACTTCTGTGAAATCAAACTGTCCACTTAGGAAGCAACACTGATCGACAATCAATGTCACATGCTGTTGTGCAAATGGAATAGACAACAGATGGAAATTATTGGCAATTGTCAAGACACCCTCAATAAAGGAGTGGTTCTGCAGGTGGGGACCACAGACCACATCTCAGTACCAATGCTTCTGGCTGATGTTTTGGTCACTTTCGAATGTTGGTTGTGCTTTCACACTCGTGGTAGCATGAGACGGACTCTACAACCCACACAAGTGGCTCAGGTAGTGCAGCTCATCCAGGATGGCACATCAATGCGAGCTGTGGCAAGAAGGTTTGCTGTGTCTGTCAGCGTAGTGTCCAGAGGCTGGAGGCGCTACCAGGAGACAGGCCAGTACACTAGGAGATGTGGAGGGGGCCGTATAAGGGTGACAACCCAGCAGCAGGACCACTACCTCCAACTTTCTGCAAGGAGGAACAGGAGGAGCACTGCCAGAGCCCTGCAAAATGATCTTCAGCAGGCCACAAATGTGCATGCATCTGCACAAACAGTTAGAAACTGACTCCATGAGGATGGTCTGAGGGCCCGACGTCCACAGATGGGGGTTGTGCTCACAGCCCAACACCGTACAGGACGCTTGGCATTTGCCACAGAACACCAGGATTGGCAAATTCACCACTGGCGCCCTGTGCTCTTCACAGATGGAAGCAGGTTCACACTGAGCACATGTGACAGACGTGACAGAGTCTGGAGACGCCGTGGAGAGCGATCTGCTGTCTGCAACATCCTTCAGCATGACCGGTTTGGCAGTGGTCAGTAATGGTGTGGGGTGGCATTTCTTTGGAGGGTCACACGATGGTGGGCTGTGAGCACAACCCCCATGGAGACACAATTGTGCCTTTACCTGGAGATAAATTCCCAGTGGGGGCAATTTCCAAAATGCAATAACTTAAGTGGGGAATTCAGCTCTTTTCGCACTTAAGGGATCTGTATATGGAGTCTACAAACTACAGTGGGGGAATAAGGATTTGTTACGCTGCCAATTTTGGAGCTAAAGTCACATTTTTGTGAGGAAAAAAGTAAAACTGTCATTTTTTCCTTCCACATTGCTTAAATTCCTGTCACATTGTCCGAATTCAGATATTGTCCTGTCAGAAATGAGAATACAGGGAGCGAAAGGGTTAATAGGACTCACAGGAGGAACCGGCCCAGAAAGCAGAAGATCCAGGAGTGTCTGCCACATATATGACTGCTCTGTGCACAGGACCTGTGATGAGGTCACAGGAGGGGAGGAGTCAGGGGTCACATGATCAGGGGCCTCAGTGTGTGCAGGACTCAGTGTGCTGGAGCGCTCCCGATAATCAGCTGCGTGTGTCGCGCTGTGTGATAGTCACAGCACCTGCATGGAGGGCGACACGTGCAGCTGATTATCGGGAGCGCTCCAGGGATCTGGGGTCCCGATGCAGCTATTCGGTAAGTGATATTAGCCAATAACAACTTCTCCGACGATATTCGCTCATCTCTAGTAATAACAGCTCAAAGAAATTCACCGAACTTTTCATTAAGTTTAATAGTAAGACCCTATTAAATATTGAGCACCAGCGGGATGAAGCATTGACAGCGGCATGTAAAAGTGTGGGCGCCCCTGGTCAAAATGACCGTTATTGTGAGCAGTAGTAAGATGAAGATGAAATGATCTCTAAAAGGCCGAACCTCTAAGATGACACATGGCCTTTGTATTTTAGGCAAAAATAATAATAAAAAATAAATATATAGACTTTTTTACAATTTCATAATTGTAAAAAGGAAAAAGGGGCGATGCAAAACTTTGGGCACCCTTGGAGATTTGTGTACTGAGATAATTATGATCAAGATTTCACACCATAATTAGCTTGTTAGGGTTATGGTGAGATCACATGGTGACCAGGAGCTACAGTCTGAGGAAAGGGCTAAAAACCCTTCACTAGACCCCTGTACAGCTGTATAATGAGGCCCAGGCTTTATAGTGAGGGGACAGGAGTGAGGGCCTGTGCCCAGGAGCTACAGTCTGAGGAAAGGGCTAAAAAGCCTTCACTAGACCCCTGTACTGCTGTATAATGAGGCCCAGGCTTTATAGTGAAGGGACAGGAGTGAGGGCCTGTTCCCAGGAGCTACAGACTGAGGAAAGGGCTAAAAAGCCTTCACTAGACCCCTGTACAGCTGTATAATGAGGCTCAGGCTTTATAGTGAAGGGACAGGAGTGAGGGCCTGTTCCCATGAGTTACAGACTGAGGAAAGGGCTAAAAAACCTTCACTAGACCCCTGTACAGCTGTATAATGAGGCCCAGGCTTTATAGTGAAGGGACAGGAGTGAGGGCCTGTACCCAGGAGCTACAGTCTGAGGAAAGGGCTAAAAAGCCTTCACTAGACCCCTGTACAGCTGTATAATGAGGCCCAGGCTTTATACTGAAGGGACAGGAGTGAGGGCCTGTTCCTAGGATCTACAGACTGAGGAAAGGGCTAAAAAGCCTTCACTAGACCCCTGTACAGCTGTATAATGAGGCCCAGGCTTTATAGTGAAGGGACAGGAGTGAGGGCCTGTGCCCAGGAGCTACAGACTGAGGAAAGGGCTAAAAAGCCTTCACTAGACCCCTGTACAGCTGTATAATGAGGCCCAGGCTTTATAGTGAAGGGACAGGAGTGAGGGCCTGTTCCCAGGAGCTACAGTCTGAGGAAAGGGCTAAAAAGCCTTCACTAGACCCCTGTACAGCAGTATAATGAGGCCCAGGCTTTATAGTGAGGGGACAGGAGTGAGGGCCTGTTCCCAGGAGCTACAGACTGAGGAAAGGGCTAAAAGGCCTTCACTAGACCCCTGTACAGCTGTATAATGAGGCCCAGGCTTTATAGTGAGGGGACAGGAGTGAGGGCCTGATCCCAGGAGCTACAGTCTGAGGAAAGAGCTAAAAAGCCTTCACTAGACCCCTGTACAGCTGTATAATGAGGCCCAGGCTTTATAGTGAGGGGACAGGAGTGAGTGCCTGATCCCAGGAGCTACAGTCTGAGGAAAGGGCTAAAAAGCCTTCACTAGACCCCTGTACAGCTGTATAATGAGGCCCGGGCTTTATAGTGAAGGGACAGGAGTGAGGGCCTGTGCCCAGGAGCTACAGTCTGAGGAACGGGCTAAAAAGCCTTCACTAGACCCCTGTACAGCTGTATAATGAGGTCCAGGCTTTATAGTGAAGGGACAGGAGTGAGGGCCTGTTCCCAGGAGCTACAGTCTGAGGAAAGGGCTAAAAAGCCTTCACTAGACCCCTGTACAGCAGTATAATGAGGCCCAGGCTTTATAGTGAGGGGACAGGAGTGAGGGCCTGTTCCCAGGAGCTACAGACTGAGGAAAGGGCTAAAAAGCCTTCACTAGACCCCTGTACAGCTGTATAATGAGGCCCAGGCTTTATAGTGAAGGGACAGGAGTGAGGGCCTGTTCCCAGGAGCTACAGTGAGGAAAGGGCTAAAAAGCCTTCACTAGACCCCTGTACAGCTGTATAATGAGGCCCAGGCTTTATAGTGAAGGGACAGGAGTGAGGGCCTGATCCCAGGAGCTACAGTCTGAGGAAAGGGCTAAAAAGCCTTCACTAGACCCTTGTACAGCTGTATAATGAGGCCCGGGCTTTATAGTGAAGGGACAGGAGTGAGGGCCTGTGCCCAGGAGCTACAGTCTGAGGAATGGGCTAAAAAGCCTTCACTAGACCCCTGTACAGCTGTATAATGAGGCCCAGGCTTTATAGTGAAGGGACCGGAGTGAGGGCCTGATCCCAGGAGCTACAGTCTGAGGAAAGGGCTAAAAAGCCTTCACTAGACCCTTGTACAGCTGTATAATGAGGCCCGGGCTTTATAGTGAAGGGACAGGAGTGAGGGCCTGTGCCCAGGAGCTACAGTCTGAGGAATGGGCTAAAAAGCCTTCACTAGACCCCTGTACAGCTGTATAATGAGGTCCAGGCTTTATAGTGAAGGGACAGGAGTGAGGGCCTGTGCCCAGGAGCTACAGTCTGAGGAAAGGGCTAAAAAGCCTTCACTAGACCCCTGTACAGCTGTATAATGAGGCCCAGGCTTTATAGTGAGGGGACAGGAGTGAGGGCCTGTGCCCAGGAGCTACAGACTGAGGAAAGGGCTAAAAAGCCTTCACTAGACCCCTGTACAGCTGTATAATGAGGCCCAGGCTTTATAGTGAAGGGACAGGAGTGAGGGCCTGTGCCCAGGAGCTACAGTCTGAGGAAAGGGCTAAAAAGCCTTCACTACACCCCTGTACAGCTGTATAATGAGGCCCAGGCTTTATAGTGAAGGGACAGGAGTGAGGGCCTGTGCCCAGGAGCTACAGTCTGAGGAACGGGCTAAAAAGCCTTCACTAGACCCCTGTACAGCTGTATAATGAGGCCCAGGCTTTATAGTGAAGGGACAGGAGTGAGGGCCTGTGCCCAGGAGCTACAGTCTGAGGAAAGGGCTAAAAAGCCTTCACTAGACCTCTGTACAGCTGTATAATGAGGCCCAGGCTTTATAGTGAAGGGACAGGAGTGAGGGCCTGTGCCCGGGAGCTACAGTCTGAGGAAAGGGCTAAAAAGCCTTCACTAGACCCCTGTACAGCTGTATAATGAGGCCCAGGCTTTATATTGAAGGGACAGGAGTGAGGGCCTGTTCCCAGGAGCTACAGTCTGAGGAAAGGGCTAAAAAGCTTTCACTAGACCCCTGTACAGCTGTATAATGAGGCCCAGGCTTTATAGTGAAGGGACAGGAGTGAGGGCCTGTGCCCGGGAGCTACAGTCTGAGGAAAGGGCTAAAAAGCCTTCACTAGACCCCTGTACAGCTGTATAATGAGGCCCAGGCTTTATATTGAAGGGACAGGAGTGAGGGTCTGTTCCCAGGAGCTACAGTCTGAGGAAAGGGCTAAAAAGCTTTCACTAGACCCCTGTACAGCTGTATAATGAGGCCCAGGCTTTATACTGAAAGGACAGGAGTGAGGGCCTGTTCCTAGGAGCTACAGACTGAGGAAAGGGCTAAAAAGCCTTCACTAGACCCCTGTACAGCTGTATAATGAGGCCCAGGCTTTATGTGAAGGGACAGGAGTGAGGGTCTGTTCCCAGGAGCTACAGTCTGAGGAAAGGGCTAAAAAGCCTTCACTAGACCCCTGTACAGCTGTATAATGAGGCCCAGGCTTTATAGTGAAGGGACAGGAGTGAGGGCCTGTTCCCAGGAGCTACAGTCTGAGGAAAGGGCTAAAAAGCCTTCACTAGACCCCTGTACAGCTGTATAATGAGGCCCAGGCTTTATGTGAAGGGACAGGAGTGAGGGTCTGTTCCCAGGAGCTACAGTCTGAGGAAAGGGCTAAAAAGCCTTCACTAGACCCCTGTACAGCTGTATAATGAGGCCCAGGCTTTATAGTGAAGGGACAGGAGTGAGGGTCTGTGCCCAGGAGCTACAGTCTGAGGAAAGGGCTAAAAAGCCTTCACTAGACCCCTGTACAGCTGTATAAAGAGGCCCAGGCTTTATAGTGAAGGGACAGGAGGGAGAAAAGTGGGGAAAGGAGCCAGAAGAGCCGGACTGCCCATCACTAACCTGCAGAGCCGCACTCCACATATATGGCTGCTCTGTGCACAGGACCTGTGATGAGGTCACAGTAGGGGAGGAGTCAGGGGTCACATGATTTCCGGAGTGGAGACGCTCCATGGAGCCTTCTCCTCAGTCAGTGACATTCCCGCCATTATTCGCCCCTCACTACTGGCACAATTACCCCGCGCCGCCTTCTCTACACAGTGTTATGTGTGGAATGTAACGTGTGATTTCTCTGGAGGGAAATAGACCCCACACAGGAGGGAATTATCACCAGTTACCGGCCGTCTACTATATGGCGGCATATGATTGTGCTATCCACTCCACACCAGGAGCTAAAATGCCCAAATCTCGGTTATTTCCCCCTTCCAGAGTCCGGCTGAGGTCGGGGTCACACTTGGGAGAAACTCGCCCGAGTCTCGCACCTCAGGGCCCTTGTGGATTAGCCTCTGTAGGGGAAACGACACCGGCTGTCAGGGACAGGGGGCCCCAACATAAATCCAATATTCGCTGTAAGAAAACCCAACCTGATGCTGCCATTTGGGGTAACCAATGCTCCGGCAGTCTGTGACAATGTCAGTAATTATATTTTTTCTCACTGATTGGTAGATTTGTGGTAATTTTCCTGGATGATATAGTGAGTTACTCGCGTCCTCTGGAGGAGCATGCTGAGCATGTCAGACAGGTTCTCCAGGTTCTACGTGACAACTATGTATTTGGTAACCTGGAGAAATGACAATTTGTGGTCCAGCAGGTCCAGTTCTCAGGACATTTGTCTTCTGCATTGGGGTCTCAGATGGACCCGTTACGGTCCTAGCAGTCCCTTCATTGGTTTTATCCAAGTAACCTGAAAGTGTTACAGAGATTTCTTGTAGTCGAGATACTGAGGAACAAACAAGCGAAAAATGGGGTCTCACCTGATAACCAGATATATTGAGAGTAGGGGAGTATTACACTCACCTGATGGAGTGGCGCCTTTACACCATGCTCAATGCATAAACCAGCTGCTGCAGGACCCGGGGCCAAAGACCGAGCAGAAGAGCTGATCCGGGTATAATGTGTCTGTACCTGCGCTGCTGATGGAGACGATCGGAGATGGAGATTTTCACTAAGAACGTTTATTCAAATAGGTTTTCAAAGTCAACGCGTTTCACAGTCACGCAGGACGTCTTCCTCAGGACGAAACCTGAGAGCGGATAAACATGTCAAGCCTGGAACGTTTTATATGCAGTCTTTATAATATTAATAATAATAATCTTTTTATTTATATAGCGCCAACATATTCCGCCGCGCTTTACAGGTTGCACACATTATCATCGCTGTCCCCGATGGGGCTCACAATCTAAATTCCCTATCAGTATATCCTTGGAATGAAAAAAAACCAACAAAGCACAAAATGTCAAAGTTCATGAGAAAGTCCGTCACACAAAGATAAATTATAGATCATGAGAAAACAGAACACACTTACATATAATAATTATATTATAAAGAGCCTATGAATGAAGTGAGGTCACCTAAAAGAATGAATAAAGATATACTGTGTCTTCGGACTATAAGCCGCACCGGGCCATAAGACGCACCCCAAATATTCAGAAGGAAAATAGGGAAAAAGTTAATGTGTCTAATGGGGGTCTGTCCCACAGTCTGAATTCAGTAAACCCGGGGGGGGGATCGGCAGCGCTGGTGGAGCCGGGTCACAGGAGGTGTTCGGGGATCCGGCGATGATCTGACTTATCCCAGGCTGGTGCAGCAGGAGGCTCTGTAACATCTGTGATCTCACTGAGGCCATTTGGAGTAAGGGGGCTTAGTTTATAAATCCAGAAGATTTCTTCCCGATGTAGTTGTCCAATGCGATTCTGACCCTGTGGGGGAATCTCCTCTGTGGGGAATATTCTCAGTTGTGTGGAATCTTTCTTGTGTTTGATGGTTCAGTGACGTGAAAGCCCATGTTGGAGAAAACCCTATGGAGTATTGGAGCGGTGTGAGTTCAGCCTTTTGTGGAGGGGTTGGGTCGTCCTTCCCACATATAATTTCTGGTATGAGCATATAATCACGTGTGTGACATAACTGGTGGAACATGACATGGGAGTTTTGGTCGGGAAAATTTCACCAGTAGAAATAAGGGTGAATTCAGAGAGACCATGGCAGATCGAGCCACAACAGAGGCAAGTTTTCAGATTGCATGTAATGAGTTTATTCGGGAGACAGGCGACTTTTAGCAAATCTTCCTTCTTCTCTTTTATGTTTCTTGGTGCTAGGACATTTTTCAATTATGGAAGTCTTCAAAATGTCAAAAAGGGATTGCTGGGTAATGCTTTTCCCACTCCAGCTGTCTGACATGCTCATGATGCTCCTGCAGAGGACGTGAGTAACTCAATATATCATCCAGGTAAACTACCGCAAATCTACCCATCGGGGAGAAAAAAATGACATTTTTAAAGACTGCCGGAGCATTGTTTAATCTGAATGGCATCACCAAATTTTCACTATGCCCCTCCGGTTTAATAATAATAATAATCTTTATTTATATAGCGCCAATATATTCCGCAGCGCTTTACAGTTTAACAGTTTCAAAACACAAGTCATAAGTAACAACGTTAACAATACAATAATTAAAGCAAAATAAGACGCCCCTGCTCATGAGAGCTTACAATCTACAATATAATGCGGTCTTCCATTCGTCACCATTGTGTATAAATGTAAGAGTAATCATAAGGAATTGAAAGAATTGTCACCCAGATCCTTCTTGCAATTTTATTCCATGGTGAAACGTGACATCAAACCATATTAGAGTGCGGTGTGCAAGTAGCAGGGAGCTATACAGATGAGAGAGCCTGACGGACTATGGCCGTTTCGCACTTGCTTAGCGCTTCTACCGGTCCATGCTTGTCAGGGGGTTACACTACTTCCTTTTAACAAGGGTTAGGGAATGGTTAACTGAGAAGTGCAAAACATTTAAAGTGAGTACAGTGAGATGATTAATATAAAAAATGTAAAGAAATATAACATAGATCATAGCCACACAGACATATTCAATGTATCACTGAGGCCAAGGGGAACTTGTGCATCGCAATCCACAATCCATGCTGCTTCTCTTGTTAGTAGTAATCTATTCTGGTCACCGCCTTGTACAGGATAATCAGCGGGCTCAATTCCTGCAGATCTCAGCACATTGGGGTCCGCATTATGGACCTCTCTTATATCATTAATGTCACAGATCCTTCTCCTGTGTAACTGAATGGAAATGTTCTCTGAGCCTGATGTGCCGCGGTCTAATAGTCGGGGCAATATAATAATCATCCTGGGCAGTATATGACATAAAGCACTTGCTCTGTGCGGCCTGTGATTAGTTTATCTACCGTCATCGCCCTGATCCTCAGATTTCTCCTGTAAGATGGAGATGACAGAAGGAGCGATCCCCACAATGGAAATGGCCTCTTGGACGTCTTCCATGTAACCAGGTGACTTTATTGTTCTTCTCCTGGAATCTTTCCTGTAGCGATAAGTCATCTAAGTCACCGCTTCTTCTAGAAGCAATCGAGGGTTGTTCTTTGCTGCTACGGCTAAATCTTTATCTCCTCACAAATGCCAATTCCTGTTTATCGCTGATTTTATTACATTCATATTGGGATTAGGTGTAAAAGTAACAATAAACCTTTTATTATCTCGTCCTTCTTTCTGCTCTTCCTCCTGGATCTTGTAACTAGACCCACATGGGTTCCTCCATAGCTCTAGCACAGTGTAATAATGTTGGCGGATAACCTCTGTGTAATAAGTCGTCTGTCAGGTCATTCGCTTGTTGTATGAAACCTTCTTCTCTACTATTCATTGCTCTCAGCCTCAGATACCGGCTGTATGGTCGGCCTCTGTTAGTATGTTCCAGGTGCGCATTATTAGAATGGAGGGACATATTGGTGGCTGCAGGTTTTTATAGGTGCTGGTTATTATTCTACCATCCACTATTTTATTATTCACATCTGAGAAAAAAGTTATTCCATCCAAATTGTGAATAAATCTCATATTAACCTTATTCTCCTCGTTCATATATTTAATGAAATCATTAACCCCTTTCTGTACCCCTTTCTGTCCCAGCCCACACCAGAAACACATCATCCACGTACCGGTGGTCCACACGGAGGTGTCAGGTGGGGGTTTTACACTATAAATATATTTATTTTCAAAGTCTGGCAAGAACAAATTAGTGAAACTCCAGCATCTGGCGCCCCCATCGCTGTCCCCGTCATCTGGGTGGACCAGCTGCCCCCAAAAGAGAAGGCCTTATGGGACAATATAACATTCAGGCTTTCCAGGATGAATCCAATATAGTCATCTGTTTCAGCAGTTTTTTCCATAGATTTTTTATTGCTTCCAGTCCTGTGATTTGTGGAATTCGTGCGTACAAGCTCCCGACGTCGATCAAAGCCAATTTATAACCCTCCTGCCAATCTATATCGGACACAATTCTCTATAAATGTCATGGGAAGCCTAGGTGACTTTAGGCTAAAACCCCGGGGCCCCTGCGGTGTCCCTCAGACTAGGGGAAACCCTGTCTGTCCCTCAACCCAGGGTTTACACTGAAGGTGTGCCTGCCTGGGCCTCCACCCTGTCCTTGTCTCCTGTCCAGCCCTAAGCTGAACCCACCACCCTCCACCCAGAGAGGAGACCAAACACCAGACCCCACAAATAAGTATGGACAGGGATAACGGAAAAGCACCACACCGCGTACACACAGGGGAATACAGTAATGTGCAAGGGCAACCAAATAATACAACACAGGGAGGCAAAATGGCAACAATGGAATATACTACACCAGCAACCGTATGCTCCTTAGACCACCACTCCAGACCAGTATCGCTTAGCACAAGGCAAGAGCTATAGTCGGCGACGCCCATAGTCACGCAGGACAATTTAAAGACAGTGGGCGTGGCTAAGACCTCAGCCAGAATGACAACGTGGTTAACCCAATCCAAGCCGGATCAGAGGAACAACCAGCGCCGCTGAGAACAAAGTGGTAGGATGGGGTATTACCGCTGTCTGCCGGACACCCTGGTGCGAACAGTGTCCGACATGACAGTACCCCGCCTTCTACGAGGGACCCCAGGAACCTCACAATGTCGAGGACCCGGCTTGTCCGGATGGCGGTGATGAAACATTGTAACCAGTCGGTCCGCATGTATGTCCGAAGCCGGCACCCAAGTCCTCTCCTCCGGACCATAGCCACACCAGTGGACCAGGTACTGTAGAGTGCGACGCACTACCCGAGAGTCAACCACCTTGGACACCTCAAACTCCAATGTGCCATCCACCAAGACGGGAGGTGGTGGCACGGGCGAAACATCAACCGCACCCACGGCCTTCTTAAGTAACGCCCTGTGAAACACATTATGTATCTTGTATACGGCAGGTAACTCCAAATGAAATGCCACAGGGTTGATAATTGCGGAGATCCTAAATGGACCTATGAACCTGGGACCCAACTTAAGCGATGGTATTTTGAGTTTGATGTTCCTTGTAGACAACCACACCCAATCACTCACACACAGGTCCGGACCTGGCACACGTCTACCGTCAGCCACACGTTTGTACCTAGAACCTACATTCAGCAAGCGCTGCTTTACTCTCCTCCAAACGGATGACAATTGTGCTCCCAACTGGTCCTCCTCAGGGACGCCTGCCGAGCACCCTTGGCGCAAGGTACAGAATTGGGGATGTTGACCATAAACACAAAAGAAGGGAGATTCCCCAGACGATTCCTGACAATGATTGTTTATCGTGAATTCAGCCAGAGGAAGAAACGCCGACCACTCCTCCTGATTGTCAGACACAAAACAGCGTAAGTATTGTTCTAGGTTTTGGTTCATACGCTCAGTCTGCCCATTCGACTGCGGATGGAAAGCCGATGAATGAGACAATTTAATCCCTAAGCGTGAACAAAAAGCTCTCCAAAATTTTGCCACAAATTGTGTACCTCTATCAGATACAATGTCAGATGGGACACCATGAAGTCTGACCACCTCGCGAATAAATACCTGAGCAAGGGTCTTCGCATTGGGCAAAGATGGCAAAGCAACGAAATGCGACATTTTAGAGAACCGATCAACTAATACCAGAATGACCGTGTTCCCAGCCGAGGAGGGCAAATCAGTAATGAAATCCATGGAAATATCAGTCCATGGCTTACTGGGCACACAGAGAGGATGCAATGTGCCAGCAGGATGGGAACGTGGTGTCTTGGCCCGTGCGCACGTGGTACAGGCTGACACATATGAGGCCACTTCCTGCCGGATTTTGGGCCACCAAAAACGACGTGATACAAGTTCCAGAGTGCCCTTAACCCCTGGGTGGCCCGCCAGGACAGTATCGTGATGTTCCCCTAACACCTTTAAGCGTAGTTGTAGTGGCACAAACGATTTATTAGGAGGCAGATCCGGCGGTACCTCCTCCTGAGCCTCAGCAATCTCTGCCTCAACTTCTGTCGTGAGAGCCGAGACCACAACACCCTTTTGGAGGATAGGCACTGGATCCTCACGTGGCTCTCCACCCGGGAAACATCTGGACAAGGCGTCCGCCTTAATATTCTTAGAACCTGGTCGGTATGTCACAAAAAAATTGAACCGGGTGAAGAATAACGCCCAGCGAGCCTGTCTGGGGGACAGGCGTTTAGCAGACTCTAAATAAAGCAGATTTTTATGGTCTGTTATAACAGTAATCTGATGGACAGCCCCCTCCAAGAAGTGTCGCCACTCCTCAAATGCCAACTTGATGGCCAACAATTCCCTGTTACCAATATCGTAATTATGCTCGGCCGGCGACAGTTTCTTGGAGAAGTAGGCACACGGATGCAATTCGCCCAAGGATTGACCCTGAGACAGTACCGCCCCCACACCAACCTCTGATGCATCCACCTCCACGGTAAATGGTAGGGAGACATCAGGCTGAACCAGGATGGGAGCTGAAGCAAAACTGTTTTTCAGGAATTCAAGCGCGCACACAGCAGCCTCAGACCAATCAGAAAAATTGGTACCTTTTTTAGTCATGTTGGTGAGCGGTTTAGCAATCATAGAAAAATTCTTAATAAATTTCCTATAATAGTTTGAAAAGCCCAGGAATCGCTGAAGCACCTTGAGATTATCAGGCCGTTCCCACTGCAGCACCGCTTGCACCTTAGTGGTGTCCATTTTAAACCCTGCGGCGGAAATTACATAACCCAAAAAAGGTAATTCTTGGACGACAAATACACATTTCTCAAGCTTGGCATAGAGCTTGTTTTCCCTGAGTAACTGCAATACCTGCCTAACATGCTCTATGTGTGCATCACGGTTGCGTGAGTAAATAAGAATGTCATCAAGGTATATAATAACAAATTTCCCCAAGAGATGAGAAAAGACATCATTTATGAAATGTTGAAATACTGCTGGCGCGCTCGTCAACCCAAATGGCATCACCAAACTCTCAAAATGACCCTCAGGGGTATTAAATGCCGTCTTCCATTCATCCCCTTGACGGACACTTATGAGATTGTATGCCCCCCTGAGGTCAAGCTTGGAAAACCATTTGGCACCAGACACCTGGTTGAACAAATTGGGTATCAGTGGCATCGGGTATGGGTCACGAACCGTGATCTGGTTGAGTTCCCTGAAATCCAGACACGGACGTAATCCGCCATCTTTCTTCTTGATAAAGAAGAACCCAGCCGCCAATGGAGATGATGAGGGCCTGATGTGCCCTTTGCTTAGACTCTCTGCAATGTATTCCTTGAGCGCTTGCCTCTCAGGACCTGAGATATTAAACATCCTGGCTTTCGGTAACTTGGCCCCCGGTTTTAATCTAATAGCACAGTCATAGGGTCGGTGCGGTGGCAGCTCAGAACAACCTCTTTCAGAAAATACATCAGCAAAGTCCAGCAGTGGCTCCGGGATGCTGGGAGTCACAGCGGAGATACACGTGGCCAGACAACTCTCCTGGCAGTATCTGCTCCACTGAATTATGTCCTGGGTTTTCCAATCAATCACCGGATTGTGCATAGACAACCATGGAAACCCCAGAACTACCTGAGCAGATAAATTACTGAGCACCTTACATGTTACCCGCTCAGAGTGTAGGACCCCAATGTGGAGTTTTACATCAGCCACAAACTCTTTAATCTCCCCTTGTGAGAGAGGGGAGGCATTGATGGTAACCACCCGGATAGGATTAGGCAGCTCTTCCACCTTAAATCCCGCTGTACGCGCAAACTTTTCATCAATGAGATTAGCAGCTGAACCACTATCTACAAATACAGTAATTGACAGCTCTTGGCCCCCGATAACTACCTTGGCAGGGAGCATGCACTGGGAGACCACCACGGAGGATATGCAAAGGCTCAGACTAGACTCCTCCAAACCCTCTGAGTCTAGCAGTTTTTCTGCCGACGCGTCCTTCTTAGGTACCAGGGGGCATGCATTAATAAAATGTCCTTTTTTGCCACAAAAAAAACAGACCCCTTGCTTTCTGGGCAAGGGACATTTATGTTTGTTATTATGCGTATGAGATATACCAGTGATCTGCATAGGTTCCACGGATTCACCCGAAGCAAACTCACCAGAAACTGCCCCCCCCCCACAGGCAATGTCTCCTGCGACCTCTGACGAAAGTGGCGATCAATGCATACAACAAGTACCATAGCAGCCTCCAAAGAGGCGGGAGTCTCATACGTTAGCAGGGCTTGTTTAACCCTTCCAGAAACCCCATGCAAAAATTGACTTCTTAGAGCAGGGTCATTCCATTGAGTGTCCACAGCCCAGCAACGAAATTCAGTGCAGTAATCCTCCGCCAGTCGCTCACCCTGGAGCAGAGAGCGGATTTTAGACTCTGCTAACGCCAGTCTGTCTGGATCGTTATAGATTAAACCAAGAGCAGAAAAAAAAAGGTCTACGGACTCAAATGCATGTGAATCCGGAGGTAGTGAAAAGGCCCATGCTTGTGGATCACCACTCAGCAAAGAAATTACCAAGCCCACACGCTGAGCCTCATCTCCTGAGGAGAGTGGACGCATATGAAAATACAATTTGCAGGATTCACGAAATACAATGAACTTACATCGATCACCAGAAAATCGTTCAGGGAGAGGTAACTTGGGTTCAGCTGCCCTGGCTCCTGTCTCAGTTTGCACAGCAGGAACTGACAGGTCTTGTTGCTGGACCGCCCCCTCAGTTCAGTGACCTGTGTGGACAGAGCCTCCAGCTGCTTAGTAATGGAGACTATGGGATCCATGGTAAATAACCCCCTTTTTTTTTTGGGGGGGCCGACTATAATGTCATGGGAAGCCTAGGTGACTTTAGGCTAAAACCCCGGGGCCCCTGCGGTGTCCCTCAGACTAGGGGAAACCCTGTCTGTCCCTCAACCCAGGGTTTACACTGAAGGTGTGCCTGCCTGGGCCTCCACCCTGTCCTTGTCTCCTGTCCAGCCCTAAGCTGAACCCACCACCCTCCACCCAGTGAGGAGACCAAACACCAGACCCCACAAATAAGTATGGACAGGGATAACGGAAATGCACCACACCGCGTACACACAGGGGAATACAGTAATGTGCAAGGGCAACCAAATAATACAACACAGGGAGGCAAAATGGCAACAATGGAATATACTACACCAGCAACCGTATGCTCCTTAGACCACCACTCCAGACCGGTATCGCTTAGCACAAGGCAAGAGCTATAGTCGGCGACGCCCATAGTCACGCAGGACAATTTAAAGCCAGTGGGCGTGGCTAAGACCCCAGCCAGAATGACAACCTGGTTAACCCAATCCAAGCCAGATAAGAGGAACAACCAGCGCCGCTGAGAACAAAGTGGTAGGATGGGGTATTACCGCTGTCTGCCGGACACCCTGGTGCGAACAGTGTCCGACATGACAATAAATCTCCGGTGTCCTTGATGTGAGCAGGTGCTATTCTCAGTAATGGTCTCAGACACCGGTCTATAAATGTAGATAAAGATTCTGTTACTGATCCGACCCCGCACACTATCGGGTGACCTGGTGGGGGCGCTGCGTCTTTGTGGACTTTAGGAATATAATGCCAATGCGGCTTGTGTGGAAATTCAGGGAAGAGTTTCTCTGATATTTCTTAGACAATCGTCCCTTCTCTTTGTGAAATCTCAGAGAAGATCTTAGTTGTTCCTTCTCGTTATTTGTGGGATCAGCGCTTGTTTTTCTATGTGCTGCTATCTGATCGCTGTCTTTCTGCTTCCTTAATATATTGTCCATTGCTACTAAAGGTACTGTCACACTAAGCGATATCGCTAGCAATATCGCTATAACTTGTGACGTTATAGCGATATTGCTAGCGATATCGCTGTGTCTGATACTTACCTACGACCCGCTCCCCCGCTGGTTATCGCTGATCGTGCGAGAACGTCCAGGACTGTGAGCCTGATTATCAAGCACCTGAGCCTAGTGATGATGACTGGCTGAGTGGAGTGACTGACTGGATATATGGCCGCCGACGCCCTTCTGCCCTGCGGGTGATTTCTCTGTGGGATCCTTGGAGACCAGTCTGAATTCCTGCTCCTCTAAAGCTAAGTTTTCTGCTCTGCCTTTTGCATTTTGGCTTTGACTTTGTTTTGCTTTGTTTTTCTGGATTTCTGCCATTCCCTGCTGGGGTGAGCTGAATTCCTTTAGCTCTGTCTTCAGAAAGTACCTGAGTGCTGATATAGCTTTTGAAGCCTAGCTGCTTCAGGGTCTTTTTCCATATCAGCCTGTTGGCTTATGTCTTTGATAGGGTTTTGGCGGATTGCAGACAGCAACCTTCCTTTCCTGTCCTGTTTAGTTAGTTTGGGCCCCATCGTTTGCTCAGCCTATCTTTCTATCTGTGTGAGTGTTTTTTTCATCTTGCTTCACCGTCATTATATGTTGGGGGCTGCCTTTTACTTTGGGGTCTGCTCTGGGGCAGTTTAGATTTCCTTTTCTGTCTTTAGGCTATTTAGCTCTCCGGCTGTGATCGAGGGGTCTAGGGCACCGTAGGAACCCCCCACGGCTACTGCTAGTTGTGTTGATAGGTTCAGGGGTCTGCAATCTGATAGTTGCCAACTTCTCTGGTTTTCTGGACGTAGCTTCTATTTTTGTGTCTTCCTCCTACGGTGACTCTTTCATAACAGCCCAATATGTACCCAGCAAAGAGCAAACAGATGAACGGCATACTAGGGTGCAAAATCACCACATTACCAGAGGAAGCTATTTATCTGAAGTATTGCGGTATATAATTCAGTCAAAAAACGGAGGTGCTTGCATGAAAAAACATGAATATTTCAATGTGAAGCGAAAAAAGAAGAAATATGCAGCACTCACCGATGTAGCTGAAAAACTGTGCGTCTTTATTTCACATAAATTCCATCAGTATGATGTGTGGACATGCAGGACGTGGTGGAATGCTAGGGGAGGGAGGTGCCGGACAACGGCCGTTTCGCGATTACTCGCTTCTACGGGTCCAGGTGAGGGGATTAACTAAAGGTCATTCCCTATATAGGATCACAGACCTTACTAATTAACATACAAAACAAGTTGTGAAACAAAGATTTACAAAAAAATATATAGTTATACAATATACAGAGTGCAAGATACTAGTAAAGAATAAATCTTTCCATATCGATTTACAAGATAATCTATATTTTTACAATATCATAGGAAGATTATAATCGAAATAACTTTACATACAATTTTTTATATAACATTTTTTATAAAAATACTGATAGATCGATCCGGTCATTTAGTCCCAAAGGACCTTGTGCGTTCGCTTTCAGGATCCATTTTGCTTCTTGTTGCAGTAAAGCTTTGTCACGGTTCCCTCCTTGAGGTGGAAAATTGACCTTTTCAATCCCTGCAAAACTCAAAATTTCTGGGTTAGCTTTCTTCACATCTTGAATATGCTTGATTAATCGCAGTGATCCCTTTCCTGATGTAATAGATCTATAGTGTTCACCAAAACGTATCGTAAGTGGTCTTATAGTTTTTCCAATGTAAAAATAACCACATGGACAAAAAATAATATAAACCACGAATTTAGTTTGACAAGAAATGTAGTTTTGTACCTTATGTTCCATAGAGCCGAAATGTATAGAATTCCCTGTCAGGTGAAGATGACAGTATCTGCAGTGACCACATTTATAATTTCCTTTTATTGATAAATCTCGTAGCCAATTTTTTTGAGGGGGACGAAGTCTATGATGTACTAATAAATCCCCTATATTATGTGCCCTTTTGTATGCAAATTGAGGAACTAATTTACCATCTGTGTGTAAGGTTTTTTCTGCGTCAATGAGATGCCAGTGTTTTCTCACTGCTGCATGGATTGCTCTATCCATTGCACTATGTTTGAAACAAAATTAAATGTTTTTGTAGGTTTGACTACACTATTTAATTTTTTAGTCCTTTCCTTCAATAAATCCATCTGAGAAAATTTTTTTTACCCTTTCATATGCTTCATTTAATAAATTCATAGGGTAGCCCCTTTGCAAAAAACGTTGTTTCAGCTCAGAAATTTGTTCATTAAAAATGGTTTCATCATTATTCAGTTTTCTTACTCTTAGCATTTGACTATATGGAAGTCCCTTTTTAGTGTGTAATGGGCGAGCGCTCTTATAATGTAAGTAATTATTTGTTGCGGTTTCTTTTCTAAACACTTCTGTTTTTAAAGAGCCATTTTTTATTTTAAATTTGACATCAAGAAAATCTATTGTGTTTCCCCCAAATGAAAATGTGAAGCGCATGTTGTCACTGTTCACATTGTTCAGGTATTTTACAAAATCTGCAAATTCTTCCAGAGAACTCCCCAGATAATAAAAATATCATCCACAAAGCGAAAATATGCTTGTAAATGTCTTAAGTGTGGATTTAGGGCTGTTTTTATATAAAACTCTTCAAACCGTGCTAGGAATAAATTTGCATAAACACAAGAGACTGGCATGCCCATTGCTGTGCCCACCCTTTGTATGACACAAGAGACTGGCGTGCCCATTGCTGTGCCCACCCTTTGTATGACACAAGAGACTGGCGTGCCCATTGCTGTGCCCACCCTTTGTATGACACAAGAGACTGGCGTGCCCATTGCTGTGCCCACTCTTTGTATGACACAAGAGACTGGCGTGCCCATTGCTGTGCCCACTCTTTGTATGACACAAGAGACTGGCGTGCCCATTGCTGTGCCCACCCTTTGTATGACACAATAGACTGGCATGCCCATTGCTGTGCCCACCCTTTGTATGACACAAGAGACTGGCGTGCCCATTGCTGTGCCCACTCTTTGTATGACACAAGAGACTGGCGTGCCCATTGCTGTGCCCACTCTTTGTATGACACAAGAGACTGGCATGCCCATTGCTGTGCCCACCCTTTGTATGACACAAGAGACTGGCGTGTCCATTGCTGTGCCCACCCTTTGTATGACACAAGAGACTGGCGTGCCCATTGCTGTGCCCACCCTTTGTATATACCACTTATCCAGAAATTTGAAGGCATTATGTGTCAAAACATAATCAAGTGACTCGATAATAAAGGAAATAAAATCCTGTGATTTGTTTGTGTAAAATCTCCTTTATTGCTGCTATGCCTTTATCATGGGGGATGCTGGTATATAGACTCTCAACATCAATAGAGGCAAAGGAGAAATGTGGTTGCCAATGGAAATCTTTCAATTTTTTCAATAAATCTCCTGAATCTTTTACAAAGGATGGCACAGCTTTTAGTAAAGATTTTAGTAGCCAGTCTAAGAGAAAACAAGGGCGGGGGCGCAGACATAGGGCTTCACCTGGTATAAATCAATTAAAATATAAAAGTACTTTGGAGTACTCACCCTTTATGGGTTGTGTTCAGACACAACCACTCTCAACGTTTGTTGCAGTCATATAGCTGCTGCAGAGCTCGTGCAGGTGGACAGCGTCCACTAGGTATCATAAGTTGAGGATCCAAGAAAAGCACTTCTGAGCATCCGCGCTGCTTTAGTAATAAGAATTCTTCAGAAATCCATATAAATCTTTCAAGTTCTTTATTATATGTACTACAGAAACTACCCGTTTCGAGGTGACAAACCGCACCTCTTCTTCAGGTTACAGTACAGAGTTGTGATCGGTCTATACAAATGACAGCCTTATATGCTGTGTGGGCGTAACCCCCCGTTGTGAGAGAAGGGCGTCAACCTGCACATGCTGCACATCAAGATATTTGGAAAAGACAAGCAAAGTGACATAAATATATAGAAAAACATATATTCCGGATAGTGATAGTATTGTGTATCCTATTCAGACAATCAATGCAATAATATGGACTTTTATAATTAAATAAAAAGAAATATATACAACACAAAAAAAAGGGAACAAGAGAGGATAAGAACCAGTTTCATTGTGGTGAGTTTGAGACAAATGTCTGGCAGTTTCACCACTGAGCTATCATGAGTGATGAGCTACCGGTGGTGAGGAGTAGTGGAGAGTAATTACTCATGTGATATAACTAGTGAAGATAGAGAGTGCAAAAAGTTTCCTTTCACCAATAGTAGTGATAAATGGGAGTGTATAAAAGGAGCTATATTTGGAGAAATTGTGTATTTTAAACCAATGTTTTTTTTTTTTTGTTTTTTTCTATGTTGTCATTCACATGGCAGATCTATGAAAGAACTAGAAGCATTTTGCCACAATTCCCAGTGTGCAAATATGCGAGAGAAAAATATAAAACCAAAGTGTTTAATTTAAAGATGTGTTTTAAAATTATTTAAAAAATTATTTAAAAATAATTTTGTGGGAAAGTTTTTAAATCCCAAAAACCAACTTAGTAAAAGGACTGATACGAATTAAAAACAAATGTATTTAAAAATGAGAATTAGCGGTGAACCCAACTGTAATATAATTATGTCCACCAGAGAGAGTAGTGCTGAGTGAACTGGAATGACCCAAGGGATCCCTGAGGTATATCCCGGCCAAGAGCGTAGTAGGGGAAAAAAACAAAAAAACAAAAAACCATTAAGAAATGTATCTCACGTAACATATATTATTTTCTCATAAAACTTCTCAATTCACCAGATAAAATGTGAGGATAATTTAGTACAGTTTAAAAAAGTTTTACAAATAAATTGATATATTAAATATACAGAAAAATATGAAAAACATTCCTCAAGGTAAGACTTATATAAAAATATCACATATTTCATTTAAACCTTTTGGATTAATAGTATCGAGTCGATAAATCCAATACATTTCTTTTCTACTAAGTTGTAGAAATCTATTCGGAGCATTTTCAGGTATATGGTCAATGGGAAAAAATGTTAGAGAAAAAAAATCATTTTTATGATGTAGGGCACAATGTCTAGATAGTCCATGTTTCATATAGCCAATCATCACGTTGTGCCTGTGGGAGTTCATCCTTTTTCGAAAACACTGAGTAGTTCGTCCCACGTATTGTTTTCCACAAATACATTGTATTAAATATATAATAAAACTTGATTCACAAGTGAGATTGGCTTTAATAGTAAAAGTTTCACCCGTTGATGTTGAATTAAAAAGGGTTTTCTTATGACCAATGCCCCTACAACACAAACATTTCTTTTTCCCACATTTATAAATTCCTGGTGGTGCTGCAGTTTTCTTTTTAGTTATCACAGAGATTTTTTGTCCTCTCAATCTACTTGGAGCCACAAGGTTTCTAATATTGGGTGGTCTCCTGAAGGTAACACCTGGGGTTTTCGGTAAAATGGTTTTTAAGATGGGGTCATTTAAAAGAATGTGCCAATTATCCTTTAAAATTTCACGCATTTCCTTATGGTGTTTATTAAAAGTGGTAATAAAATTAAGATTAAAACCGTCAGTATTAGTTTTAATCTTTTTAGCTAAAAGTGATTTTTGATCATAATTATTTTGCACATGACCCAGGGATTCCTTTATTAGTTTCTTAGGATATTTTTTTTCCTCAAATCTTTCTTCTAGTATTTTAGCTTGGTTTAAAAAATCAATTTCAGTAGTATAATTTCTCCTAATTCGTTTAAACTGGTTCACAGGTATGTTTACCAGCCATTTGCAATAATGGCCACTGTGGTAATGCAAGAAGCTATTCGCATCCACTTTCTTAAAGTATGTTCTTGTATTAATTTGAAGGTTTTCAATATAAATATTAAGATCTAAAAAATTAATTTCTTTCTCATTGTGGCATGGAGAAAAGGACATCCCCCAATCATTATTATTCAGATCTATGACAAAATCCTCAATATTCCCTTTACTACTGTCCCATATTATGAAGATGTCATCAATAAAACGTTTAAAAATTTTATACAATTGTAAAAGCGTGATTTATAAATAAAAATCTCTTCGAATCTCCCCATGAAGAGATTTGCGAAAGTTGGCGCCACTTTTGACCCCATTGCCATTCCCTTCTCTTGGTGATAGGTGTTTTTTAAAAAAGTAAAATAGTTGTTCTTAAGAATAAAAAATAATCCATCATAAATAAACCTCTTTTGTGCCACTGAAAAACCCTCATCATTTCTAACGTGATGGTAAAACTTGTTAATCCCAATTCATGTTGAATATTCGAGTATAGGGCTGCTACATCTAAGGTAAAAAATGTATAGGATTTTTTCCATGTAAATTCATTCAATAATTCTATAAGATGAGATGAATCCCTCAAGTAGCTGGGTAAATTGGTCACATGTACTTTCATTAATTTATCTATATACTCTGTAAGATTACTCGAGATGGAGTTTATTCCAGATATTATCGGACGTCCGGGGGGATTGTTAATATCTTTGTGTAATTTTGGGAGGTGATAGAAGAAGGGTATGTTAGGGTTTTTAATTTCAGAAATTTTCTTTCTTTTTCATTAAATATTCCTTCCTCAGTCCCTCTTTTTATTAAATCCGAATAGGCTGTTATTAATTCAGTTGAAGGGTAATTTATTACAACACTATAAAAATCTGGATCCGATAAGATACGGTTAGCTTCCTGGCAGTATATATCATAGTTTTGAATCACTATACCTCCTCCCTTATCAGCAGGGCGTATAACAATGTCTTTATTCTCTAGAAGATCCTGAATGGCATTTTTTTCCCTCTTTGTTAAATTATTTTTGTATCTATTTTTTATTCCAGATTTTTTCAATCCCAATTGTTTCATCTCATTAAGAATGATATCCCCAAATACAGTTATATGGTTCCCTTTGCTTTCAGTGGGGTAAAAACTTGATTTGGGTTTTACCTCAGCATGTGCATTCACTTCTGGGTTTTCATGTGTTGGTACCTGTTCTAATTTGTTAGCGATTTTGTTTTTATTCATAATGAAGTGTCGTTTCAAGGTAAGATTTCTTAAAAAGTTTTGAATGTCCAAGAAAGTGTCAAAATCCTTAGGTGTGTACGTTGGACAATAGGAAAGTCCTTTGGACAACACCTGTTTTTCTAATGGTTTTAGAGTATAGGAGGAGAGGTTGAAGATGTTTGATCCATTGTTTTTTTGTTCAGATCTATTTTTCCTCTCTTTACTACGATTTTTTCTTCCTCCCCCCCTGCAGCCTCTATAGGGAATTTTCTTTTTTTCTTTTTTACCAGAAAAAAATCCTCAATATTATTTTTCTTAGGTATTGCTCCTGGCAGGAACGGTACTAGGCACTCAGAATTATTTCTACTGTTATCTATGACAACAGTGTTTTGGCTCTCACTCGGTTGTGTATTTTCATGTAGGGAGAGATCCAGTAAGTCTTCTACCTGTATTTCATCTAAATTAATCAGATCAGAGGAAGTACTGGGGATCTCACTTGGATTGAATAATGGCATTGAGAAAGAAGTGGAGATTCTCCTATTCTCCATATACTGGTTTTTTAAAACCTCAAAATCTTGGGTTTCAAATTCCTCTATATTTTTATTCATATTACTCTCAATGATATTGAAACCATTCTTTGGTTCCAAGTTTTTCCCTTCGGATTTTTCTCTTATATCAGGTTTTTCCTCCTTTTTAGCAGTTGATTTTTCAGACTTTTTATCAATTTTTTTTGTATAATTCTTTTGCCATTTGTATTATTCTCCACTTCTTTTTTAGAGGGTTTTTGCTCTATAGATTTTTTAATAACTGGATTTTTTTCCTCACATTTTTCTGAGTTTTTTATTTAAATAAAATAATAAAAGGACTGATATGAATTAAAAACAAATGTATTTAAAAATGAGAATTAGCGGTGAACCCAACTATAATATAATTACGTCCACCAGAGAGAGTAGTGCTGAGTGAACTAGAATGACCCAAGGGATCCCTGAGGTATATCCCGGCCAAGAGCGTAGTAGGGGAAAAAAACAAAAAAACAAAAAACCATTAAGAAATGTATCTCACGTAACATATATTATTTTCTCATAAAACTTCTCAATTCACCAGATAAAATGTGAGGATAATTTAGTACACTTTAAAAAAGTTTTACAAATAAATTGATATATTAAATATACAGAAAAATATGAAAAACATTCCTCAAGGTAAGACTTATATAAAAATATTGCATATTTCATTTAAACCTTTTGGATTAATAGTATCGAGTCGATAAATCCAATAAATTTCTTTTCTACTAAGTTGTAGAAATCTACTCGGAGCATTTTCAGGTATATGGTCAATGGGAAAAAATGTTAGAGAAAAAAAAAAACAAGAGCATGATGCGGTTATGCGAAAAACCAGCAAACTGTTTAGAGACAGGAAATTTTATGAGGATAAAACAAATATAGTAATAAATGAGAATATGGAAAACAAGGAACATGAATGGCTATCTAAATTTATTACAGATAGAGAAAATCCTATACCCTTTGTGAGAAATAGAGTATTTTCTAATAGAAATAATATAAGAGAAAAAGAAAAAGCTGGTGTGGTTGTCAATCTTTCTCCATGCCGGCATGACAAATAAAGGATCTTACTTATTCAGGTCTGGACGATTTCTAATTGGAAGACTAAAACCACTGACATTTGGTGCGTTGGCCGAGAAATCCAACACCTTTCCCTCACCGGTGAGTACTGTAAACCGTGCACGGGGGAGTCTGGAACTCCTTACGTAAGTCCTCCGCCTTGACAGTAGGCGTCAACAGGGGCATTATCAGTTATCCCGGTCTGAGGGAAAGTGACGGATTTCGTATAGTCTAAGGATCTCTGGGAATCGTCTGTATCTGAATACAGGTAAGAACATTTACTAGTTTTCATTATATTCAGTAACCTTGTTAATCCAGTATGAATGTTATTCTAGGAATTGAATGGGGACTGTGATTGTAGACTTTTCCAATTGGAGTTTGTGAGAGGCTCCTGTAAGTTGGAAGTTGTTTACATGCAATTGGAGTTATAATAACTCCTGTAAGTTGCAAAGCTCCATAGGAATGGGGTTTGTTCTTGTAAAAAATTCTGTAGAATGCGTACAAAGCCAGTGTGAGAAGGCAACTGTGTGTGCACGTTAAATTGATCTAGATGGGAGAATTGAGGGAGATTCTCGTCGGATTAAGGAATCTGCTGGATTAACCTAAAATAGAACCCAGTATAAGATGAATTTTTGCCAGTATTCTGTTCTGTCTTCTGTACTTTGTTGAATGTTGTTTCCTGGTAAGTGTGCTGTTTTGTCTGTCTTTTAAAATTATATAGAACTAAAGCGCCATAAATATATGTTTTATGTTACACATGAGACTCCTTGAATGTTATCTTGAGTGAATGTATAAGGATTGGAATATAAAATCCTGACTGTATAAGGGAGTCCAGTAGGCGTGGTTGACAGTCATGTATGGACTGGAGACAAATCATAGAATATTATAGTGGTATAAATCACCTAGGTACACGCCACCTGATCCCCATAGAGAATATTCTATGTTGTATTGTTATATGTTTTTCTTTTAATAACACAGAGTGACTGAACCCTCATCGTTTCACTGAGGAGAGTCTGCACCGGTGGTGCTCTGAATACCTGATATTAAGAACGGGAACGTCTCTGGATATAAAGAGGCGGTGTCATTGGACTTTATCTCAGCAGTTCAGGTTGTAGGAGTATGAGGGAACTTTACTCTCTTGTCTTATATGTCTCTGTGTATGTGCGTATGTCCAGTCCCTAACTGTGAAAATCGTTGTGTGTTTGTACTGTAAAGGGGGTTTTACACATAGCGATATCGCTAGCGATATCGCTATAACGTCACCGATTTTGTGACATAGTGATATCGGTAGCGATATCGCTATGTGTGATACTTACCTCCGACCGGCTCCCCCGCTGTCCATCGCTGATCGCGCGAGAATGTCCGGCTCCATTTCTCGTCGTCAGCTTCCTGCTGGGGCTTCCTGCTGGTGCCGAAGAGCGACTCGTGGAGGCGGGCGGGAGGACGTCAGGATCGCTGTGTGTGAAAGGTAAGTATTGTCCACTGCATCGCTGCTGCATTGCTGGTGAGGTCTGCCTGTGTGACAGCTCACTAGCGATCATTTAGCGATGCACCACCGATCCTTACATCGCTAAATGTAAAGGGGCCTTTGCACTAGTCAGAAGTCCTTGTGAGCATATGTATCTTTGTGATATCAGTAGCCATAGTCCTTGGGGCACTTTGTTATTATTACACTGTGTTGTCACACTCGCCCCTTACAGGCCTTCATCGGACGGAGGTGGCACGATATAGAGATACAAGCTGGTGAATACCTAGGACATAGTGTAATCAGTGAGGATTATTTAGATCCTGGATATTAGTAGCAGTAATTGTATTGTTGCTACTGGTTTATTATCTTCTTGTTGACTTATGAATTTCACTGATATTTGTTAGATTTCATACAAGTGGGTAGAAATCCATTGTGCTCCAGGGTTTATATTGTGTATAGTCCTCATCTTGTTTGTCTTTTGTGTTTAAGAATTTCATGTAACATCCTTATGGGACTTTGTCCCATAGCTATATTTTAAGGTCTTGTCCTCATTGTAAAGGTACTGTCACACTTAGCGATGCACCAGCGATCCCGACCAGCGAAATGACGCGGTCAGGATCGCTGGTGCATCGCTAAGTGGTCGCTAGTGAGCTGCCACACAGGCAGATCTCACCAGCAACATCGCAGGGGTCGGGGGTCATTACTTACCTGTCAGACGAGACGATCCTGATGTCCTCCCGCCCGCATCCACGCGTTGCTTGTCGGCGCCAGCAGGAAGCTGACGACGAGAAACGGTCCAGGACGTTCTCGCGCGATCAGCGATAACCAGCGGGGGAGCGGTCGGAGGTAAGTATCAGACAGTGATATCGCTAGCAATATCGCTATAACGTCATAAAAACCAGTGACGTTATAGCGATATTGCTAGCGATATCGCTTAGTGTGACAGGCCCTTAAGGCAGAATTGTTATTGACCATTTCATCTGATGGCTGGAAAGTTATTAAGACTGTACCAAGAAGGTATCCCTGGAATGAGACCGGATATGGTCCTTCCTCATCAGGTACCCAGAGAGAACAGTCTTCAGATCAGATGTGCAATGTGTCCTTATTGGTAACTTATAGGCCCAACTCTTACATATTATAACAAATAGAGAGTAAACATTCTATATCCCTGACATTGTCTTTTTAATCTTGAAAAACTAGGAAACGGCACCACCCAGAGCAAACAGTCCTGAGGTGGGAGATAAGCTGTGAGCCTGAGGATTGTTGTGGAATGTGGTTGTGGTTTTAAGATAAGAAGGGGCCACTAGAAGAGCTGAGTGTGTCCCCTGACAGATGGGTTGTATTTGATGGTAAACTACTTTGATAAAAAGTGAAAATTTGGTACAAGAAATGTGTAATGAGAGGAAATATTTAATTTGGCTAAAGTAGAAATACATTTATAGAACACTGTATTTCCAGATGTAACCGTCCTTGTGGGAAGCCATGAGGTCACTTTTCTTGTTGATTCAGCAGCAGCACTAGAACCTTAGTACATCCAGAAGAGATACCGACTATTGGACTGTCTGCTGCCTGCATAGTGGTAAAAGGAGCAAGTGGTAAGCCACAGAGGACCATTGTCTACGCAGGCTCGGACTGGCCCACCGGAGAACCGGAGGATTCTCCGGTGGGCCCAGGCACTGACACCTGCTGGCTTACTGGCCAGCAAGTGCCTAGGGCCCCACTGCTCCAAGGGCCCCCACTGCTCGAGGGCCCCCAAGTCAGTGGGTATGGGGCCCCTGAGTCAAGGGGGCCCACCCTGTGCCAGCTAGCAGCAGCAGGAGACAAGTTCCTGTCCGCGCTGCTAAAACGAAATTAATATTCACGCTTCTCCACGCCCCTATGGGCGTAGAGAGGCGTGAATACCATTCCTCTTTAATAGTGGGCAGCCCATCCCCAGCACCGCACCACACACACAGCACCGTATCACTCTCACACACACA
Source organism: Dendrobates tinctorius (assembly GCF_039654945.1). NCBI lineage: Eukaryota > Metazoa > Chordata > Amphibia > Anura > Dendrobatidae > Dendrobates > Dendrobates tinctorius. The sequence goes on along the minus strand of NW_027362069.1, from coordinate 2,831,335 downwards.
GCACCACACACACAGCACCGTATCACTCTCACACACACACAGCACCACACACACATCACCGTATCACTCTCACACACAGCACCACACACACTGCACCGTATCACTCTCACACACAGCACCACACACACAGCACCGTATCACTCACACACACAGCACCACACACACTGCACCGTATCACTCTCACACACAGCACCACACACTGCACCGTATCACTCTCACACACAGCACCACACACACTGCACCGTATCACTCTCACACACAGCACCACACACACTGCACCGTATCACTCTCACACACAGCACCACACACACAGCACCGTATCACTCTCACACACAGCACCACACACACAGCACCGTATCACTCTCACACACAGCACCACACACACTGCACCGTATCACTCTCACACACAGCACCACACACACAGCACCGTATCACTCTCACACACAGCACCACACACACAGCACCGTATCACTCACACACACAGCACCACACACACTGCACCGTATCACTCTCACACACAGCACCACACACACTGCACCGTATCACTCTCACACACAGCACCACACACACTGCACCGTATCACTCACACACAGCACCACATACACTGCACCGTATCACTCTCACACACAGCACCACACACACAGCACCGTATCACTCTCACACACAGCACCACACACACTGCACCGTATCACTCTCACACACAGCACCACACACACTGCACCGTATCACTCTCACACACAGCACCACACACACTGCACCGTATCACTCTCACACACAGCACCACACACACAGCACCGTATCACTCTCACACACAGCACCACACACACAGCACCGTATCACTCTCACACACAGCACCACACACACTGCACCGTATCACTCTCACACACAGCACCACACACACAGCACCGTATCACTCTCACACACAGCACCACACACACTGCACCGTATCACTCTCACACACAGCACCACATACACTGCACCGTATCACTCTCACACACACAGCACCACACACACAGCACCGTATCACTCTCACACACACAGCACCACACACACAGCACCGTATCACTCACACACACAGCACCACACACACATCACCGTATCACTCTCACACACACAGCACCACACACACAGCACCGTATCACTCACACACACAGCACCACACACACATCACCGTATCACTCTCACACACACAGCACCACACACACAGCACCGTATCACTCTCACACACAGCACCACACACACAGCACCGTATCACTCTCACACACAGCACCACACACACTGCACCGTATCACTCTCACACACAGCACCACACACACTGCACCGTATCACTCTCACACACAGCACCACACACACTGCACCGTATCACTCTCACACACAGCACCACACACACAGCACCGTATCACTCTCACACACAGCACCACACACACTGCACCTTATCACTCTCACACACAGCACCACACACACAGCACCACACACACAGCACCGTATCACTCACACACACAGCACCACACACACATCACCGTATCACTCTCACACACACAGCACCACACACACACACAGGCACACAGCACATCACACCTCCCCGCAGCAGCAGCACTTCCCGGCTTCCTGCTTTCTGGGCGTTTCCTGTCTGTGACAGCCCAGCGGGATGACATCATCATCCAGCGTTCTGTATCAGAGGGAAAGCTGCCAGAGAGAAAGAGGCTTCCGGGATGTGCTGCTGCTGCTGCTGCGGGGAGGTGAGTTGTGCTGTGTGCCTGTGTGTGTATGTGGTGCTGTGTGCCTGTGTGTGTATGTGGTGCTGTGTGTGTGAGAGTGATGAGTTGCTATGTGAGTGAGTGATGCGGACCGGTGCTGTGTGTATGTGTGTGTGTGTGAGGGGTGGTGGGAGGCAATGATGGAGGTGATGGGCAATGATATTGGTGGGGGAAGCAATGATGGAGGTGATGATCAATGATAGCAGTGGGGGAGACAATGATGGAGGTGATGGGCAATGATATTAGTGGGGGAAGCAATGATGGAGGTGATGGGCAGTGATATTGGTGGGGGGAGGCAATGATGGCAGTGGGGGAGACAATACTGGAGGTGATGGGCAATGTTATTGTTGGGGGGAGGCAATAATGGAGGTGATGGGCAATGGTGGTGGTGGGGGGAGGCAATAATGGAGGTGATGGGCAATTATGGAGGTCATGGACAATGATGGAGGTAATGGGCAATGATGGCAGTGGGGGAGACAATGATGGAGGTGATGGCCAATGATATTGATGGGGAAGCAATAATGGAGGTGATGGGCAATGATGGCGGTGAGGAGGCAATGATGGAGGTGATGGCCAATGATGGAGGTGATGGGTAATGATGGAGGGGATGGGTAATGATGGAGGTGATGGACAATGATGGAGGTAATGGGCAATGATGGCAGTGGGGGAGACAATGATGGAGGTGATGGGCAATGATATTGGTGGGGGAGGCAATGATGGCAGTGGGGGAGACAATGATGGAGGTGATGGGCAATGATATTGGTGGGGGAGGCAATAATGGAGGTGATGGGCAATGATGGTGGTGGGGGGAGGTAATAATGGAGGTGATGGGCAATGATGGCGGTGGGAGAGGCAATGATGGAGGTGATGGGCAATGATGGAGGTGATGGACAATGATGGAGGTAATGGGCAATGATAGTGGTGGGGGAGGCAATGATGGAGGTGATGGACAATGATGGTGGGGGAGGCAATGATGGAGGTGATGGGCAATGATTGGTGGGGAGGCAATGATGGAGGTGATGGACAATGATGGAGGTGGGGATGCAATGATTGAGGTGGGGGAGGCAATAATGGAGGTGATGGGCAATGATGGTGGTGGGGAGAGGCAATAATGAAGGTGATGGGCAATGATGGCGGTGGGGGAGGCAATCATGGAGGTGATGGGCAATGATGGTGGTGGGGGAGGCAATGATGGAGGTGATAAAATGGACAATGATGGTGGGGAGGAGGCAATGATTGAGGTGATGGAATGAGCAGTGGTGGGGAGAATGATAGGGATGGTGGGGGAGAAGGAAATGATGGAGGTGGTGATGAGGACAATGATGGGGTGGAGAGGGGCTGCATTATACTTTATGAGGGGGCTACATTATATTCTGATGGGGACTGCATTATTCTCAGGGGACAACATTATATTCTGGGGGGCTACATCATACTATATGAGGGGGCTACAGTATACTCTATGGGGGGCTGCATTATATTCTGTGGTGGGGCGGCATTATTCTCTCAGGGGACTACATTATATTCTGGGGGGCTACATCATACTATATGAGGGGGCAGCATTATGCCCTATTAGGGGGCTACAGTATTCTCTATGGGGAGGCTGCATTATACTCTGTGTTGGTGCTGTATTATACTATATGGGGGGGCTGCATTACGCCCTATGAGGGTGCTACATTACATTCTATGGTGGGGCCTGTGTTATACCTTATGAGGGGGTTGCATTATATTTTATGAGGGAGGCTACATTATATTCTAGGGCTACCCCTCTATGATTCTACCCCAACCCCTGCTACATAATTAAGACGTGTACTACCTTATATTATACCCTGATATTAGCGTGTCTTACCACACAATTGGTGGTCTTGTATTTATTTCTATGTAGCTACATAGTGGGCCCCAAGAATGATTTTCTCTGGTGGGCCTGAGGTGCTCCAGTCCGACGCTGTGTCTCTGCCTGTGGAGTGTTCTTGGACACTCTATACTGGGATCATAAGGGAACTGTGTCGCCAGTTGTAAACTACAAGGAAAGAGAAGAATGGCTGATTAGGGCGCTCAGACCAAGACAGACACTTGTGTTGGATGGAAAAGAAACTTCTTTACTTGGTCATTATGTCCTCACAAAGCTTTTCGGCAGTGAATGCACCTTTATCAGGTGATGCATCATTTTACACCCTTCTTGGGTGAGCGGCTTGGTGCAGCACGGACCCAGCAGGCTTCCAACCATCCTGCAAGGCCTGAAAGTCGGAGGACCTGTGTTGACATCAGCATCACGTGACGCCCCTTGTGACCGGCTAACCTTGGAACCTGGAAGCCAGGATGACGAATGGTGCACGATAAGCACAGCAGGCTCTGCAAACGTGGTTATTCTGGCAGCATAACCACGGCAGGTTAGTGGACTTTGTTCTTAACCTACTCTATTTGACCACCGGGTATCACACCAGGAGCGCCCCCTCCTCTCTCCTATTTTGTTTCTACTATCAGTTGTAATCTGTCAGAACAAATTAAATTGTTGTTTTTGCTTTTTAGAGGCCCCGAGCCACATGTTTCCCTCTCCAGATGTAAGGTAGATCATGGAAATTCCTTGGTGATTTTGTTGGAGTGTAAGGAAAGTAACGATGGGAGGATTTGGGTGATGGCTCATTTTACAATGCCAGACTGCAGGTATGGTCACAAGTACTAAAGTGGAACACCATTTCTAAACCCAGTGTCCACCTGCAGGAAGGCAGGGGAACGAGTGAGAAATGCTGATCCTTTCCTAGAATTAGAGGAAGAATTGACCACATACCCAGAATCTTTGTGGTCCTCATGACCTACAGATGTGGGATCGATAATAGGGGTGATTATACTCTGTCCAGCTCACCTTGTAACACAGCCTTGTTTCCAGTAGGGAGGGCGCCCCCATCTGTAACCGAGGCTGTGATTCCAAGAGCCCCCACAGTGCCAGACCCCCATACTCTGCTGAATGACTGGAGGCCGGAACATAAGGTCTTTACAGTAATGTCTTCAGCATCCTGGTACATCCAGATAGCCAGGTTTGGTTTGTACTCACATATAAGGGGAGCAGGTATACATTCACCGGAATCCCACAGGGGAACTGTGAATCACCTACTATTGTTTCCAGGTAAAATCGGCTAACCTAGCTCAATGTGAGTCACCAGAAGGAGCCAGATGCTCTTATATGTGGATGACATGCTATTGGCATTAAAAAAAGAATACAAACAAATTGGTAACAAAAGGGGTTATCTTTACAGATGACCTATATGTATAAACTGCCCAGTGACCTCCTAAGATATGTCACAGTATTGAGCCATGGCATAAGCTATGTCTCAACAGGAGGGGTGGTAGAGGTCATATCTTACGTATTTATGATTTATGACTTTACTAACTATTAAAAATTTTTTGTTTAATCTGCATTACTTGTGCAAAAAAATTATTCCTAAGGGAACCTGAGACCAGAGAGAGGACAATGTCCTCACCCTGAATACTTATTCCAACACATTTGTATGGATTTTATTGAACAAGTGTGAGGGAAAAAGTGCTGCCTTGTTATTATGGATGCTTTCAGCAGGTGGATTGAAGCTGTCCACCCTGATGCATTAATGGTACCGAAGGCCCTTCTATTGGAAATCATACCCAGATTTGGGGTTCCAGAAAATATATAGTAAACTAAGTAATGTTATTATTACCTAAAGCATTGTCAATTGAGTTGGGAAACCGCTGTGCCTGTCATCCTCAGTCAGCCGGACTGGTGGAGAGACACAGTGGGATCTTGAAAAATAGGTTGACAAAGACCATGCAGGAAACAGGAAAGATTGGTTGTACTGTTTCCTATTGGTTGTACTAAATATGTATGTCACACGGACATCTGTAGGGGTAACACCCTTTGAAGTTATATATGAGAGATCTTTTCTGTTACCTCAGCTAAAATCCTTTAGAAGGATAGATGAGGAAGTTGATTGTACATTAGCAGAATATATGGCTAAGATATTAACTCACAAAGAAGTTTCTACTCGTAGTTTTGTTCCAGGAAACCCACTAACAAAACCTGAGATCGTGAAACCTGCAGACTGGGTCCTTGTGAAGGTGATAAAGAAGAAACACCCGCACCATCCTAAGTGGGAAGGTCCTTACCAAGTCCTGTCGACTTCTCCTACTGCGGTCAAGATTCCTGGATCCATCTCTCACACTGTAAACTTGTCAGACAGGTAGGGACAGAGTAAGATCTGACTTGCTTGTCAAAGTCCAGCTACAAAGGGAGGTTTTCCACAAGGGAAAGCTTGTCTCAAACTGGTGAAGTCTCCCATTCATCCCCCTTCCCGGACAAGACGGTCAGATCTAGGATGTGTACATCAGGGTTAGCCACAGGTATATTCTTCGTGACCATAGTGATGGGAGAGTGGAGGGTAATAGACCCAGCAGGAGAGGAAAGTCCAGGGTGGTAGAATGGTTTCAGATTTAAGACTTTAAATCCTACTTTTGAAATCGGGCAGGAGGCCGCCATGTTAGTGGATTTCTGTCTGTTGTATAAATGATGCAGAGACAGGGAACAAGCTGTGAAACTAGCAGTCTGATAAGTATGCTTGTGTTATGAGCTCTAATAGCAGAGGGGATGTATGTGTGTGACTGGAGTAAAGCAGCGTGGACAACTGCAGCCCGAGACTATAGGTATAAGCCTTATGGCTACATAGATTTTAAAGCCTGATTCTCCATTAGGAGAAAGGAGATCCCCTTACACAAATAAGAATAATTGTAATCAGCTACTGAGAACTTTTAAAAAACCCTAAGATGAGGGATCAAAGGTTTAGGAGCTGATATGTCAGGAACAGACCCAATAGGACATTTCTACATAGAAGTTCAGAATAATAGCATACATAGACCCAAGGAAGGTACGCCAGAGAGAACCATAACAGAGTCCATAGGGTTCATAGTTAGATTGTCTAACCTAACTTATGAAGATAAACTAGCTCTAGAGAGAGGCTGTGAGAAGAATGAATGGTTAGAATGGCTTAAATATATTGCAAAAACCTTAAAAAAAATTTAAGTTGTATGGTAAAACTTATAACTGCTCAGAAAGGGAAGGAAAATGTAAAATGTTATCATTTTTATATCCTCCACTAGAGAAACCGGATGTCCCACCACAGGTGATTGCTAATCCTAGTAACTATACTTGTTTTAGTCTTCCAGGGCATGGACACGACTTCGGAGAGCTCCAAGGCGACTCTTGTAGAGAATGGATCATTGTCTCCCACAGGGCCAAGTACTCAGCCATATGGTCAGACCACACTACCCTGAGAGCGGATATATGGTGGTTATGCGGTGATAAAGGATAAGAGCCAGACTACCACATGGTTCCCGAGGGGATTGTGCGGTGGTCCAGCTAATCATTCCGTTCCACCTGTTGTCAACAGGGATATGGCCAAAGGTACGTAGTGGAAGAGACAGAAGCGTGAAACTCCGCAAGGATCCTTCCATTCTAGTATCTACATAGATGACATTGGAGTTCCCAGGGGAGTGACCACCGAGTACAAGGCTAGGATCCAGGTAGCAGCCGGGTGGGAATCCATAATTTGGTGGGTGATTATAAAAATGAATGTAGATTGGATAAACTACTTATACTATAACCAGCAGAGATTTGCTAATTATACCCGAGACGCAGTTAAAGGGATAGCTGAGCAATTAGGACCAACTCCTCTCATGGCTTGGTAGAATAGGATGGCATTAGACAAGTTCTTAGCAGAAAAGGGAGGTGAATATAAAATGTTTGGAGGATTTTTGTTGCACGTTTATCCCTGATACAGATCCTGATGGAAGTATCTCCAAAGCTCTTGATGGACTGACTGCCTAATGAATTAGCAGAGAACTCTGGATATGACGACATATTCCTGGACTGAAGGATGGTTTGGGAAATGGTCCGGATTATTCACTTCTGTGTTGACATCTCTTACCATCGTGGCCGGAGTGCTGATTGTTTGTGGACGCTGTGCTATTCTATGCATTAGAGGACTTGTTCAAAGACTGATTGACTCTGCCATAACAAAACCTATGTATCAAGGAATGGAGACCTTGGAAGAATGAAAATGTTGGGACTTAATGATAAATATACTGAACATATTACTCTCCATCTATATTATATGAAGATGTTCTGTGAAATCTGACAAAAAGAAATCTGTCCCCAATGTGTACAGATAGATGATTTTACTACAAGATGAGGGAATGTTATAATAATTGTAATAAAGTTCTTTCTTTTATGTGCATGTGTATGTATATATATATATATATATATGCGTGCATCCACAGTATACATGCACACATGATTGCATAAGCCATTTATTTTGCCTAGACTTTGAAACTCTTTTTAGCTTACGTATTGTGAACATATGGGTGTTACCTTTGGGTGTTACTTTTTGTGAACGTTAGCTGGTTTTCCTTATCTTGCATGACTTCTCTGGTAACGTAGATAAGGATTAACAGCTACGCTTATTCTAATTGCATGTACTATTTTTCTTGCAAATGTAGTGTTTTCAACGCCTTCTTTTCCTATTTAAACTCTTAAGAATATGTATTGAGTTAGACAGGGGACGGCCCACACCTAGTGTGGCTGTCATTCTCTCTCTCCGTGCCAGCATGTCCAATAAAGAAACATCTTACTTATTCAGGTCTGGACGATTTCTAATTGGAACATAAAAAATCCCTGACAAAGGGTCTTGTGGCTCTGGGGGTCTCTGCCACTCTTTGCACTGGCCTGCAGTGTTCTTGTGACTCCAGGCTTCTCTGCCAGTCTCAGCACTAAGCTGCAGGGGTCTTGTGGCTCCGGGAGGTCTCTGCCTGTCTCAGCACTGGGCTGCAGTGGTCTTGTGGCTCCAGGGGTCTCCGTCAGTCTCAGCACTGGGCTGCAGTTGTCTTGTGGCTCCGGGGTTCTCCGTCAGTCTCAGCACTGGGCTGCAGTTGTCTTGTGGCTCCGGGGTTCTCCGTCAGTCTCAGCACTGGGCTGCAGTTGTCTTGTGGCTCCAGGGGTCTCCGTCAGTCTCAGCACTGGGCTGCAGTGGTCTTGTGGCTCTGGGGGTTTCAGTCAGTCTCAGCACTGGGCTGAAGGTGTCTGGTGGCTCTGGGGGTCTCCGTCAGTCTCAGCACTGGGCTGCAGAGGTCTTGTGGCTCCGGGGTTCTCCGTCAGTCTCTGCACTGGGCTGCAGTGGTCTTGTGGCTCTGGGGGTCTCCGTCAGTCTCAGCACTGGGCTGCAGAGGTCTTGTGGCTCCGGGGTTCTCCGTCAGTCTCAGCACTGGGCTGCAGTTGTCTTGTGGCTCCAGGGGTCTCCGTCAGTCTCTGCACTGGGCTGCAGTGGTCTTGTGGCTCCGGGGGTCTCCGTCAGTCTCAGCACTGGGCTGCAGTGGTCTTGTGGCTCCGGGGTTCTCCGTCAGTCTCAGCACTGGGCTGCAGTTGTCTTGTGGCTCCGGGGTTCTCCGTCAGTCTCAGCACTGGGCTGCAGTTGTCTTGTGGCTCCAGGGGTCTCCGTCAGTCTCAGCACTGGGCTGCAGTGGTCTTGTGGCTCTGGGGGTTTCAGTCAGTCTCAGCACTGGGCTGAAGGTGTCTGGTGGCTCTGGGGGTCTCCGTCAGTCTCAGCACTGGGCTGCAGAGGTCTTGTGGCTCCGGGGTTCTCCGTCAGTCTCAGCACTGGGCTGCAGTTGTCTTGTGGCTCCAGGGGTCTCCGTCAGTCTCTGCACTGGGCTGCAGTGGTCTTGTGGCTCCGGGGGTCTCCATCAGTCTCTGCACTGGGCTGCAGTGGTCTTGTGGCTCCGGGGTTCTCCGTCAGTCTCAGCACTGGGCTGCAGTCATCTTGTGGCTCCAGGGGTCTCCGTCAGTCTCAGCACTGGGCTGCAGTGGTCTTGTGGCTCCGGGGGTCTCCGTCAGTCTCTGCACTGGGCTGCAGTGGTCTTGTGGCTCCGGGGTTCTCCGTCAGTCTCAGCACTGGGCTGCAGTCATCTTGTGGCTCCAGGGGTCTCCGTCAGTCTCAGCACTGGGCTGCAGTGGTCTTGTGGCTCCGGGGTTCTCAGTCAGTCTCAGAACTGGGCTGTAGTGGTCTTGTGGCTCTGGGGGTTTCAGTCAGTCTCAGCACTGGGCTGCAGAGGTCTTGTGGCTTCACCTTATATTATAGCTGCAAAGTGAATAACCATCAGGGAGCCTGAACCATCGGCAACGGAGCCAGAGGGAATTTAGCAGAGTAGTTTGGGGGACATGTAGGACTTGTTTTTATTCTGCTGTTTGCGAGGTGGGATGTAGAAAAAGATGGCAATTCTGCTGTTTCCTATTATGTGACTGTACGGCCCCTTCACATGACTTATCATGTTTTTCACAGATGCCACGAGTCCCCTATTTGACCTACGGTGCTCCTCTCATGTCCGTGTTTCCCCATCAGCACAGATAGGGGGTGTATACAGCGTACACTGAGGGGTCTGCAACCAAACCTGGGGGTATACAGGTGTATACAGTGTACACAGGGGTTTGTTACCGAAGCTGGGGTATACGGGTGTATACAGTGCACACTGAGGGGTCTGCGACCAAAGCTGGGGGTATACAGCGTACACAGGGGGTTGTTACCGAAGCTGGGGGTATACGGGTGTATACAGAGTACACAGAGGTGTCTGTAACCGAAACTGGGGGTATACAGCGTACACAGGGGTCTGCGACCAAAGCTGGGGGTATATGGGTGTATACAGCGTACACAGGGGGCTGTTACCGAAGCTGGGGGTATATGGGTGTAAACAGCATACACAGGGGGCTGCGACCGAAGCTGGGGGGTATACAGCTTACACAGGAGTCTGCGACCAAAGCTGGGGATATACGAGTGTGTACAGCCTACACACAGGGGTCTGTGACCAAAGCTGGTGTGATTACAGGTGTATACAGCGTACAGCGAGGTGTCTGACTGACTGGGGGTATACTGGTTCATACAGTGCACACTGAGGGGCCTGCGACCGAAGCTGGGGGCATACGGGTGTATACAGAATACACAGAGGGGTCTGTGACCAAAGATGGGGGTATACGGGTGTATACAGCGTACACAGAGGGGTCTGTGACCGAAGCTGGGGGTATACGGGTGTATACAGCGTACACAGGAGTCTGCGAACGAAGCTGGGGGTAAACATGTGTATACATTGTACACAGGGGTCTGTGACTGAAGCTGGGGGTATACGAGTGTATACAGTGTACACAGGAGTCTGCGACTGAAGCTGGGGGAATACAGGTGTATATAGTGTATACAGGTTTCCGCTCCGTACACCTCGTACACACACGGCTCCGCTCCGTACACCTAGCCAGGGCTGTGGAGTCGGTAAGCCAAACCTGCAACTCCGACTCCTCAATTTCCCTTACACCGGCTCCGACTCCATGACTCCGACATATATTGCTTATATTTAAGTGAAAAATTTATTGTAGTACAATGTGAACATCAGACATTTAATAATTTCTATGATCCAATAATCAAGATATTTAGATAGAACATATCGATTTATAGGAATACAACTTTAGAACACAAAAAACTGTAATAAATTGTAAATATGTAATACGCTGTATAATATCGATTACATGTATACAGTACAGTCATGGCCAAAAGTTTTGAGAATGACAAATATATTTTCACATGATCTGCTGCCCTCTGGTTTTTATGTGTGTTTGTCAGATGTTTTTATCACATACAGAAATATAATTGCAACAATATTATGAGTAACAAAAGGTTATATTGACAGTTAGAATGAGTTAATGCAGCAAGTCAATATTTGCAGTGTTGACCCTTCTTCTTCAGGACCTCAGCAATTCTCCCTGGCATGCTCTCAATCAACTTCTGGATCAAATCCTGACTGATAGCAGTCCATTCTTGCAAAATCAATGCTTTTATTTTGTCTGAATTTGAAGGTTTTTGTTTGTCCACCCGTCTCTTGATGATTGACCAAAAGTTCTCAATGGGATTAAGATCTGGGGAGTTTCCAGGCCATGGTCCCAAAATCTCTATGTTTTGTTCCCTGAGCCATTTAGTTATCACCTTTGCTTTATGGCAAGGTGCTCCATCATGCTGAAAAAGGCATTGTTGATCACCAAACTGCTCTTGGACGGTTGGGAGAAGTTGCTCTTGGAGGACATTCTGGTACCATTCTTTATTCATGGCTGTGTTTTTAGGCAAGACTGAGAGAGAGCCCATTCCCTTGGCTGAGAAGCAACCCCACACATGAATGGTTTCAGGATGCTTGACAGTTGGCATGAGACAAGACTGGTGGTAGCGCTCACCTGGTCTTCTCCGAATAAGCCGTTTTCCAGATGTCCCAAACAATCGAAAAGGGGATTCATCAGAGAAAATGACTTTACCCCAGTCCTCAGCAGTCCACTCCCTGTACCTCTTGCAGAATATAAGTCTGTCCGTGATGTTTTTTCTGGAGAGAAGTGGCTTCTTTGCTGCCCTCGAGACCAGGCCTTGCTCCAAGAGTCTCCGCCTCACAGTGCGTGCAGATGCACTCATACCTGCCTGCTGCCATTCCTGAGCAAGCTCTGCACTGCTGGTAGTCCGATCCCACAGCTGAAGCACTTTTAAGAGACGGTCCTGGCGCTCGCTGGTCTTTCTTGGGCGCCCTGGAGCCTTTTTGGCAACAAGGGAACCTCTCTCCTTCAAGTTCTTGATGATGCGATAGATTGTTGACTGAGGTGCAATCTTTCTAGCTGCGATACTCTTCCCTGTTAGGCCATTTTTGTGCAGTGCAATGATGACTGCACGTGTTTCTTTAGAGATAACCATGGTTAACAGAAGAGAAACAATGATGCCAAGCACCAGCCTCCTTTTAAAGTGTCCAGTGGTGTCATTCTTACTTAATCATGACAGATTGATCTCCAGCCCTGTCCTCATCAACACCCACACCTGTGTTAATGGAGCAATCACTGAAATGATGTTAGCTGGTCCTTTTAAGGCAGGGCTGCAATGATGTTGAAATGTGTTTTGGGGGATAAAGTTCATTTTCTAGGCAAATATCGACTTTGCAAGTAATTGCTGTTAAGCTGATCACTCTTTATAACATTCTGGAGTATATGCAAATTGCCATTAGAAAAAATGAAGCAGTAGACTTTGTAAAAATTATTATTTGTGTCATTCTCAAAATTTTTAGCCATGGCTGTACAGACCAAAGTTTGGACACACCTTCTCATTCAAAGAGTTTGCTTTATTTTCATGACTATGAAAATTGTAGATTCACTCTGAAGGCATCAAAGCTATGAATTAACACATGTGGAATTATATAATTAACAAAAAAGTGTGAAACAACTGAAAATGTGTCTTATATTCTAGGTTCTTCAAAGTAGCCACCTTTTGCTTTGATTACTGCTTTGCACACTCTTGGCATTCTGTTGATGAGCTTCAAGAGGTAGTCACTGGAAATGGTCTTCCAACAGTCTTGAAGGAGTTCCCAGAGATGCTTAGCACTTGTTGGCCCTTTGGCCTTCACTCTGCGGTCCAGCTCACCCCAAACCATCTCGATTGGGTTCAGGTCTGGTGACTGTGGAGGCCAGGTCATCTGGCGTAGCACCCGATCACTCTCCTTCTTGGTCAAATAGCCCTTACACAGCCTGGAGGTGTGTTTGAGGTCATTGTCCTGTTGAAAAATAAATGATGGTCCAGCTAAACACAAACCGGATGGAATAGCATGCCGCTGCAAGATGCTGTGGTGGCCATGCTGGTTCAGTATGCCTTCAATTTTGAATAAATCCCCAACAGTGTCACCAGTAAAGCACCCCCACACCATCACACCTCCTCCTCCATGCTTCACGGTGGGAACCAGGTATGTAGAGTCCATCCGTTCACCTTTTCTGCGTCGCACAAAGACAAGGTGGTTGGAACCAAAGATCTCAAATTTGGACTCATCAGACCAAAGCACAGATTTCCACTGGTCTAATGTCCATTCCTTGAGTTCTTTAGCCCAAACAAGTCTCTTCTGCTTGTTGCCTGTCCTTAGCAGTGGTTTCCTAGCAGCTATTTTACCATGAAGGCCTGCTGCACAAAGTCTCCTCTTAGCAGTTGTTGTAGAGATGTGTCTGCTGCTAGAACTCTGTGTGGCATTGACCTGGTCTCTGATCTGAGCTGCTGTTAACCTGCGATTTCTGAGGCTGGTGACTCGGATGAACTTATCCTCCGCAGCAGAGGTGACTCTTGGTCTTCCTTTCCTGGAGCGGTCCTCATGTGAGCCAGTTTCTTTGTAGCGCTTGATGGTTTTTGCCACTGCACGTGGGGACACTTTCAAAGTTTTCCCAATTTTTCGGACTGACTGACCTTCATTTCTTAAAGTAATAATGGCCACTCGTTTTTCTTTACTCAGCTGCTTTTTTCTTGCCATAATACAAATTCTAATAGTCTATTCAGTAGGACTATCAGCTGTGTATCCACCAGACTTCTGCACAACTGATGGTCCCAACCCCATTTATAAGGCAAGAAATCCCACTTATTAAACCATAGTCATGAAAATAAAGAATACGCTTTGATTGAGGTGTGTCCAAACCTTTGGTCTGTAGTGTGTGTGTATATATATATATATATATATATATATATACACACACACACACACACATACACACACACACACACACTATGACTTATCTCGGCTAAGACAAAGCCTAGATCCTCAGGCTACATCCACATCATGGGCGTAGCCAGGATCAAACCTGGGGGGGGCAGAACCTCATACTGCACACCCCTACACTTGAAAATAAAGCCTGCACCTTAAGAAGATGTGGTGGTGAATGCAGTATATTTATTCCAACTATCAGTTGATGTTACTGAAGACGAGCAATGCCTGTCCTGGGCGTCCTTTTGGGCAGCTATGAGGTGGACCTGACTGGTGCTAAAAAAAAGGAGTGTTAGTCTGTGTGCTATCCGGCTTTCATTCTTTTTGGTACAGATATGATATGGATAGACAGATATATAAATAAAAGCAGATTAGAAATCTGCTCTGATATTGAAAACATTATCTATGAGCTCAAAAACCTTTCAGGTGATGCAGTTTTTAAAAAGCTGATCTGCTTTTGCAACTGAAAAACGTATCCTCAAAAAACGCAGCAAAAACGCTGTGTGTGAATGTAGCCTTAGATCAGGAATAGAACAGCCATTTATAGGACATTTCATAACTTTCCCAAATTCCTATGAAAAAATATTCAGCACATTCTGCATTGAACTACTGTACCCAATTTATTATATATTTTAGGAGTCGGAATCGGTCCATTTTATACCAACTCCGACTCCACCAAAATGAGCTCCGACTCCGACTCCACAGCCCTACATACTAAGGTTGTGTTTTATCTCCCGTCCACCACACTCCAGCTCCGGCTCCGCCCCCCAAGCACCATCCTCTGCTCCCCCCATGCTCAGCCTCTGCTCCCCCCCATGCTCAGCCTCTGCTCCCCCCCCATGCTCAGCCTCTGCTCCCCCCCCATGCTCAGCCTCTGCTCCCCCCCATGCTCAGCCTCTGCTCCCCCCCATGCTCAGCCTCTGCTCCCCCCCCCATGCTCAGCCTCTGCTCCCCCCCCCCCATGCTCAGCCTCTGCTCCCCCCCCATGCTCAGCCTCTGCTCCCCCCCCCATGCTCAGCCTCTGCTCCCCCCCCATGCTCAGCCTCTGCTCCCCCCCCATGCTCAGCCTCTGCTCCCCCCCCATGCTCAGCCTCTGCTCCTCCCCATGCTCAGCCTCTGCTCCCCCCCCATGCTCAGCCTCTGCTCCCCCCCCCATGCTCAGCCTCTGCTCCCCCCCCCATGCTCAGCCTCTGCTCCCCTCCCATGCTCAGCCTCTGCTCCCCCCCCATGCTCAGCCTCTGCTCCCCCCCCCATTGCTCAGCCTCTGCTCCCCCCCATGCTCAGCCTCTGCTCCCCCCCCATGCTCAGCCTCTGCTCCCCCCCATGCTCAGCCTCTGCTCCCCCCCATGCTCAGCCTCTGCTCCCTCCCATGCTCAGCCTCTGCTCCCCCCCCCATGCTCAGCCTCTGCTCCCCCCCATGCTCAGCCTCTGCTCCCCCCCATGCTCAGCCTCTGCTCCCCCCCATGCTCAGCCTCTGCTCCCCCCCCATGCTCAGCCTCTGCTCCCCCCCCATGCTCAGCCTCTGCTCCCCCCCATGCTCAGCCTCTGCTCCCCCCACCGTCTCCCTTCTGTCCTCTGCTCCCCCCCCCATGCTCAGCCTCTGCTCCCCCCACCGTCTCCCTTCTGTCCTCTGCTCCCCCCCCATGCTCAGCCTCTGCTCCCCCCCCATGCTCAGCCTCTGCTCCCCCCCCCATGCTCAGCCTCTGCTCCCCCCCCATGCTCAGCCTCTGCACCCCCCCCCATGCTCAGCCTCTGCACCCCCCCCATGCTCAGCCTCTGCTCTCCCCCCCCATGCTCAGCCTCTGCTCCCCCCCCATGCTCAGCCTCTGCTCCCCCCCCATGCTCAGCCTCTGCTCCCCCCCATGCTCAGCCTCTGCTCCCCCCACCGTCTCCCTTCTGTCCTCTGCTCCCCCCCCATGCTCAGCCTCTGCTCCCCCCCCCATGCTCAGCCTCTGCTCCCCCCCATGCTCAGCCTCTGCTCCCCCCCCCATGCTCAGCCTCTGCTCCCCCCCCATGCTCAGCCTCTGCTCGCCCCCCATGCTCAGCCTCTGCTCTCCCCCCATGCTCAGCCTCTGCTCCCCCCCCATGCTCAGCCTCTGCTCCCCCCCATGCTCAGCCTCTGCTCCCTCCCATGCTCAGCCTCTGCTCCCCCCCCATGCTCAGCCTCTGCTCCCCCCCATGCTCAGCCTCTGCTCCCCCCCCATGCTCAGCCTCTGCTCCCCCCCCATGCTCAGCCTCTGCTCCCCCCCATGCTCAGCCTCTGCTCCCCCCCATGCTCAGCCTCTGCTCCCCCCACCGTCTCCCTTCTGTCCTCTGCTCCCCCCCCCATGCTCAGCCTCTGCTCCCCCCCCATGCTCAGCCTCTGCTCCCCCCCCATGCTCAGCCTCTGCTCCCCCCCCCATGCTCAGCCTCTGCTCCCCCCCCATGCTCAGCCTCTGCACCCCCCCCCCATGCTCAGCCTCTGCTCCCCCCCCCATGCTCAGCCTCTGCTCCCCCCCCCATGCTCAGCCTCTGCTCCCCCCCCCCATGCTCAGCCTCTGCTCCCCCCCCCCATGCTCAGCCTCTGCTCCCCCCCCCCATGCTCAGCCTCTGCTCCCCCCCATGCTCAGCCTCTGCTCCCTCCCATGCTCAGCCTCTGCTCCCCCCCCATGCTCAGCCTCTGCTCCCCCCACTCTCTCTCCACACACCGTCTCCCTTCTGTCCTCTGCTCCCCCCCCCATGCTCAGCCTCTGCTCCCCCCCCATGCTCAGCCTCTGCTCTCCCCCCCATGCTCAGCCTCTGCTCCCCCCCCCATGCTCAGCCTCTGCTCCCCCCCCATGCTCAGCCTCTGCTCCCCCCCCATGCTCAGCCTCTGCTCCCCCCCCATGCTCAGCCTCTGCACCCCCCCCCATGCTCAGCCTCTGCACCCCCCCCCATGCTCAGCCTCTGCTCCCCCCCCCCATGCTCAGCCTCTGCTCCCCCCCCCCATGCTCAGCCTCTGCTCCCCCCCCCCCATGCTCAGCCTCTGCTCCCCCCCCCCATGCTCAGCCTCTGCTCCCCCCCCATGCTCAGCCTCTGCTCCCCCCCCATGCTCAGCCTCTGCTCCCCCCCATGCTCAGCCTCTGCTCCCCCCCCATGCTCAGCCTCTGCTCCCCCCACTCTCTCTCCACACACCGTCTCCCTTCTGTCCTCTGCTCCCCCCCCCATGCTCAGCCTCTGCTCCCCCCCCCATGCTCAGCCTCTGCTCCCCCCCCATGCTCAGCCTCTGCTCTCCCCCCCATGCTCAGCCTCTGCTCCCCCCCCCCATGCTCAGCCTCTGCTCCCCCCCCATGCTCAGCCTCTGCTCCCCCCCCATGCTCAGCCTCTGCTCCCCCCCATGCCCAGCCTCTGCTCCCCCCCATGCTCAGCCTCTGCTCCCCCCCATGCTCAGCCTCTGCTCCCTCCCATGCTCAGCCTCTGCTCCCCCCCCATGCTCAGCCTCTGCTCCCCCCACTCTCTCTCCACACACCGTCTCCCTTCTGTCCTCTGCTCCCCCCCCCATGCTCAGCCTCTGCTCCCCCCCATGCTCAGCCTCTGCTCCCCCCCCCATGCTCAGCCTCTGCTCCCCCCCCCATGCTCAGCCTCTGCTCCCCCCCCATGCTCAGCCTCTGCTCCCCCCCCATGCTCAGCCTCTGCTCCCCCCCCCATGCTCAGCCTCTGCTCCCCCCCCCCATGCTCAGCCTCTGCTCCCCCCCCCCATGCTCAGCCTCTGCTCCCCCCCATGCTCAGCCTCTGCTCCCCCCCATGCTCAGCCTCTGCTCCCCCCCATGCTCAGCCTCTGCTCCCCCCCATGCTCAGCCTCTGCTCCCCCCCATGCTCAGCCTCTGCTCCCCCCCATGCTCAGCCTCTGCTCCTCCCCATGCTCAGCCTCTGCTCCCCCCCCATGCTCAGCCTCTGCTCCCCCCCATGCCCAGCCTCTGCTCCCCCCCATGCCCAGCCTCTGCTCCCCCCCCATGCTCAGCCTCTGCTCCCCCCCCATGCTCAGCCTCTGCTCCCCCCCATGCTCAGCCTCTGCTCCCCCCCCATGCTCAGCCTCTGCTCCCCCCCCATGCTCAGCCTCTGCTCCCCCCCCATGCTCAGCCTCTGCTCCCCCCCATGCTCAGCCTCTGCTCCCCCCCCATGCTCAGCCTCTGCTCCCCCCCCATGCTCAGCCTCTGCTCCCCCCCCATGCTCAGCCTCTGCTCCCCCCCATGCCCAGCCTCTGCTCCCCCCCCATGCTCAGCCTCTGCTCCCCCCCCCCATGCTCAGCCTCTGCTCCCCCCCCATGCTCAGCCTCTGCTCCCCCCCCCCATGCTCAGCCTCTGCTCCCCCCCCATGCTCAGCCTCTGCTCCTCCCCATGCTCAGCCTCTGCTCTCCCCCCCATGCTCAGCCTCTGCTCCTCCCCATGCTCAGCCTCTGCTCTCCCCCCCATGCTCAGCCTCTGCTCCTCCCCATGCTCAGCCTCTGCTCCCCCCCCATGCTCAGCCTCTGCTCCCCCCCCCATGCTCAGCCTCTGCTCCCCCCCCCCATGCTCAGCCTCTGCTCCCCCCCCATGCTCAGCCTCTGCTCCCCCCCCATGCTCAGCCTCTGCTCCCCCCCCATGCTCAGCCTCTGCTCCCCCCCCATGCTCAGCCTCTGCTCCCCCCCCCATGCTCAGCCTCTGCTCCCCCCCCCCATGCTCAGCCTCTGCTCCCCCCCCATGCTCAGCCTCTGCTCCCCCCCCATGCTCAGCCTCTGCTCCCCCCCCCATGCTCAGCCTCTGCTCCCCCCCCCATGCTCAGCCTCTGCTCCCCCCCCCATGCTCAGCCTCTGCTCCCCCCCCATGCTCAGCCTCTGCTCCCCCCCCCATGCTCAGCCTCTGCTCCCCCCCCCATGCTCAGCCTCTGCTCCCCCCCCCCATGCTCAGCCTCTGCTCCCCCCCCCATGCTCAGCCTCTGCTCCCCCCCCATGCTCAGCCTCTGCTCCCCCCCCATGCTCAGCCTCTGCTCCCCCCATGCTCAGCCTCTGCTCCCCCCCCATGCTCAGCCTCTGCTCCCCCCCCCATGCTCAGCCTCTGCTCCCCCCCCATGCTCAGCCTCTGCTCCCCCCCCCATGCTCAGCCTCTGCTCCCCCCCCATGCTCAGCCTCTGCTCCCCCCCCCATGCTCAGCCTCTGCTCCCCCCCCCATGCTCAGCCTCTGCTCCCCCCCCATGCTCAGCCTCTGCTCCCCCCCCCCCGCTCAGCCTCTGCTCCCCCCCCCCATGCTCAGCCTCTGCTCCCCCCCCCCATGCTCAGCCTCTGCTCCCCCCCCCATGCTCAGCCTCTGCTCCCCCCCCATGCTCAGCCTCTGCTCCCCCCCCATGCTCAGCCTCTGCTCCCCCCCCCCATGCTCAGCCTCTGCTCCCCCCCCATGCTCAGCCTCTGCTCCCCCCCCATGCTCAGCCTCTGCTCCCCCCCCCCCATGCTCAGCCTCTGCTCCCCCCCCCCATGCTCAGCCTCTGCTCCCCCCCCCCATGCTCAGCCTCTGCTCCCCCCCCATGCTCAGCCTCTGCTCCCCCCCCCCCATGCTCAGCCTCTGCTCCCCCCCCCCCATGCTCAGCCTCTGCTCCCCCCCCCCCATGCTCAGCCTCTGCTCCCCCCCCCCCATGCTCAGCCTCTGCTCCCCCCCCCCCCCCCATGCTCAGCCTCTGCTCCCCCCCCCATGCTCAGCCTCTGCTCCCCCCCATGCTCAGCCTCTGCTCCCCCCACTCTCTCCCCCCACACACCGTCTCCCTTCTGTCCTCTGCGGGGTGTCGCCGCTCCCTCCTCCGGGCTTTGTGTTGTGCCGCGCTCTTCCCCGCTGACAGCTCCGCTCCTCTGCTGCGCTCTCTCCACAGCAAACATTACGACGCCACCGTCGCCTCCTCCATGACTCAGTCCGGCCTCCCACGTCTCCTCACCACACGTCACTTCCCCGCCCGGCCGCCATTTTAGTTCCTGTGGTGGCGGAGCACAGGCGGAAGTGCCGCCATCTGTAGCAGCGGCTGCGGTCCTCCTCACCGTGTCTCCGCCGAGTCAGGAGGTTTTCGTGAGGGGGAGATCTCGGCGGCCTGATACCATAATGCCGTCCACCCCGCTCCGTGTGGCCGTGGTGTGCTCCAGAACCGCAGCATGGAGGCGCACAATCTCCTCCGGTAATGGCGGAGCCCCTTCTTCTTCAGTCTGTGCGCGTAGTTCGGGCCGTGTGAGGCCGGGTGATGTCTCTAGGCCTCTGTATGTGATGGAGGACCCTGGGAGCGGCCATACCTTCTTACACACACCTCCATGGTGGCCTTTTCCCCCTCAGATGTAGGAAAATTACACATTTGTAACTGAATGTGTTAGACACTTTTTTTGGGTGGGGAACTTGCGCCATATAACAACTCTCCGGCCATTTTTTTAAAAATTCTTTTATATGACTGGGAAAGGATTAGAAGCATAACAGTAGTGGCCTTTTCAGTTACCGGGGCCGACTAGGCCTCACACGGGTTCTGGTCGGGTCGTCATCAGTCCAGTCTGGGCAGGTGGTGTGTATATATATATATAATTTAGTTTTCACCCCCCCCAGTCTCTTCACTAGTTTTAAGCTTCAGGGGCCTGAAGGTCCTGGAAACCCTTTTATTTCGAGTGATTTCTGGCCGAAGCAAACTTAGGTTTGTTTGTGTCTGGTGGAAACTGATGGCCTTCACTCTGTTTTTTTTTCTGTTTTTGGAGTAAAAAAAAAAATATATATATTAGGTTCTTTTCACACCAGGACGTGTACACTGAATATATTCTATAGGGTATAACAGGCACCCGTCTGCCGAGAGAACGTCCTTCTCAAATCCATCTGACCACTGTACATCCAAAAAAACTTACCAGCTGATTCATCAGTTTACATTTTTTTTTTTTTTAAGCCACAAAATGTCTCTTGATGTTTTTACAGCCTCTCTGTTAACTTTGTGAAAAGTTGAATAAAATGCCTTTATCTACGATCATCTGATGTCTTGTTACAAAGAAATTAGACAGGGACAGAGTTTTGAATATTGGAATATTACAATTTTTTCTCATGTAGGGTGACCAGCCAATGTTACTGGGCACAGTGAGGCTACATGAAAGCTCCACATGTCCACTGTTAACTCCTGGTGGATTGTTTTATTAGTAATCTGTTCATTGTGGTATAAGTTGTATGCACAACTTTTTGTGTTTTTTGTGTTGTATTTGAATTCAAATGGAATTTGAATTCAGGGGGTCAGAGCCTGGCTGTCCATGGATAAAAGTGGTCCTTGTGGTGCAGGCTTGAGGGTGCACAAATGCCCAACAGAGCACCACACAGCCCCAAGAACTGCTCCCTCACCTCAGTCTGGTAATTAGCTTTCAAATGACATCTCAATGTCCCCTCTGGCTTTGCCAGAAGTCCCACCAGGGGCCCCAATGTCTGATTTGGACAGCAGATCTGTACTGAAGTCCCTGGTGGTGCAAACTCTTGTGTCACCAGGGAGCATGTCAATGTCAGCAGTCAGGATGGCCTAGTGGTCTAAGGCACTGTGTTCAGGTTGCAGTCTCCCGTGGAGGCGTGGGTTCGAATCCCACTCCTGACAGCAGCAGTACTGGTCCCTGGAGGTGCAAGCTGTTGTGCACCAGGGAGCGTGTTAAGCGTCTGCAGTCACCACATGTGGAGGCGTGGGTTCAAATCCCACTCCTTGACAGCAGCAGTACTGGTCCCTGGAGGTGCAAGCTGTTGTGCACCAGGGAGCGTGTTCAGCGTCTGCAGTCACCACGTGGAGGCGTGGGTTCGAATCCCACTCCTGACAGCGACAGTTTTTTTTTTTTTGTTTTTTTTTTTAAAGAAAAGAAAATAAACCTAGTGGCAGCATGTGTAATAACAGTCTCCCGTGGAGGCGTGGGTTCGAATCCCACTCCTGACAGCAGCAGTACTGGTCCCTGGAGGTGCAAGCTGTTGCGCACCAGGGAGCGTGTTAAGCGTCTGCAGTCACCACATGTGGAGGCGTGGGTTCAAATCCCACTCCTTGACAGCAGCAGTACTGGTCCCTGGAGGTGCAAGCTGTTGTGCACCAGGGAGCGTGTTCAGCGTCTGCAGTCACCACGTGGAGGCGTGGGTTCGAATCCCACTCCTGACAGCGACAGTTTTTTTTTTTTTGTTTTTTTTTTTAAAGAAAAGAAAATAAACCTAGTGGCAGCATGTGTAATAACAGTCTCCCGTGGAGGCGTGGGTTCGAATCCCACTCCTGACAGCAGCAGTACTGGTCCCTGGAGGTGCAAGCTGTTGCGCACCAGGGAGCGTGTTAAGCGTCTGCAGTCACCACATGTGGAGGCGTGGGTTCAAATCCCACTCCTTGACAGCAGCAGTACTGGTCCCTGGAGGTGCAAGCTGTTGTGCACCAGGGAGCGTGTTCAGCGTCTGCAGTCACCACGTGGAGGCGTGGGTTCGAATCCCACTCCTGACAGCGACAGTTTTTTTTTTTTTGTTTTTTTTTAAAGAAAAGAAAATAAACCTAGTGGCAGCATGTGTAATAACAGTCTCCAGGTCTTATAGCCTAATGTATACACCATAAATATTTATATGTGTGTCTATACAGTTGGTGTATATATGTGTGAGTATATTTTTTAGCCTTAAAGTTTTGATTCTCCATCCTCATTTCTTTCTTTTCCAAATCAAAAAAACACTCGTGTGAGAGCAATCTGCATCCAAAAAAACTTAGGGATAGGGACAATTTAGTGAGTACGTCGGGCTCCCTTAAAAGGTCAATTCACCCAACGAACAAGGGTGCTGCTCAGGGTGGATTGATTTAAATCACGCCGATTTAAATCATGATTTAAATCACGATTTAAATCAAAAGATTTTTTTCTATTTAAATCGGATCGATTTAAATCATGATTTTAATCATAATTTAAATCACTGATTTAAATCAAAAGGTTTTTTTCTAATATAAATCACGATTAAAATGAGAAGTGAGAGCAGTGTGCATGTGCGCCCATAGTTACACGGACGAAAGTAGGGGCAACGATCTAACGCCAGGGTGAGGGGGGGACCCCAAAGTAAGTAAAAATCTTTTTTGTTTTACTATATGGCAATAGGTAGGTGTTTAAAAGCAGCATGTCTTAATTGTATAAACTATTAATAGCCTCCACATTTTGTTCATACTGCCCCTTTAATTCCACACTTCTAGCTTGGTTTCAGTTTTGGTTTAGTTTCTTTTTCCCTGCATTCAGTTGACATGCCCAAACTTGTTGGATAGTCAGCAGTACTTGGCTCAGGCTGTAGTAACATCAGCAGTGCTTGGCTCAGGCTGTAGTAACAATCAAACTTCATAAGTGATCTGTGTGAGCCATGGCAGCAGGTCGTAAGAGAGACCCTATTTGGGTTCATTTTGTTGAGATGCCAGCAGCAGATCTTGGAAAGAAAGGTGCAAGAGCAAAGTGCAAATACTGTCAAAAGGATATCCAAGGACTTGTTTGCCGTTTGAAATTACATTATGAAAACTGCAATCAAATGATTTAAATCAAAAAAATCTGATTTAAATCAAAAAAATCTGATTTTTTTGATTTTTTTAAATTCAAGATTTTTATCCACCCTGGTGCTGCTTGCTCGTCGGGTGAGATGGGCAGCACGATTATTATCATCTAACACGCTTTCCTAGGATAATCTGCCAACACAAATCTCTTCTTGAATGGACAATCGTTTCTTAAATGACAATTTATGCTGATAAAAAAAACCAAAAGCTCTAAATTAGGAAGGAGGCTGGAGGGGGGGGCGTCAGGGACTGGAGGGGGGAGACAGAGGCTGGAGGAGGAAGTGTGGTGGTGTAGACGGGGCTGCGGGAGGCTGTGTGGTGCTGTAGAGCGGGTTGCGGGAGGCTGTGTGGTGGTGTAGAGGCCTACAGGGCCACACAGCCCCCTGGTGTGACTTCCCGAGTGCCATGACAGCTGCCTGTATATACATGTTTACACATACATGTATGTACATGTGCCATGACCGCTCCTTAGACCATACATACATGGATTGTCACTTACCCAAACCGAGGATGAAGAGGCTTAGCTGCTCCACATGATGATGGTGGCCGGAGAGCTGTGTTCCTCCATAGCGATGTCGTCCATTAGGCAAACTTGGTGTCCTTGTCCCGCCAGTTCTTGAGCCAGTTTAGTGTCCACGATGCCTTGTTACCTATTGGAAAAAAAAGGGAAAAGGAAATTATTGAATTTTGACATAGAATAAAAATTAAGTCCTATGAATTGTACTGGTACATTAACCCCTTTTTCTACGAGCGTATATTGCCAGCAGACACACAGAGAGCGGGCGACTGCCCCAAGTGTTACCTACTGAGAGACAGAGAAATAAAAAAACAATAATTAATAAGGGAAATATTGCATTCATAATTAGTGTTCACAGCAGAGTGACAACACAGCCCCCCTAACCCTCCCCTACCCCACAGGGAACGCCTGTACCCCGCCATGCCCCCCACAGCTGTGCCCATACACTGTCCTCACCTCCCCCTGCAGGGACCACCTGTCTCCCACGCAGTGCCCCCCACAGCTGACCCCAAACACTCTGCAGGGACCCCCTGTCTCCCACGCAGTGCCCCCCACAGCTGACCCCATACACTCTGCAGGGACCCCCTGTCTCCCCCGCAGTGCCCCCCACAGCTGACCCCATACACTCTGCAGGGACCCCCTGTCTACCCGCAGTGCCCCCCACAGCTGACCCCATACACTCTGCAGGGACCCCCTGCCTCCCCCCACAGCTGACCCCATACAGGCATACAGTTACCGGCCGGCAGCTCCAAGGTTCAAATCTGGCGCTCAGGTGACGTCATTGTTGCTGCAGTTAGACCGAGAAAGCAGGGGGTGGGCTCGGAGCCACGTGACACAGAGCCCGGCCGCCCATCCCCCAGCCTCACTGTACTGCAAGCCAGGGAGAGACTGTTTGTGTGCTGCACGGCGCTGACTCCGCCCCCTGAGCCAGGGGATGAGTCACAGGCAGCTCGGCGTGTCACACGACTCCTCCCTCTTCCACCTTCTATGCAGGCCGGATCTTGGTTCCCATAGCACAGTGACCCTGCCCACCGGCCAGTCACTGCCGCCCCTCCCCCACCACTAAGCGATCTTACACAGCAGCACAGAGCCAGGGAGGAGATGGGAGATGACCCCGCACCACACAGCGGAGCACTATGAGTCCTGGGGGTGCAGCGCTGACCCCGCCCACGCCGCACCACACAGCGCAGCGCTATAAGCCCTGGGGGCGCAGCGCTGACCCCACCCACCCCGCACCACACAGCGGAGCACTATGAGCCCTGGGGACGCAGCGCTGACCCTGCCCACCCCGCACCACACAGCGCAGCACTATGAGCCCTCGGGGCAGTCTCCCATAGAGGCGTGGGTTCGAATCCCACTCCTGACAGCAGCAGTACTGGTCCCTGGAGGTGCAAGCTGTTGTGCACCAGGGAGCGTGTTCAGCGTCTGCAGTCACCACGTGGAGGCGTGGGTTCGAATCCCACTCCACACAGCGCAGCACTATGAGCCCTCGGGGCGCAGCCAGGGGTGGGATTCAGCGGGTTCTCCCCGGTTCGGTGGAACCGGTTGTTAAAGCTATTGCTCTCATTTTTGGCACCATTAGCCGGCTCTCACTTTTGAAAATGAGATTTCAAATTTTGAGGTCTGCGGCAGATTCTTTCCGGCGTCCATGCTCCCGGAGGCCACTGCAACATGGCGGCGGCCAGCAAGGGAAGTGCGGGGGCCTCCGGGCTGCGAAGAAATCGCGGCGGAGCCGCCGTCCCTGTACCGGAGCACAGCCCGCTGCCACCACCACAGAGCCCACCTGCCCCTGCCTCAGCGCTGCTGCTGCCCCTGCCTCAGCGCTGCTGCTGCCCCTGCCTCAGCGCTGCTGCTGCCCCTGCCTCAGCGCTGCTGCTGCCCCTGCCTCAGCGCTGCTGCTGCCCCTGCCTCAGCGCTGCTGCTGCCCCTGCCTCAGCGCTGCTGCTGCCCCTGCCTCAGCGCTGCTGCTGCCCCAGCACAGAGCCGCCACCGCACGAGCCTGGACCACTGAATGACCCCTGTGACTACTTCACCTGTGCCAGATCCCTTCCCAGGTAAGCTGAATTCGGACTGTAAGACGGACCCCCATTTGACACATTATTTTTTTTCCCCCAATTTTCCTACTGAAAATTGGGGTGTTCTTATGGTCCGTTGCATCTTATAGTCCGAAAAATACGGTAATTTATCCTGAGATTACAGAGTCTGCAACTTTTCTATCTAGCCAGTTAGAAGTGACTCATTGTAACACTTAGGGTACCGTTACACCTAGCGATGCACCAGCGATCCCGACTAGCGATATGACGCGGTCAGGATCGCTGGTACATCGCTAGGTGGTCGCTAGTGAGCTGCTACACAGGCAGATCTCACCAGCGACATTGCTGGGGACGGGGATCGCTACTTACCTGTCAGACGCGGCGATCCTGCGTCCTCCCGCCCTGGGCGCCACAGGAAGCCCAGCAGGAAGTGGCCGACGAGGAATGGACCAGGAGCTTCTCGCGCGATCAGTGATAACCAGCGGGGGAGCCGGTCGGAGGTAAGTATCACATGCAGGGATATCGCTAGCAATATCGCTGCAACGTCACAAAATCGGTGACTTTACAGCAATATAGAATCGTAGAGTTGGAAGGGACCTCCTGGGCCATCTGGTCCAACCCCCTGCTCAAAGCAGGATTCGCTAAATCATCCCAGTCAGATGTCTGTCCAGCCTCTGTTTGAAGACTTCCATTGAAGGAGAACTCACCACTTCTCGTGGCAGCCTGTTCCACTCATTGATCACTCTAACTGTCAAAAAGTTTTTTCTAATATCTAATCTGTGTCTCTTCCCATTCAGTTTCATCCCATTGCTTCTAGTCTTTCCTTGTGCAAATGAGAATAAAGTTGATCCTTCTACAATGTGACAGCCCTTTAGATATTTGTAGACAGCTATTAAGTCTCCTCTCAGTCTTCTCTTTTGCAAACTAAACATTCCCAAATCCTGCAACCTTTCCTCATAAGACAGGGTTTGCAGACCGGTCACCATTCTGGTCGCTCTTTTCTGAACTTGCTCCAGTTTGTTGATGTCTTTTTTAAAATGTGGTGCCCAAAACTGGACACAATATTCCAGATGAGGTCTGACCAAAGAGGAGTAGAGGGAAATAATGACTTCACGTGATCTAGACTGTATGCTTCTGTTAATACATCCTAGAATTGCATTTGCCTTTTTTGCTGCTGCATCACACTGTTGACTCATATTCAGTCTGTGATCTATTAGTATACCCAAGTCTTTTTCACATGTGCTGTCACTTAGCCCTATTCCTCCCATTCTATATATGCTTTTTTCATTTTTATTGCCCAGATGTAGTACTTTGCATTTCTCCCTGTTAAAAACCATTCTGTTAGTTGCTGCCCACTTCTCCAGTTTATTTAAATCTTTTTGAATCCTCTCTCTCTCTTCTCTAGTATTAGCTATCCCTCCTAGCTTTGTGTCATCAGCAAATTTAATCAGTTTACCCTCAATTCCTTCATCTAAATCGTTGATAAAGATGTTGAACAATACAGGGTCCAGGACAGAGCCCTGTGGTACCCCACTTGAGACATTCTTCCAACTGGATGTGCAGCCATTTACGACCACTCTTTGGGTCCGATCACTAAGCCAGTTATGAATCCACCTAACAGTTGCCTTGTCCATTCCATACTTAGTCATTTTTTCAATAAGGATTGTATGAGAGACTTTGTCAAATGCTTTGCTGAAGTCAAGATATACTATATCTACAGCATTTCCTTGATCCACCCAATCAGTGATACCGTCATAGAAGGAAATTAAGTTAGTCTGACATGACTTATTAGTTACAAACCCATGCTGACTCTGTTTAATCACTTCATTCTTATCCAGGTATTGACATACATGTTGTTTAATAATTTGTTCAAAGATCTTTCTTGGTATAGAAGTCAGACTCACCGGCCTATAGTTGCCTGGGTCCACCTTCTTCCCCTTTTTGAAGATAGGAACAACATTTGCTCTTCTCCAGTCTTCTGGCACTTCTCCTGTTCTCCAAGAATTTTCAAAGATTATGGAGAGGGGTTCAAAAATATTGCTAGCGATATCGCAGTGTGTAACGGGGTCTTTACAGACAATGGCGTTTACCATCTGTCTGCAGAACTAAAGTAATGAAAAAGAAGCTGGTAATTAGCTTTCAAATGACATCCCAATGTCCCCTCTGGCTTTACCAGAGGCCCCAATGTCTGATTTGGACAGCAGATTTGAAAAGACATTTTCAGTCTGGGGCAGTCTTGGGGGTTCTCAATCCCCTTAACTACTCTGCAGAAGGGGTCAGGCAAATCAAGCTTGGCAGGAACATCATCCAGAAGGCCACCTACATACAGCAACATCACTTGTCCCCCTGCTCCAAATGGAATTTGAATTCAGGGGGTCAGAGCCTGGCTGTCCATGGATAAAAGTGGTCCTTGTGGTGCAGGCTTGAGGGTGCACAAATGCCCAACAGAGCACCACACAGCCCCAAGAACTGCTCCCTCACCTCAGTCTGGTAATTAGCTTTCAAATGACATCCCAATGTCCCCTCTGGCTTTGCCAGAAGTCCCACCAGGGGCCCCAATGTCTGATTTGGACAGCAGATCTGTACTGAAGTCCCTGGTGGTGCAAACTCTTGTGTCACCAGGGAGCATGTCAATGTCAGCAGTCAGGATGGCCTAGTGGTCTAAGGCACTGTGTTCAGGTTGCAGTCTCCCGTGGAGGCGTGGGTTCGAATCCCACTCCTGACAGCAGCAGTACTGGTCCCTGGAGGTGCAAGCTGTTGTGCACCAGGGAGCGTGTTAAGCGTCTGCAGTCACCACATGTGGAGGCGTGGGTTCAAATCCCACTCCTTGACAGCAGCAGTACTGGTCCCTGGAGGTGCAAGCTGTTGTGCACCAGGGAGCGTGTTCAGCGTCTGCAGTCACCACGTGGAGGCGTGGGTTCGAATCCCACTCCTGACAGCGACAGTTTTTTTTTTTGTTTTTTTTTAAAGAAAAGAAAATAAACCTAGTGGCAGCATGTGTAATAACAGTCTCCAGGTCTTATAGCCTAATGTATACACCATAAATATTTATATGTGTGTCTATACAGTTGGTGTATATATGTGTGAGTATATTTTTTAGCCTTAAAGTTTTGATTCTCCATCCTCATTTCTTTCTTTTCCAAATCAAAAAAACACTCGTGTGAGAGCAATCTGCATCCAAAAAAACTTAGGGATAGGGACAATTTAGTGAGTACGTCGGGCTCCCTTAAAAGGTCAATTCACCCAACGAACAAGGGTGCTGCTCAGGGTGGATTGATTTAAATCACGCCGATTTAAATCATGATTTAAATCACGATTTAAATCAAAAGATTTTTTTCTATTTAAATCGGATCGATTTAAATCATGATTTTAATCATGATTTAAATCACTGATTTAAATCAAAAGGTTTTTTTTTAATATAAATCACGATTAAAATGAGAAGTGAGAGCAGTGTGCATGTGCGCCCATAGTTACACGGACGAAAGTAGGGGCAACGATCTAACGCCAGGGTGAGGGGGGGACCCCAAAGTAAGTAAAAATCTTTTTTGTTTTACTATATGGCAATAGGTAGGTGTTTAAAAGCAGCATGTCTTAATTGTATAAACTATTAATAGCCTCCACATTTTGTTCATACTGCCCCTTTAATTCCACACTTCTAGCTTGGTTTCAGTTTTGGTTTAGTTTCTTTTTCCCTGCATTCAGTTGACATGCCCAAACTTGTTGGATAGTCAGCAGTACTTGGCTCAGGCTGTAGTAACATCAGCAGTGCTTGGCTCAGGCTGTAGTAACAATCAAACTTCATAAGTGATCTGTGTGAGCCATGGCAGCAGGTCGTAAGAGAGACCCTATTTGGGTTCATTTTGTTGAGATGCCAGCAGCAGATCTTGGAAAGAAAGGTGCAAGAGCAAAGTGCAAATACTGTCAAAAGGATATCCAAGGACTTGTTTGCCGTTTGAAATCACATTATGAAAACTGCAATCAAATGATTTAAATCAAAAAAATCTGATTTAAATCAAAAAAATCTGGTTTTTTTGATTTTTTTAAAAAAATTCAAGATTTTTATCCACCCTGGTGCTGCTTGCTCGTCGGGTGAGATGGGCAGCACGATTATTATCATCTAACACGCTTTCCTAGGATAATCTGCCAACACAAATCTCTTCTTGAATGGACAATCGTTTCTTAAATGACAATTTATGCTGATAAAAAAAACCAAAAGCTCTAAATTAGGAAGGAGGCTGGAGGGGGGGGCGTCAGGGACTGGAGGGGGGAGACAGAGGCTGGAGGAGGAAGTGTGGTGGTGTAGACGGGGCTGCGGGAGGCTGTGTGGTGCTGTAGAGCGGGTTGCGGGAGGCTGTGTGGTGGTGTAGAGGCCTACAGGGCCACATAGCCCCCTGGTGTGACTTCCCGAGTGCCATGACAGCTGCCTGTATATACATGTTTACACATACATGTATGTACATGTGCCATGACCGCTCCTTAGACCATACATACATGGATTGTCACTTACCCAAACCGAGGATGAAGAGGCTTAGCTGCTCCACATGATGATGGTGGCCGGAGAGCTGTGTTCCTCCATAGCGATGTCGTCCATTAGGCAAACTTGGTGTCCTTGTCCCGCCAGTTCTTGAGCCAGTTTAGTGTCCACGATGCCTTGTTACCTATTGGAAAAAAAAGGGAAAAGGAAATTATTGAATTTTGACATAGAATAAAAATTAAGTCCTATGAATTGTACTGGTACATTAACCCCTTTTTCTACGAGCGTATATTGCCAGCAGACACACAGAGAGCGGGCGACTGCCCCAAGTGTTACCTACTGAGAGACAGAGAAATAAAAAAACAATAATTAATAAGGGAAATATTGCATTCATAATTAGTGTTCACAGCAGAGTGACAACACAGCCCCCCTAACCCTCCCCTACCCCACAGGGAACGCCTGTACCCCGCCATGCCCCCCACAGCTGTGCCCATACACTGTCCTCACCTCCCCCTGCAGGGACCACCTGTCTCCCACGCAGTGCCCCCCACAGCTGACCCCAAACACTCTGCAGGGACCCCCTGTCTCCCACGCAGTGCCCCCCACAGCTGACCCCATACACTCTGCAGGGACCCCCTGTCTCCCCCGCAGTGCCCCCCACAGCTGACCCCATACACTCTGCAGGGACCCCCTGTCTACCCGCAGTGCCCCCCACAGCTGACCCCATACACTCTGCAGGGACCCCCTGCCTCCCCCCACAGCTGACCCCATACAGGCATACAGTTACCGGCCGGCAGCTCCAAGGTTCAAATCTGGCGCTCAGGTGACGTCATTGTTGCTGCAGTTAGACCGAGAAAGCAGGGGGTGGGCTCGGAGCCACGTGACACAGAGCCCGGCCGCCCATCCCCCAGCCTCACTGTACTGCAAGCCAGGGAGAGACTGTTTGTGTGCTGCACGGCGCTGACTCCGCCCCCTGAGCCAGGGGATGAGTCACAGGCAGCTCGGCGTGTCACACGACTCCTCCCTCTTCCACCTTCTATGCAGGCCGGATCTTGGTTCCCATAGCACAGTGACCCTGCCCACCGGCCAGTCACTGCCGCCCCTCCCCCACCACTAAGCGATCTTACACAGCAGCACAGAGCCAGGGAGGAGATGGGAGATGACCCCGCACCACACAGCGGAGCACTATGAGTCCTGGGGGTGCAGCGCTGACCCCGCCCACGCCGCACCACACAGCGCAGCGCTATAAGCCCTGGGGGCGCAGCGCTGACCCCACCCACCCCGCACCACACAGCGGAGCACTATGAGCCCTGGGGGCGCAGCGCTGACCCTGCCCACCCCGCACCACACAGCGCAGCACTATGAGCCCTCGGGGCAGTCTCCCATAGAGGCGTGGGTTCGAATCCCACTCCTGACAGCAGCAGTACTGGTCCCTGGAGGTGCAAGCTGTTGTGCACCAGGGAGCGTGTTCAGCGTCTGCAGTCACCACGTGGAGGCGTGGGTTCGAATCCCACTCCACACAGCGCAGCACTATGAGCCCTCGGGGCGCAGCCAGGGGTGGGATTCAGCGGGTTCTCCCCGGTTCGGTGGAACCGGTTGTTAAAGCTATTGCTCTCATTTTTGGCACCATTAGCCGGCTCTCACTTTTGAAAATGAGATTTCAAATTTTGAGGTCTGCGGCAGATTCTTTCCGGCGTCCATGCTCCCGGAGGCCACTGCAACATGGCGGCCAGCAAGGGAAGTGCGGGGGCCTCCGGGCTGCGAAGAAATCGCGGCGGAGCCGCCGTCCCTGTACCGGAGCACAGCCCGCTGCCACCACCACAGAGCCCACCTGCCCCTGCCTCAGCGCTGCTGCTGCCCCTGCCTCAGCGCTGCTGCTGCCCCTGCCTCAGCGCTGCTGCTGCCCCTGCCTCAGCGCTGCTGCTGCCCCTGCCTCAGCGCTGCTGCTGCCCCTGCCTCAGCGCTGCTGCTGCCCCTGCCTCAGCGCTGCTGCTGCCCCAGCACAGAGCCGCCACCGCACGAGCCTGGACCACTGAATGACCCCTGTGACTACTTCACCTGTGCCAGATCCCTTCCCAGGTAAGCTGAATTCGGACTGTAAGACGGACCCCCATTTGACACATTATTTTTTTTCCCCCAATTTTCCTACTGAAAATTGGGGTGTTCTTATGGTCCGTTGCATCTTATAGTCCGAAAAATACGGTAATTTATCCTGAGATTACAGAGTCTGCAACTTTTCTATCTAGCCAGTTAGAAGTGACTCATTGTAACACTTAGGGTACCGTTACACCTAGCGATGCACCAGCGATCCCGACTAGCGATATGACGCGGTCAGGATCGCTGGTACATCGCTAGGTGGTCGCTAGTGAGCTGCTACACAGGCAGATCTCACCAGCGACATTGCTGGGGACGGGGATCGCTACTTACCTGTCAGACGCGGCGATCGTGCGTCCTCCCGCCCTGGGCGCCACAGGAAGCCCAGCAGGAAGTGGCCGACGAGGAATGGACCAGGAGCTTCTCGCGCGATCAGTGATAACCAGCGGGGGAGCCGGTCGGAGGTAAGTATCACATGCAGGGATATCGCTAGCAATATCGCTGCAACGTCACAAAATCGGTGACTTTACAGCAATATAGAATCGTAGAGTTGGAAGGGACCTCCTGGGCCATCTGGTCCAACCCCCTGCTCAAAGCAGGATTCGCTAAATCATCCCAGTCAGATGTCTGTCCAGCCTCTGTTTGAAGACTTCCATTGAAGGAGAACTCACCACTTCTCGTGGCAGCCTGTTCCACTCATTGATCACTCTAACTGTCAAAAAGTTTTTTCTAATATCTAATCTGTGTCTCTTCCCATTCAGTTTCATCCCATTGCTTCTAGTCTTTCCTTGTGCAAATGAGAATAAAGTTGATCCTTCTACAATGTGACAGCCCTTTAGATATTTGTAGACAGCTATTAAGTCTCCTCTCAGTCTTCTCTTTTGCAAACTAAACATTCCCAAATCCTGCAACCTTTCCTCATAAGACAGGGTTTGCAGACCGGTCACCATTCTGGTCGCTCTTTTCTGAACTTGCTCCAGTTTGTTGATGTCTTTTTTAAAATGTGGTGCTCAAAACTGGACACAATATTCCAGATGAGGTCTGACCAAAGAGGAGTAGAGGGAAATAATGACTTCACGTGATCTAGACTGTATGCTTCTGTTAATACATCCTAGAATTGCATTTGCCTTTTTTGCTGCTGCATCACACTGTTGACTCATATTCAGTCTGTGATCTATTAGTATACCCAAGTCTTTTTCACATGTGCTGTCACTTAGCCCTATTCCTCCCATTCTATATATGCTTTTTTCATTTTTATTGCCCAGATGTAGTACTTTGCATTTCTCCCTGTTAAAAACCATTCTGTTAGTTGCTGCCCACTTCTCCAGTTTATTTAAATCTTTTTGAATCCTCTCTCTCTCTTCTCTAGTATTAGCTATCCCTCCTAGCTTTGTGTCATCAGCAAATTTAATCAGTTTACCCTCAATTCCTTCATCTAAATCGTTGATAAAGATGTTGAACAATACAGGGCCCAGGACAGAGCCCTGTGGTACCCCACTTGAGACATTCTTCCAACTGGATGTGCAGCCATTTACGACCACTCTTTGGGTCCGATCACTAAGCCAGTTATGAATCCACCTAACAGTTGCCTTGTCCATTCCATACTTAGTCATTTTTTCAATAAGGATTGTATGAGACACTTTGTCAAATGCTTTGCTGAAGTCAAGATATACTATATCTACAGCATTTCCTTGATCCATCAGAATGAGCCGAATTCTGCGTTAGAGCTGGGAATCCGCTCCTACTGAGTTCAGAAAGTGAACATAGTTCAATATTGTGGGAATCCATTCTGCTCACAAACAGTATTGACAGGAGACCAGAACCACAGTGTAACAGGGCCACAGAGAGAAACATGGGTTCCAGGACATATCGGCCCCCAAAGTCCTGTTAAAAAACTAGAAATCACGAATATCAAGGAATTTATGGAAAAAAGAAAAGAAAAAATTGGGACGGAAAGAAAAAGGGGTATGTTTTTCATATTAGGCTCAATATATACCTGGCTTGGTTTTAATAAGGAGGAAATATAATTTTCACACCATTAAGGTTCAGGAATTGACAAGGAAGTTATCAATTGTAACCGGGACCTTTGAAACTTCTGGATATTACAGACCCGCTTTTTAGTTTGACATATGTTAAATCTACCGATCTCAAAGAACAACTGCCCATAATAATATATGCTATTCACCATAACTGCTGGACGTGAAGCACCATGTATCTTATCAATGGTATCTAGAGGAGGGACCATTATTAGTGTTCATCAGCAGGAGCTGTCTTCCAGGGACAACAGACATATATATATATATATATATATATATATATATATATACACTCACTGGCCACTTTATTAGGTACACCATGCTAGTAAGGGGTTGGACCCCCTTTTGCCTTCAGAACTGCCTCAATTCTTCGTGGCAGAGATTCAACAAGGTGCTGGAAGCGTTCCTCAGAGATTTTGGACCATATTGACATGATGGCATCACACAGTTGGCGCAGATTTGTCGGCTGCACATCCCTGATGCGAATCTCCCGTTCCACCACATCCCAAAGATGCTCTATTGGATTGAGATCTGGTGACTGAGGAGGCCATTTGAGTACAGTGAACTCATTGTCATGTTCAAGAAACCAATCTGAGATGATTCGAGCTTTATGACATGGCGCATTATCCTGCTGAAAGTAGCCATCAGATGTTGGGTACATTGTGGTCATAAAGGGATGGACATGGTCAGCAACAATACTCAGGTAGGCTGTGGCGTTGCAACGATGCTCAATTGGTACCAAGGGGCCCAAAGAGTGCCAAGAAAAAATTCCCCACACCATGACACCACCAGCCTGAACCGTTGATACAAGGCAGGATGGATCCATGCTTTCATGTTGTTTACGCCAAATTCTGACCCTACCATCCGAATGTCGCAGCAGAAATCGAGACTCATCAGACCAGGCAACGTTTTTCCAATCTTCTACTGTCCAATTTCGATGAGCTTGTGCAAATTGTAGCCTCAGTTTCCTGTTCTTAGCTGATAGGAGTGGTACCCAGTGTGGTCTTCTGCTGCTGTAGCCCATCTGCCTCAAAGTTCGACGCACTGTGCGTTCAGAGATGCTCTTCTGCCTACCTTGGTTGTAACGGGTGGCAATTTGAGTCACTGTTGCCTTTCTATCAGCTCGAACCAGTATGCCCATTCTCCTCTGACCTCTGGCATCAACAAGGCATTTCCGGCCACAGAACTGCCGCTCACTGGATTTTTTTTCTTTTTCGGACCATTCTCTGTAAACCCTAGAGATGGTTGTGCGTGAAAATCCCAGTAGATCAGCAGTTTCTGAAATACTCAGACCAGCCCTTCTGGCACCAACAATCATGCCACGTTCAAAGGCACTCAAATCACCTTCCCCATACTGATGCTCGGTTTGAACTGCAGGAGATTGTCTTGACCATGTCTACATGCCTAAATGCACTGAGTTGCCGCCATGTGATTGGCTGATTAGAAATTAAGTCTTAACACACAGTTGGCCAGGTGTACCTAATAAAGTGGCCAGTGAGTGTGTGTGTGTATATATATATATATATATATATATATATATATATATATATATCCATGCCCACTCCACATAGCAACCAAACACTAAGCATCTTTCATTTCACCAGAGCTGTTTAACCTCTCTCTGACCTCAGATGTACTATTCCGTCTATATGACCTGGGACTTAATTCCCATGGACAGAATAGTACATCATGCACTTTAATGCGATACTAAAATTCCGACGTCATCTTACCTGTAGGAAGATGGTGTCGGCATCCTGGGCTGCGTCCTCCTCCATCCGGCCTCCCGATCACTGTGATTGGCGGTTCAATTCTGAATAGCCAATCACAGCCTTTCTCATTGTTTCCCCCAATCAGATTGGCTGAAACAGTGAGGTCCCAGGCTAGGATCGAGTGCTGATGTATTAGATCCCAGGCCGGTGCCTGGCAACGCCAGGCATTGGCCAAAACTGCTTAGATTGGCACAATCAATAGCACCAATCGCAGGGCACAGTAGCGGTGTTACCGCGCTGTACCCTGCCGGTATCTGCCTGGATCAGTGCTGTAATAGCACCAATCCTAGGCCAGTGCCTAGGAAAGGTCTGGTATGGCCTGCAGCTGAAGCTTAGCACGATCAATGTAATCGATCGTGCCAATCACAGGGCACAGCTGCCGTGTGACCGCGTTGTGCCCTGCTGGTGACCTGCCGGAGACCTGGCCTAGAATTGAAGCTGTAAGCTCCGATCCTAGGCCGGTGCCTAGAAACACCGGCATCACCAGGACCAGCACTGATTGGTGGGATTGATTTTATCATCGACCCCTCCAATGACAGCTCACAGCAGCGGTATGACCGCTCTGTGACCTGTCTCTGACTTGTCTGTGACCGCACTGCAGGTCCTCATACTAGCTGAGGATTCCTGCAGATCAATTACACTGCCAGAGCCCCTCCTGTGCTGGGTCTTGTTGTGCCACTGAAACCTGTGACACCACAATTCCTGCTGAAGAAAGAAGACAGAAGAAAGAAGAGAGACTACAACCTTAAGTGTTGATCCCTGAAACGGCCCCCTGCCCAATCTCTCTTCATCCACCCCAATTCCCCATCCCCTTCTTTTTACCCCCTCCACCCCCTTTGCGCCACCTCCGTGCGCACATTTAGCAGCTGCCGAGCGTTGATTGGTGACGTAGTTCACAAATCAACACTCGTGCTCGCTTTTTTTCTCAACCCTCTTTGCGCCAAATCTGTACATATATCATGCAGCCGCCAAACTTTGATTAGTGACGCAGTTCACTTATCAGAGCTCGTTCCTGCCGTTTTCCATTTTTTTCACTCCCCTTGCGCCACCCCGTGCGCACATAAGGCAGCTGCCGAACTTCTATAAGTGAAACAGTTCACTTATCAGAGCACATGCCTACTGTTTTAGACACTTTATTTTCGCGACCTCCATGGGCACATCCAGCAGCCACCGAACTTTGATAAGTGACACAGTTCACTTATCAGAGCTAGGGCCTGCTGTTTTACACTTTTCTTTTCACAGGCATTTTTTTCTCCTTATTTGCTTTTTTCTTTTAGCTTTTTCTTTTCAGAATAGTTTGCACCAATCACTATCCCCCCATACATACACATACAGTTATAAATAAAGTACACCCAAGCACCATACTCATAAAAAAAATGTCCCACCTGTCACATTTGTCCCAACAGTGCTATTCATTGGAGGAGGCATATGTTTTTCTTGCCTCCGCCACTGATAGCGAGGGAGAGGATCCCACATTTCTAAACTTTTCTGATTCTTCATCTTCCTCCTCAGGTCCTCGGAACCGCCACGCAGATGTCCCAGGACAGAAGATAAGGCAGCGCCCACCATTCCAGATGATGAAGATGAACCAGCGCACTCCACTGTGGACCCCGTATGGACCTCGCCCCCCCGAAAAATTACGAGCCACTGATTCCTGATTTTGTGGCAGAATCAGGAATCACATTTAGTGTCTCCTGTAGACGCAGTTGAAATGATGCATTTTTGGGGCCTGGTCCTTCACATGGGGATCCTGAAGAAGCCAGAAATTCGGTAATATTAGAGTGTTGATATTTTATATAACACTTCAGTGTTCAGAATGGTCATGGCCCGGAAGCGTTTTGAGACCATCCACAAATTTCTGCACTATACTGATAATAAGGTTTTAAATACATTAAATAGGGACTGCTTCATGAAGGGTTACTGTGACGTGGTGAAGCGGTATGCGGCTTGGCATACATTTTTTGCAAAAAACGTATCAACTAAATACCCTGTATTTGTTATACAGCACTTGCTGATCACTGTTATGTTTTTTACTGCAGAGTATTTTTGCAAATTTGTCTTTTTGTGTTCTCTTGTGTTTCACTATACTGATAATGCAGTGTCCCCCGCGAGATGACCCCAACTTTGACCGTGTGTTCAAAGTTCGGCCGGTCATCGAACGCTTCAACAAAAAATTTGCTGAAGTGTACATGCCCAAAATGGACATCTGCGTGGATGAGTCCTTAGTCCATTATAAGGGAAGGCTCGGTGTTGTGAATTCACTTTCTGGTCTGCCTCTGGTTGCTGGTGGGGGTGGTGGAGCTGGTTGTATTGACAGAGGAGTCATGAGTTCTCTTTCTGGGCTCCCTCTGGTGGTTGCAGGAGGTAATGAAGCTTATCTAATTAACAGAGACCTGGCGCCTGATAATGAG
The DNA here is from genome assembly GCF_039654945.1 of Dendrobates tinctorius. Taxonomy (NCBI): domain Eukaryota; kingdom Metazoa; phylum Chordata; class Amphibia; order Anura; family Dendrobatidae; genus Dendrobates; species Dendrobates tinctorius. The sequence continues at coordinate 2,792,143 of NW_027362069.1, read as the reverse complement.
GACGACGATTAGACATCTGGAGTCTCTGACTGGATTTAAGACAGCCGACTCCCTCTTTCCATGCTGGTGATTTTTCCTGCCTCCTGAGGTCTTAGTTTCCAGTTCAGTCCCTGCATTCTCATGCTAAGTGTTCTTTGCTATTGTTCACATTGATTTGGTTTTGTCTATTCAGTTTTGTGTGGTCAGTCAGCCCCGACTGGGGCTGTGCTGAATTTCCATTCTTATGTTACTGTTTGTGCCAGTTTGCTTTTTGTCCCTTATTAGATTGGCCTCTTTTTGCTCTGTTTTCAGAATATGCCAGAGTGCTGATATAGTGGGAGAAGTCTAGTGACTTCAGGGTATTTTTTGCTATCTGAAGTGTTGGACATTTTTTAAGGGTTTTTTGGCATGATTGCAGACAGTATCTTTCCTTTCCTGTCCTTTCTAGTTAGTGTGGGCCCCATCGTTTGCTCAGCCTGTGCTTGTGTTTTCATCTTGTCTCACCGACAATATATGTTTGGGGGCTATCTATTCCTTTGGAGTCTGCTCTGGGGCAGTTTACATTTCCCCTTTTCTTGCTTTAGGCTTACTTAGTCCTCTGGCTGTGTCGAGGCATCTAGAATCATCGTAGGTACGCTCCACGGCTGCTGCTAGTTGTGTGGGTAGGATCAGGGGTCTGCAATCTGCTTAGTTACCAACCTCTCTGGTTTTCTGTGGCTTAGCCTGGGCTTGTTTTCCTCCTCGGTGACCCAATCTTAACAGAATCACCAGCCTAAACCGCAGATTCTAGGGTACTCAAAAGCAGGAAAGAATTGTAGAAAAAAAAAAAAGTGTCAGAATTTTTTCTTTATATGTATTTTTTCCTCTTTTTCTCTGGGGCCATGGGAGGATTTCTTCCTTAATGGAGATAAAGCAATTGTCTGATCGTGTTGAGCAGCTCGCTGCTGAAGTGCGGGGAATTTCCACCTATCTCGCTCAATCACATGCTGTTGAACCAAAAATCCCTACTCCTGATGTGTTTTCTGGGGATCGGTATATATTTTTGAATTTTAAGAATAATTGTAAATTATTTCTTGCCTTGAAGCCTAACTCATCGGGGAGCTCTTTGCAGCAGGTTAAAATTGTCATCTCCTTGCTGTGCGGTGATCCCCAGGATTGGGCTTTTTCTCTGACACCTGGAAATCCTATTCTGACTAATGTGGATGCATTTTTTCAAGCCTTGGGGTTGTTGTATGATGAACCTAATGCTATTCATCAAGCTGAGAAAACCCTATTGGCATTGAACCAAGGTCAGGATTCTGCAGAGTTATACTGTCAAAAATTCCAAAAGTGGGTGGTCCTTACTACATGGAATGATGGTGCCTTGGCAGTTCTCTTTCGGAAGGGTTTATCAGAAACCGTAAAAGATGTTATGGTGCGATTTCCTGTTCCCTCTGGTCTAGATGATTCTATGTCATTGGCCATTCAAGTTGATCGGCGTTTACGTGAACATAAAACTACACGAGAGGCATTGCAGCCTTTTGAACAAACGTCTGAACCTGTGCAATGTGATAGGGTTTTGTCTAGGGCGCAACATCAGGAGTTTAGAAGGCGTAATAAGCTGTGTTTTTTCTGTGGAGATGCCTCTCATACTATTTCTGTCTGCCCTAAACGAGAGAAACATTTTGCACACACATTTGCTGTGGGCAGTGTACAACCTAAGTTCCTTTTGGCAACTACTCTGATCTGCTCCTTATCCACATTTTCCGCTAAGGCTTTTGTAGATTCAGGAGCAGCTTTGAATCTGATGGATTTGGACTTTGCTAAACGTTATGGTTTTCCCATGATACCTCTGCGGACGCCTATTCCTTTGAGGGGTATTGATGCTACTCCTTTGGCGGAGAATAAACCTCAGTTTTGGACCAAGGTGATAATGCGGGTCGCCCCAGAACACCAAGAAAATTGTAAATTTTTGGTGCTGCACAATTTGCATGATACTATTGTTCTGGGTTTTCCCTGGTTGCAAACTCATAATCCAGTTTTGGATTGGACATCTGTGTCTGTGGTGAGTTGGCGTTGTCAGTGTGTTCTTAGTGACACTCATGTTTTCTCCACCTCTCCTCAGTCTCATGATATTCCTGATTATTTGGCTGATTTTTCTGATGTATTTAGTGAGAGTAAGTCTGCATTTTTGCCTCCTCATAGGAGTTCTGACTGTGCAATTGAGTTGATGCTCGGGTGTAATTTTCCCAAGGGTCGGCTTTTCAACTTATCTGTACCCGAACATGATGCTATGCGATCTTATATCAAGGAGTCGTTGGAGAAGGGTCATATTAGACCATCCTCTTCACCCTTAGGTGCTGGGGTTTTTTTGTTACCAAGAAAGATGGTTCATTAAGACCTTGTATTGACTATCGTTCCCTTAACAAAGTTACAGTTAAATATCAGTACCCGTTACCCCTGATTTCTGATTTATTTTCCAGAGTTAAAAGTGCCTGCTGGTTTACCAAGCTTGACCTCAGGAGGGCGTATAATCTTGTTCACATCAAGCACGGGGATGAATGGAAGACAGCGTTTAATACTCCTGAGGGACATTTTGAGTACCTGGTGATGCCTTTTGGGCTCACTAATGCCCCTTCTGTCTTCCAATCCTTTATGAATGATATTTTTCTGGACTTTGTGGATAAGTTTTTGATCATCTATCTGGATGATATTTTGATCTTTTCCAGTGATTGGGATTCTCATGTGGAACATGTCCGGACTGTGTTCCGGATTTTGAGGGAAAATTCCCTGTATGTTAAGGAATCGAAATGCCTCTTTGGTGTACAGAGGATTTCATTTTTGGGATTTATTTTGTCTTCGTCGACTATTGAAATGGACCCGGCCAAGCTACAGGCCATTTATGATTGGGTTCAGCCCACTTCTTTGAAGGCTCTCCAGAAGTTTTTGGGGTTTGCTAATTTTTATCGTAAATTTATAGGTAATTTTTCTGGTATTGTCAAACCACTGACTGATCTGACCAAGAAGGGCGCTGATGTGCTGAAATGGTCTCCAGAGGCTGTCTCGGCATTTCAGGAGCTTAAGCGGAGATTCACTTCTGCTCCGGTTCTACGGCAACCTGATGTCTCACTTCCATTGTAGGTGGAGGTAGATGCTTCTGAGATTGGTGCAGGAGCTGTTTTGTCCCAAAAAGATCCGGTGACTTCTAAAATTAATCCTTGTGCCTTCTTTTCTCGAAAGTTCTCCCCATCTGAACGTAACTATGTCGTGGGGAATCGGGAATTGTTGGCCATGAAATGGGCATTTGAAGAGTGGAGACATTGGTTGGAGGGAGCTAGACATCAAGTTGTGGTCCTCACCGACCACAAGAATTTGATTTATCTTGAATCGGCCAAGTGCTTGAACCCTAGACAGGCTAGGTGGGCCTTGTTTTTCACACGTTTTGATTTTGTGGTCTCTTTTCTTCCGGGCACTAAGAATGTCAAGGCAGACGCCCTCTCTAGGAGTTTCCTTGCTGATTCTCCTGTTGTGACTAAGCCTGCTACCATCTTAGGCGAGGGGGTAGTTCTTTCTGCCATCCAGGGTGGATAAAAATCTTGATTTTTTTTAAAAAAATCAAAAAAATCAGATTTTTTTGATTTAAATCAGATTTTTTTGATTTAAATCATTTGATTTAAATCAGATTTTTAAATCAAGTTGTACACAAGCAAAACTTTGTCTTTTTGCAAATTAATTGTTTTACACAAATAAAAATATTAAAACAGTTGATTATGAAACCTAATAATTTTTATTTGCACTATTAAACACTCAGAATTGAACTACAGAGAGTAAGTACTTTTTAACAATAGCCTATCTCTAACGTTTGAAGTAAGCAAACATCTTCAGTGAATACATCAGTCCTTTAAGCCTACTGTTTATTTAGGACTTTTAATAGGAAAACCAGTTGTCCTGCTTTAGCAGTTCCTAAGCGGTTTCGGACTGTTGTGTGCACAAAACCAAATGAAGAAAACAATCTCTCTACTCCTGCGGATGAAGCCGATGCAGTCAGTAGCTGAGTAGCTAGATTTATTATCTTTGCTGGAAGAACAAGTGATTGCGACTTCCACCAGTCCAGTGGTTTTAGTTCATTAACGACGTTATCTGCAAACATGTATTTTTGAAATGGTGCAGATTCACACTTCAATTTCAGCACAGTTGCCACAATGTCATGGTTAGTATTGGCGAGCCACTCCATTGCAGAGTTGATTTCCGCCTCAGATAATTTTTTCCCTCTGTAGATGGGATGCAAGATATTGGCTAAATAGTGTTCTTCTTTTAATGCTTGGTCCTTGCGGTGCTGTATTGCAACCTTTACATTGTTTGAGAGGTTCAAGAGATCTAGAGAACCTTCTAAATCTTTCCAAACTTCTGTGGCATCAGCTATGGTTGCAGTATCTTTCTGCATTTTATCCAACGCAATCGATATTGGCTTTAACCTTTCCAAAAGGTCCTCGGCATTTCTCTTCACACCAAGATTTAATACTTTGCTTCGTATATTAGCATCAATTTTATCCCGATGTGTTTCGCAAATGGACAGTAATTTTGACCAGTTGTTAATAAACAGTTCCAAGCAGTCAGCCAAGGTATTCCATCTAACATCTTGTGGTAGAACCAACTTCAGTCCTCCCATTTCCTTGTAGGTTGCATGTGCAAAATGATTATTGCGGAAATATTTAACAATTTCTACAACATGTTCCTTGACACCCAAAATATGCAGGTCTTTTGCCAAAAGATGCAACAAATGGGCAGAACAACCGTATGTAATGACATTTGTGTCATCCTGTGCCAGTTCCGCTCGCATTTTTGCCACATTGCTTGCGTTATCAGTAACTAAGCTCCTTACTTTACATCCAAACTGTTCTTGGCATTGGTGAATTGAGTTCTTAGCAATTTCAAGTAAATATTCAGCAGTATGTGAATTTCCAGATGTGTCGATTGTGTCTGTAAGGTAAGTTTCACCATCTTCTGTTGTGACACAAGTGCAAATTATGGGGTCGTTGTGGATGTTGCTCCAACCATCCAAGCTCATGTTAACAACCTTGTCTTTCAAATATTTTGTACAAGCCGCTCTTTCTATGTCGTATACAGCCTGAAGATGTTTTCCTGAGATATCAAATCTACTTGGTGGTTTGTAGCCTGGTCTAATTCCTTCGATCATTTGTACAAACAATGGGTGCTCAACTAGTCGGAAAGAAGAATTGGTTGCAAATATGAATTTAGCAATTAATTCATCAAAATGTTCTTTCTGGCTCGTCGTAGTCTTTAAGATGAATTTTTCTACACTTTGCACGCAAAGTTTTTTTTTTGGGCTGCTTTGTTGAAGTTGTACCCAGATATTGATTGTCACGTGCAGCACAAGCCATATTTGACCCTGAAAGCACAGAAATTAAAAATATAAATCGACTGCGTATTTGAAGAAATATAACGAAAATATTGAAACAAACTTTTTGAACAATGTAATGGTCCTCGTCCTATAAGGGCTGTCTCAAAAGTTATGCTACTCAAGTTTTCCGGTGAGGTTGCTGTAATACTGGTAACTAATATCAGAGCCTCAGCAACTGAAAAAAATTATGTCACAAAAGTTTTAAAAATGTTTTTTTTTTAAAATGGTCAATTTGGCAGACTTCAAAAGTGAATTGCAGCCTACAATAAAAAAAAAATAAGCGTATACACACTTTATTTTTACTTAAAGGACATGTGCACCTTTATTTTTTAAGGTGCAGCCAGTCACAGTGTGCACATGTCCTCCCCCCGCAGCTCTCTTACCTCCGATGTCAGCGCTGCGGGGATCCGTGGCTTCGTTCTGCCCGTCCGCGAGCGCGCCTCCATTCATTTCAATGGAGCGTGCGGCCCGCTGACGTCACGCCGCTGGATCACTGCGAGTAGGCCGCAACCGGAGGACGGGAGGCGGACGGTCAAAACGAAGCCACGGATCTCAGCGCTGCGGGGGGAGGACATGTGCACCTTAAAAAAATAAAGGTGCACATGTCCTTTAGCGTTAATTTTCTGTGAAATATTGCCTTAACATAAATTTAAATTCTATACTCCAGAACTACCAGTGCTAGAAATTTTTCTTTTCATAGACTTTAACCATCCCAGTAAAATGTCTGTTAAAAAAATAGGTTGTAAATTAATTGCCAGACTTACCACTAGTACTAGGCTCCTGGTGCATAAGAAGCTGTGGGGGTTCATTGACATTAGTTGTATCACTATCAACATCTTCATTTCCCTTCTGGTTGCAGTTTTCATAATGTGATTTCAAACGGCAAACAAGTCCTTGGATATCCTCTTGACAGTATTTGCACTTTGCTCTTGCACCTTTCTTTCCAAGATCTGCTGCTGGCATCTCAACAAAATGAACCCAAATAGGGTCTCTCTTACGACCTGCTGCCATGGCTCACACAGATCACTTATGAAGTTTGATTGTTACTACAGCCTGAGCCAAGCACTGCTGATGTTACTACAGCCTGAGCCAAGTACTGCTGACTATCCAACAAGTTTGGGCATGTCAACTGAATGCAGGGAAAAAGAAACTAAACCAAAACTGAAACCAAGCTAGAAGTGTGGAATTAAAGGGGCAGTATGAACAAAATGTGGAGGCTATTAATAGTTTATACAATTAAGACATGCTGCTTTTAAACACCTACCTATTGCCATATAGTAAAACAAAAAAGATTTTTACTTACTTTGGGGTCCCCCCCTCACCCTGGCGTTAGATCGTTGCCCCTAGTTTCGTCCGTGTAACTATGGGCGCACATGCACACTGCTCTCACTTCTCATTTTAATCGTGATTTATATTAAAAAAAAACCTTTTGATTTAAATCAGTGATTTAAATCATGATTAAAATCATGATTTAAATCGATCCGATTTAAATAGAAAAAAATCTTTTGATTTAAATCGTGATTTAAATCATGATTTAAATCGGCGTGATTTAAATCAATCCACCCTGTTAACTAGTGGGACAGTTTTATAGGGCGGGTCGTTACGGATGCAGCAATACTAAATGTGTGTATTTTTATTGCTTTTTTTTTCCAAAAAATGAATTAGGGATTTTTTTTTTTATAAATTAATTTTACACTTTTTTTTTTTTTTTTTTTTTTACTTTATTACATTGTCCCAGGGGGGGACATCACTGTCATGTGTCTGATCGCTGATCTGACAGGTTGCACAGCACTGTCAGATCAGCAATCTGACAGGCACTGCTGGCTTCCTCCGTGCCTGCACTCTGCAGGCACTGAGGAAGCCGCCTCCCTGCAGGCCCCCGTGGCCATATCGGATCTGGAGGCCTGCAGGGAGGAGGACCCTCGGAGCGACACAGCACATCGCATCGCTCCGGGGGTATCAGAGAAGCACGGATGGAACCCTCTCCCTGCATGCTTCTCTCCAATGTCCCAGTACACTGCGATCATGTTTAATCGCAGTGTGCCAGGGGTTAATGTGCCAGGGGCGGTCCGTGACCACCCCTGACACAGTGCAGAGTGTCAGCTGTGATAATCAGCTGACACCCGGCTGCCATAAGCGGCGCTCCCCCAGTGAGTGCTGCTGATCGCATTAGATTTACTATTCCATCCTTGGGACTTACTGTAGGTCCCAGGTCAGATGGACGGAATAGTACATCTAATGTAGGAAAGGGGTTAAGGCACATTAGAGATTAATGAGAAAAAAAAAACATTTTGTACCAAAGTCCCCTGTTCTTTAGCTGCAAAAAATGTATTGAGGTACTTAACACAAAATTCCTCTCTCATTGAATCCACTATAGGACACGAGCATGGGTAAAGGGAAGAGGACCTGTTGTGAATTCTCTCTCTGGCTTCCCTCTGGTGATTACTGAAGATAGTGGAGCTGGTCAGATTGACAAAGGGGTTGCGAGTTCTCTTTCTGGACTCCCTCTGGTGGTTACTGGAGGTAGTGGAGCTGATCTGATTGACAGAGGCTTGTCACCTGATGTTTGTGCTTTCATCTTGTTTCACCGTCAATACATGTTGGGGGCTGTCTATTGCTTTGGGGTCTGCTCTGGGGCAGTTTAGATTTTCCCTTTCTTTCTTTAGGCTTATTTAGTTCTCCGGCTATGATGAGGCGTCTAGGACCACCGTAGGCACGCTCCACGGCTACTGCTAGTTGTGTGGATAGGATCAGGGGTCTGCAATCCGCTAGTTACCAACCTCCGGTTTTCTGGGCTTAGCTTGCTTTTTGTTTCTTCCTCCTCGGTGACTCATTCATAACAGTGGGCCCCATCGTTGCACAGTCTATTTTTCTGCCTGCGTTTGTGTTTTCATCAACAATATATGTTTGGGGGCTAGCTATTCCTTTGGGGTCTGCTCCAGGGCAGTTTAGATTTCCCCTTTCTTTCTTTAGGCTTAGTTAGCTCTCCGGCTGTGCCGAGGCGTCTAGGATCATCGTAGGCATGCTCCATGGCTACTGCTAGTTGTGTGGATAGGATCAGGGGTCTGCAATCCGCTTAGTTACCAACCTCTCTGGTTTTCTGTGGCTTAGCCTGGGCCTGCTATCCTCCTCGGTGACCCATTCATAACAGAATCACCAGCCTAACTGTAGACTCTAGGGTACTCTAAGTGTCAATTTTTTTTCCATATATTTTTTCCTTTTTTTTCTGGGGCCGTAGGAGGATATTTTTTGTCTAAATGGAGACTAAGCAATTGTCCTATCGTGTTGAGCAGCTCGCTGCTGAAGTGTGGGGAATTTCTGCCTATCTCGCTCAATCTTCTGCTGTTGAACCAAAAATCCCTACTCCTGATGTGTTTTCTGGGGATCGGTCTAAATTTCTGAATTTTAAGAATAATTGTAAATTATTTCTTGCCTTGAAGCCTAACTCCTCGGGGAGCTCGGTGCAGCAGGTTAAAATTGTCATCTCCCTGCTGCGCGGCGATCCCTAGGATTGGGCTTTTTCTCTGACACCTGGAGATCCTATTCTGGCTAATGTGGATACGTTTTTTCAAGCCTTGGAGTTGTTGTATGATGAACCTAATGCTGTTGATCAAGCTGAGAAAACCTTATTGGCATTGAACCAGGGTCAGGATTCTGCAGAGTTATATTGTCAAAAATTCTGAAAGTGGGCGGTCCTTACTAAATGGAATGACGATGCCCTAGCGGCTCTCTTTCGGAAGGGTTGGGCAGAAACCATAAAATATGTTATGGTGGGATTTCCTGTCCCCTCTGGTCTTAACTCCATGTCATTGGCCATTCAAATTGATCGACGTTTACGTGAGCGTAAAACTACACGAGAGGCGTTGCCGCCTTTCGAACGAACTTCTGAACCCATGCAATGTGATAGGGTTTTGTCTAGGGCGCAATGTCAGGAGTTTAGAAGGCGTAATAAGTTGTGTTTTTTCTGCGGGGACGCCTCTCGTACTATTGCTGTCTGCCCTAAACGAGAAAAGCGTTTTGCTCACACATTTGTGGTAGGCAGTGTACAACCTAAGTTCCTTTTGGCGATTACCCTGATCTGCTCCTTGTCTACATTTTCCGCTAAGGCTTTTGTAGATTCAGGAGCAGCTTTGAATCTGCTGGATTTAGACTTTGCTAAACGTTGTGGTTTTCCCATGATACCCCTGTGGACTCCTATCCCTTTGAGGGGTATTGATGCTACTCCTTTGGCGGAGAATAAACCCCAGTTTTGGACCCAGGTGATAATGTGAGTCGTCCCAGACCACCAAGAAAATTGTAAATTTTTGGTGTTGCACAATTTGCATGATACTATTGTTCTGGGTTTCCCTTGGTTGCAAACTCATAATCCTGTTTTACATTGGAAATCTGTGTCTGTGGTGAGTTGGGGTTGTCAATGTGTTCTTAGTGACATTCCTGTTTTCTCCAGCTCTCCCCAGTCTCATGATATTCCTATTTGGCTGATTTTTCTGATGTATTCAGTGAGAGTAAGTCTGCGTGTTTGCCTCCTCACAGGAGTTATGACTGTGCAATTGAGTTAATGCCCGGGCGTAAATTTCCCAAAGGTCGGCTTTTCAACTTATCGGTACCCGAACATGATGCTATGCGATCCTATATCAAGGAGTCATTGGAGAATGGTCATATTAGACCATCCTCTTCACCTTTAGGTGCTGGCTTTTTTTTGTGGCCAAGAAAGATGGTTCACTAAGGCCATGTATGGACTATCGTTCCCTTAACAAAATCACTGTTAAATATCAGTACCCGTTACCCCTGATTTCTGATTTATTTTCCAGAGTTAAAGTGCCTGTTGGTTTGCCAAGCTTGACCTCAGGGGGGCGTATAATCTTATTCGCATAAAACACGGGGATGAATGGAAGACAGCATTTAATACTCAGGAGGGACATTTTGAGTACCTGGTGATGCTTTTAGGCTAATGCCACTTCTGTCTTCCAGTCTTTTATGAACGATATATTCCGGGACCTTGTGGATAAGTTTTTGATCATTTGTCTGGATGATATTTTGATCTTTTCCAGTGATTGGGATTCTCATGTGGAACATGACCTGATGGTGTTCCGGTTTTGAGGGAAAATTCTCTGTATGTTAAGGGATCGAAGTGCCTCTTTGGTGTACAGAGGATTTCATTTTTGGGATTCATTTTGTACCCGTCGGCTATTGAAATGGACCCGGCCAAGATACAGGCCATTTATGATTGGGTTCAGCCTACTTCTTTGAAGACTCTCCTGAAGTTTTTGGGTTTTGCTAATTTCTACCGTAAATTTATAAGTATTTTTTTCTGGTATTGTTAAACCACTGACTGATTTGACCAAAAAGGGCGCTGATGTGGTGAATTGGTCTACAGAGGCAGTTTTGGCATTTCAGAAGCTTAAGCGGAGATTCACTTCGGCTCCGGTTCTACGGCAACCTGATGCCTCACTCCCATTTCAGGTGGAGGTAGATGCTTCTGAGATTGGTGCAGGAGCCGTTTTGTCCCAAAGAGATCCGGTGAGTTCTAAGATGAATCCCTGTGCCTTCTTTTCTCAAAAATTCTCCCCATCTGAACATAACTATGACGTGGGGAATCGGGAATTGTTGGCCATGAAATGGGCATTTCAAGAGTGGAGACATTGGGTGGAGGGAGCGAGACATCAAGTTGTGGTCCTCACTGACCACAAGAATTTGATTTATCTTGAATCAGCCAAACACTTGAATCCTAGACAGGCTAGGTGGGCCTTGTTTTTCACGCGGTTTAATTTTGTGGTCTCTTTTCTTCCAGGCACTATGAATGTTAAGGCGGACGACCTTTCTAGGAGTTTCTTTGCAGATTCTTTTGATGTGACCAAGCCTACTACCATTCTAAATGAGGGTGTAGTTCTTTCCGCCATCTCACCCGATTTGAGACGTGCCCTGGAGGAATTTCAGGAGGACAAACCTGAACGTTGCTCTATGGGGAAATTGTATGTTCCTGACCTGTGGAGGAAAAGCGTAATGTCTGAAATTCATTTCTCCGCATTGGCTGGTCATCCAGGTATTTTTGGTACCAGAGATTTGGTGAGTCGGTCTTTTTGGTGACCTGCCTTATCTCGTGATGTCAGGAATTTTTGTGCAGTCCTGTGGGACTAGTTCTCGGTCCAAGCCCTGTTCTCGTTCTAGTGGGTTGTTGATGCCCCTGCCGGTGCCCAGGAGGCCATGGACTCATACCTCAATGGATTTTATTTCTAATCTTCCTGTCTCTCAGAGAATGACTGTTATCTGGGTCATCTGTGATAGATTTTCTAAGATGGTCCATCTTGTACCACTCCCAAAGTTGCCATCTTCTTCTGAGTTGGTGCCCTTGTTTTTACAACAGGTGGGTTTGGTTGCACGGGATTTCTGAGAACATTGTGTCAGACAGAGGAGTCCAGTTTGTTTCCAGATTTTGGAGAGCTTTTTGTTCCAAACTGGGAATTCAGTTATCTTTCTCCTCTGCATTTTATCCTCAGACCAATGGGCAAACTGAGAGAACAAACCAGACTTTAGAATCCTATTTGAGATGTTTCCTATCTGCTGATCAGGATGACTGGGTCTCAGTTTTGCCCTTGGCCAAATTTGCCAAATTAGTTCTGCCACTTTGATGTCGCCCTTTTTCTGTAACTTTGGGTTTCATCCTCGATTTTCTTCAGGGCAGGTGGAATCTTCGGCCAAGTGTGGATTCTGTGGTAGAGAGAATGCAGCAGATTTTGGACCAAGTGGTGGATAAGTTGTCCCACTCTCAAGAAAAATGCCAACAGTTTTCCAACCGGCATAGGACCATTGGTCCCAGGTTTAAAGTGGGTGATATGGTTTGGTTGTCTTCAAAGAATATTCCTATGAAGGTTGCGTCTCCAAAATTCAAATCAAGATTCATTGGACCTTATAAGATTTTGGAAATCCTTAATCCCGTTTGGCTCTTCCAGTTACGTTTAAGATTCATAACGTGTTCCATAGATCCTTGTTGAAAAGGTTTGTAGAGCCAGTAGTTCCAATGGAGGCACCTCCTGACCCTGTATTGGTTAAAGGTAATTTGGAGTATGAGGTAGAGAAAATATTGGATTCTCGTTTGCTAGACGGAGACTCCAGTACCTGGTCAAATGGAAGGGTTATGGCCAGGAGGATAATTCTTGGGTCTCTGCTTCTGACATTCATGCCGAAAGATTGGTTCGTGCTTTTCACCGGGCCCATCCTTACCGGCCTGGTGGCATGGTTGAGGGTTCGGTGACTCCTCCTCAAGGGGGGGGTACTGTTGTGAATTCTCTCTCTGGTGATTACTGAAGATAGTGGAGCGGGTCAGATTGAGAGTTCTCTTTCTGGGCTCCCTCTGGTGGTTATTGGAGGTAGTGGAGCTGATCTGATTGACAGAGGCTTGCCACCTGATAATGAGGAAGACGATTGGAGATCTGGGGTTTCTGATTAGGATTTAAGACAGCTGACTCCCTCTATCCCTGCTGGTGATTTTCTTCCTGTGCCTCCTGAGGTCTGATGTCTCCTGCTCTTTCCCTGCATGTTCAGCTAAGTGGTTCATTTGCTATTCTGTTTGCATTTGATCTGGTTTTGTTTATCTCTGCTTTATGCGGGTCAGCTAGCTCTGCCTGGGGCTGTATCACCGCCCATATGTTACTGCACGTGCCAGTTTGTTTTGTCCCCTTTTATATTGGTCTCTTTTTGCTTTGCTTTCAGAATATACCAGAGTGCTGATCTAGTGGGGGCGACGTTGTGCGACTTCAGTGTTTTTGTGCATCAGACGTGTTGGATTTTTGCAGGGTTTTTTGCGTGGTTGCAGACAGTGTCTTTCCTTTCCTGTCCTGTCTGGTCAGTGTGGGCCCCATCGTTTGCTCAGTCTATTTTTCTGCCTGCGTTTGTGTTTTCATCTTGTCTCACCGACAGTATATGTTTGGGGGCTAGCTATTCCTTTGAGGTCTTCTCTGGGGCAGTTTAGATTTCCCCTTTCTTGCGTTAGGCTTAGTTAGCTCTCCGGCTGTGCCGAGGCGTCTAGGATCATCGTAGGTATGCTCCACGGCTACTGCTAGTTGTGTGGACAGGATCAGGGGTTTGCATCCGCTAAGTTACCAACCTCTCTGGTTTTCTGTGGCTTAGCCTGGGCCTGCTATCCTCCTTGGTGACCAAATTTTATCAGGGACCTAGGTGGGCCCTGTGCCATATATAACAAGTCCTAGGATGACCCCAAAAAAACCCATGAAACAAAGCCCCGAAAAAATAGAGAGAAGCATGACAGTACGTACAGCAGATAAGGTAAAGGTGAGAAATAAATATTGGACAAAGGAAATGAAAAGGTGGTAGACCCCCACAGGACCAACCCTAGCAAGCCACGAGAAGTGGAAAGAGGGGACGGGAACTTCGGAGATCTTAGACTCATCTATCTGACATCGGAGGGGTGCTGGGTCACACCAATTTTGGCAGAACACGGATGGTGGAGGCACCAGCACTCCACTTGGTGGAGATATGGCAAATGATGAATTGCCATCCAAAGAGGTCACTACTGTGGAGGGCATGGTGAAAAAAGACAGAGGAAACCCACAACACCTAGAAGAAAACAAAGAAATTTATGTAAGAAAAATCCTGCCTAAATTGTACAAAAAGCCATGGCCGCCCCTCCCAATATTCACACCGTGATCTAATGCCCATCAGCAACAATGTACAAACTGAACATGAGGTTATTACTTTACATTCTGATAAGCCTGTATGAAGCCCACTACCACGTCACAGTTACCAAAACAGGGGGGCCCTAGCTTTAAAGGGAATCTGTGCTCCCATTTTTGGCCAATAAGCTGCGGCCACCGCCATCAGGGGCTTATCTACAACATTCTGTAATGCATTCTGTAATGCTGTAGATGAGCCCCGGATGTAACCTGAAAGATAAGAAAAAAAGAGTCAGATTATACTCACCCCGGGATCCGGTCCGATGGGTGTTGCGGTTCGGTCCGGGTCCTCCCATCTTCATGTGATGCCGTCCTCCTTCCTTCTGCAGCAGCGCAGGCCCTCTCTGACCTTTCCCAGCGCCTGCGCACTGCAGTAATTTACTCTGCCCTCAACAGGGGGAAGAAGGGGAACGTCATCACATGAAGATGGGAGGACCCGGACTGGACAGCGACACTAACCGCCCCCGGTGAGTATAATATAACTTGTTTTTCATATCTTTCAGGTTACATCCGGGGCTTATCTACAGCATTACAGAATCTTTTAAAGGTGCGACCTTGGTTACAGTGACAGCGCCCCCGGCAGGGAGAGGGGCAGCGCACTTCCTTCCCTAGGTAGACTCCTAGCACGCAGTCCCATGCAAGCAATATTACCCCCTTCTCCCCAGGTAGACCCCCCTCCAGCATGCGCATGCAGCCCCATGCAAGCAACATCACCCCCTTCTCCCCAGGCAGACCCCCCCTCCAGCATCCAGCCCCATGCAAGCAACATCACCACCTCCCCAGGCAGACCCCCCCTCCAGCATGCACATGCAGCCCCATGCAACCAACATCAACCCCTTCTCCCCAGGCAGACCCACCTCCAGAATGCAGCCCCATGCAAGCAACATCACCCCCTTCTCCCCAGGCAGAACCGTCCTCCAGCAACATCACCCCCTTCTCACCAGGCAGACCCCCTCAAGCATGCACATGCAGCCCCATGCAAGCATCACCCCCTGCTCCCCAGGCAGACCCCCCTCCAGCATTCACCCCCATGCAACCAACATCACCCCCTTCACCCCAGGCAGACCTCCCTCTCCAGCATGAACATGCAGCCCCATGCAAGCAACATTACCCCCTTCTCCCGAGGCGGACCCCCCCCCTTCAGCATGCACACGCAGCTCCATGCAAGCAACATCACCCCCTTCTCCCCAGGCATACCCCCCTCCAGCATGCGCATGCAGCCCCATGCAAGCAACATCACCCCCTTCTCCCCAGGCAGACCCCCCCTCCAGCATCCAGCCCCATGCAAGCAACATCACCACCTCCCCAGGCAGACCCCCCCTCCAGCATGCACATGCAGCCCCATGCAACCAACATCAACCCCTTCTCCCCAGGCAGACCCCCCTCCAGCATGCACATGCAGCCCCATGAAAGCAACATCACCCCCTTCTCCCCAGGCAGACCCTCCTCCAGCATGCGCACGCAGCCCCATGCAAGCAACATCACCCCCTTCTCCCCAGGCAGACCCCCCCTCCAGCATGCGCACGCAGCCCCATGCAAGCAACATCACCCCCTTCTCCCCAGGCAGACCCCCCTCCAGCATGCGCACGCAGCCCCATGCAAGCAACATCACCCCCTTCTCCCCAGGCAGAACCGTCCTCCAGCAACATCACCCCCTTCTCACCAGGCAGACCCCCTCAAGCATGCACATGCAGCCCCATGCAAGCATCACCCCCTTCTCCCGAGGCGGACCCCCCCTTCAGCAAGCACACGCAGCCCCATGCAAACAATATCACCTCTTTCTCCCCAGGCAGAACCCCCTCCAGCATGCAGCCCCATGCAAGCAACATCACCCCCTCCCAGCTCGTGCATGAACATCCACTTACCTGCCATGACACCGGCAGGTTCCTGTCTGCTGCTCTGCTCTATGGAGGAGGAGGCCCCGCCCCTTCTGGTCACATGGGCATGACGTCAGCACAACTCCAAGCCGACTTGGATTTAGCCTCTACCTTTTTTTTTTAACAGCTGTAACCGGAAGTAGAAGCGGCTCACCTCCGGTATCACAGATCATCGATCTTGTGGAGCGACAGGAGAGCAGTGTGGAGAGCGCGCAGCAGAGGAGGGAGCGGCCGACACCCCGCAGAGGACAGAAGGGAGACGGTGTGTGGAGGGGGGAGAGAGTGTGGGGGAGCAGAGCCGGAGCTGGAGGGTGGCGGACGGGGGCAGAGCCGGAGCTGGTGCGTGGCGGACGGGGGCAGAGCCGGAGCTGGTGCGTGGCGGACGGGGGCGGAGCTGGTGCGTGGCGGACGGGGGCGGAGCTGGTGCGTGGCGGACGGGGCGGAGCCGGAGCTGGTGCGTGGCGGACGGGGGCAGAGGCGGAGCTGGTGCGTGGCGGCCGGGGGCAGAGCTGGTGCGTGGCGGATGAGGGCGGAGCCGGAGCTGGTGCGTGGCGGATGGGGGCGGAGCTGGTGCGTGGTGGACGGGGGCGGAGGCGGAGCTGGTGCGTGGTGGACGGGGGCAGAGGCGGAGCTGGTGCGTGGTGGACGGGGGCAGAGGCGGAGCTGGTGCGTGGTGGACGGGGGCAGAGGCGGAGCTGGTGCGTGGTGGACGGGGGCAGAGGCGGAGCTGGTGCGTGGTGGACGGGGGCAGAGGCGGAGCTGGTGCGTGGCGGACGGGGGCGGAGCTGGTGCGTGGCGGACGGGGGCGGAGGCGGAGCTGGTGCGTGGCGGACGGGGGCGGAGGCGGAGCTGGTGCGTGGCGGACGGGGGCAGAGGCGGAGCTGGTGCGTGGCGGGCGGGGGCAGAGCTGGTGCGTGGTGGACAGGGGCGGAGCCGGAGCTGGTGCGTGGCGGACTGGGCGGAGCCGGAGCTGGTGCGTGGCGGACGGGGGCGGAGCCGGAGCTGGTGCGTGGCGGACGGGGGCGGAGCCGGAGCTGGTGCGTGGCGGACGGGGGCGGAGCCGGAGCTGGTGCGTGGGGGGCGGAGCCGGAGCTGGTGCGTGGCGGACGGGGGCGGAGCCGGAGCTGGTGCGTGGCGGACGGGGGCGGAGCCGGAGCTGGTGCGTGGCGGACGGGGGCGGAGCCGGAGCTGGTGCGTGGGGGGCGGAGCCGGAGCTGGTGCGTGGGGGGCGGAGCCGGAGCTGGTGCGTGGCGGACGGGGGCGGAGCCGGAGCTGGTGCGTGGCGGACGGGGGCGGAGCCGGAGCTGGTGCGTGGCGGACGGGGGCGGAGCTGGTGCGTGGCGGACGGGGGCGGAGCCGGAGCTGTTGTGTGTGTGTGTGTGTGTGTGTGTATATATATATATATATATATATATATGTGTATATACAAGTGAGATCTATATGAAATGCATATATTTCCATCACAATCCCTCCTTATAAGAATCCTGCTCCTTTCACAAGCGCTGCAACTCTTTTATGCTGCCAGTGGGTTGACGCATGCCTGATGCATACGCCCCCCTCCATACAGACTTTTGCAAATGGGCGGTCAGGAGGTCTGTCCCTAGCGGGGGTTCATTGCATTGTAATCAAAGTCTCTTAGTCAGCAGTCTATGCAGTCAGTGGTGTGTATTCTCTAGCGGGTAGGTAATTTATTCAGTCAGGTAGGGCTTCCACAGCATCATTCCAGCTCAGGTTGGGTTGGATCAAGGAAATGCTGTAGATATAGTATATCTTGACTTCAGCAAAGCATTTGACAAAGTCTCTCATACAATCCTTATTGAAAAAATGACTAAGTATGGAATGGACAAGGCAACTGTTAGGTGGATTCATAACTGGCTTAGTGATCGGACCCAAAGAGTGGTCGTAAATGGTTGCACATCGGAAGAATGTCTCAAGTGGGGTACCACAGGGCTCTGTCCTGGGACCTGTATTGTTCAACATCTTTATCAACGATTTAGATGAAGGAATTGAGGGTAAACTGATTAAATTTGCTGATGACACAAAGCTAGGAGGGATAGCTAATACTAGAGAAGAGAGAGAGAGGATTCAAAAAGATTTAAATAAACTGGAGAAGTGGGCAGCAACTAACAGAATGGTTTTTAACAGGGAGAAATGCAAAGTACTACATCTGGGCAATAAAAATGAAAAAAGCATATACAGAATGAGAGGAATAGGGCTAAGTGACAGCACATGTGAAAAAGACTTGGGTATACTAATAGATCACAGACTGAATATGAGTCAACAGTGTGATGCAGCAGCAAAAAAAGGCAAATGCAATTCTAGGATGTATTAACAGAAGCATACAGTCTAGATCATGTGAAGTCATTATTTCCCTCTACTCCTCTTTGGTCAGACCTCATCTGGAATATTGTGTCCAGTTTTGGGCACCACATTTTAAAAAAGACATCAACAAACTGGAGCAAGTTCAGAAAAGAGCGACCAGAATGGTGACCGGTCTGAAAACCCTGTCTTATGAGGAAAGGTTGCAGGATTTGGGAATGTTTAGTTTGCAAAAGAGAAGACTGAGAGGAGACTTAATAGCTGTCTACAAATATCTAAAGGGCTGTCACATTGTAGAAGGATCAACTTTTTTCTCATTTGCACAAGGAAAGACTAGAAGCAATGGGATGAAACTGAATGGGAGGAGACACAGATTAGATATTAGAAAAAACTTTTTGACAGAGTGATCAATGAGTGGAACAGGCTGCCACGAGAAGTGGTGAGTTCTCCTTCAATGGAAGTCTTCAAACAGAGGCTGGACAAACATCTGACTGGGATGATTTAGCGAATCCTGCTTTGAGCAGGGGGTTGGACCAGATGGCCCAGGAGGTCCCTTCCAACTCTACGATTCTATGATTCAGGTGTATCTCTTGGTATGAGAGCTTTCTTGCAATGCGATGCGTGGATCCAGGTGGGGGTTTTTCCTCCAGGTTGGTGGCGTCAGCACTTGGAGAAGCGCCATCAAATCTGGAATTGAGTGCTCTCCTTACAAACTTTTTCAACCAACACTTAGTCTCCTGACTTCAGGGCGTGCATACCAGGCACCATATCTGGACCTGGCCATGAAGAAGAAACTCGAGAATGGACATTAGCAAGAGTCTTGATAAATTCAATTACACAAGCAAAGTATCACATTGCATAGTCAACTGCTGGGAAGAATACCCCTAACCTGAGTTTAGACCAAAATAAAATTTAATATTGGTGACAGCTTTTACTGAGCCTATGGGAGTGTCTAATGCCATGGTTTGTCTCTTGGGCAATTTTTTAGCATGCTGCTCTTAAGTGTCCCACTTAGTCTATGGTGGGGGATGGTGGGAAGTGTGTAGGCCTAAGTCTGACCCTACTGCTGATCAGATCTCTTGTCAGGTTTGCTGTGAATGTGGGTCCCTGATCACTTGCTATCACTTCTGGAACCCCATATCTACACACTATTTTTTAGAGTAGCTTCTTTGCAGTAGTCTTCACCAACTGGTTCCTTACTGGGAAAGCTTCAGGCCAGATGATGTGGGAGAACTTTTTCCACTCGCCCAATGTTGCATTTGTTGGGTGCTAGACATCTGCTGGAAATTTGGCTGTTAAGGTGGGAGTCCAGATCAATCAGGTCATTCATCTGTGTCTTCAATTCTGTGTGGGGGCCATGTATCCATTGAACCACCATAGGGTACATACTTTGAGGTAGTCTGGGTGTGCCTTGAGGTAGACGTTTGAGGTAGACAGGGTTTTGGAGTTCAGTGCTTTTGCCCTTCAGCATCCAGCTTTCCTTCTCCTCCTTTGGGGTCTGGTCCTACTACTTCTTGAACAGATCCCAGGACGTCATTTTTTGTCAGGCTTTCTCGTCTTCAGTCGTTATGTAGTTGCCGTCCGGCTCTATGACCTCTCCCACTTTTCGAAATGGTCTTCCTTTGGCTGCCACGTCTGCCATGTCGATACCCCATGCCTCTACTGTTTTCAGTTTTCCGTGTGCCTTGACCTTTAACACTGCCACCACTTTTAGAAGTTGAAGAGCATCCAGCAGGTCCCTGATGGCTCCATGATGCTTCACGGTTGACCCGCTTGCTATGATGAAGTCTCTTGCAGCCCAGATGGGTCCGAAGTCGTGTGCCATGCCATGCGAGTACTTTCGTCAGCGCTATCAGTTCTGCTTCTTGGACTGACAAACTTCTGGACCATAGGATGTCTTGATTGCTGGTTACTGCAGATCTATGGTATCCTGCAGATTTTTCTCTGAAGAGTCCGTATCTGCATCCCCCTCTTGTGAGTGGGAGTAGAATGGCGGTGGAAGATGTATCTGCATCCCCCCCGTGGGAGTAGAGTCAGGCAACGGCTGAGAGCACTGAAGAGTGGTGGGGAGAGAATCTCCATTGGTTGTCCAATAATGACATCAGCAGCCTTGTCCAGGAGGGCGTGTGCTGCAAATATTGTTTTCATGCAGGAGGGCCACCCCCCTTGCAACTGGATCCAGGCCAGCGGAGAGGTAGTCTAGAGGCCTCTGGTTTTCCTCTGTGGGTCTGTTTTAAGACGCCAGTGGCATGACCTTCTTTTTCCATTCGGTAAAGATGGAATGGCTTCTCGTAGTCAGGGAGGCCTGGAGCTGGCGCAGAGACTATGGAGTCTTTCAGTTTCCTGTACGAGATGAAGGCTGCAATGCGTTGATGCAATTGTACAGAGGCTGCATTAAGACTGGAGCACCAGGGATCCAAGTTCTGCAGTACGAGACTAGACCAAGGAAGGCCAGCGGTCTTCCGGTCATCTGTCAAGCGGTTTGTCTGGCGGGCAATACGGTGTCTTCAGGAACGTAACTTGCTTTTGACACCTGGACTCTGTTTTTCCAGAACTTGCGTTGCTGCTCCACCAGGTAGAGTAGAGGAGATGAGGAAAGGGCTGTGCAGGTAGAGATGTCGATGACTTATGCATGTTCTGCAATCCAGTTGACGAGGATGGAGGACAATGCTTTGGTGAGCTGTGAAAGGCTGTTCTGGGCCCTCTTGGGCATCACTGTCCATGTGTTCTGCACCCCCCTTGTGCGTTTTCAGGTCGTCCAGGTGAACATTGAAGGAAGCATTGGACAGATCCATCACCGTGAGCACTGTTGCTGTGACTGGCATGTTTGACAGCAGAGTGTGCAGATCTGGCACAACTGGGGTTTCAAACATGGTTGCTTTGTTCACAGCCCTCAAGTCATGCACCATTCTGAACCTGGCTGCTTCTCCTTTCACAGGTTTCCTCCTGATTGGGAAAAGCTGGGACTGCACGATGATTCCTATGGACGAGGTGGCTCAATCTGGCCTTGCTCTTCACAATTCTGTGAGGGACTACCATCTTCTGGCACAGAGCCGGCAGGGAAACAAGCCGTTTACTGGGGTCCTCTTCATCAGAGATGACGTTCAGCTGAGCTTTCTTGCTCTCCACCAAGGCGGTCATTGTGGTAACTCCTGCTCTGATCACAGGGGGTCTTTTTGCTGGGACGTCTTCTTTACCAGCCAAAACACAAGCCGTGGAGACACCATCACATGTTTCTCAACGCAAGCAATGACTAGCCAGGTCTTTCCCCAGGAAGGAACAACCACAGGAAGGGCAGTCTCCAATGAAGGAAACCACCTATGCCTCTAGACATTGCTTCTACTGGCCATTTTCCTACTCCACACTGATGAGGGGCAATACCCCGAAACAGCTGTCTGTGGATGGATGCCATGTTTTGGCATAGGTGGTTTCCTTCATTGGAGACTTCCCTTCCCGTGGTTGTTCCTTCCCGGGGAAAGACCTGGCTAGTCATTGCTTGCGTTGAGAAACATGTGATGGTGTCTCCACGGCTTGTGTTTTGCATGTTTTTACATATTTCCCATAAGGGATGGGGGGGGCATTGCTCTAGAATCACTGCATTGAGAAACATGTGATGGTGTCTCCGCAGTGTTGGATGTTGATCTCCAGGAGTTCATTCATCCTCATTTTTCACATTCTTTAACAGCAAGCAGCCGTTCCTTTCACCTAGCTTGATCTCAGGTCAGCATTTGTTAACCAGTTTGAGGAGCTGAGTGGCCTTCTTCTGGTCCAGGGCCTGGATAAACTTCAGGGAGCACCTTCAGAATCTTGTCCAAGATGATCCTCTGGAGCCGGAAGCAGTGCAGCCATTTCACGAAGCGTGTAAGGTCCCTTTGGGTTGAAAATTTCCTGGCCCATACCCAAGTTCTTCGGCCGTTTGTTGAACAGCGATTCCACTCAGACCTCCAGTTGGTCAGAGACAGTTTGACTCTGGGTGGTGGACAGGGTATGCTGGGCAGTGTGAGGGTACGGGGTTCCAAACTTGAGTGACACCCACCCTGGCGCAACTTGAAGTCTCCCTTGGGCCACAGGCTATTGGGTACTATATCCAGCACCTCCTTGAGTAGGCTTGCACCGGTTCAAGGCTCTTGTAGGGCCACCAGCATGATTGATTCTTCTTGGGTCAGAGGTGGAGAAAATGTCATGTCAATGTCTCTCATCCGGTGGGGTGGGCTGCTCTCCACCATAAACTGAAACAGGATGGAGTGTCCTGGCTGTGTCCACACGCTCAGGGGCTTGTAAAGCCCCCATCACACATAGCGATTTTTTGTGACGCAACAGCGATCTCACCAGCGAGATCGTTGTGTGTGACAGCTATCAGCGACTGGCCCCCCTGCCGGGTATCGCTGATCGTTGTTGAAACATCTGTACATATTTGGGGTCGCTGGTCTCCCGCTGGCCAGCACGCATCGCTGCGTGTGACAGGCGGGAGACCAGCGAGCTGGAGCTGGTAACCAAGGTACACATCGGGTTTCTAAGGGGTGCGCGCCCCTTAGAAACCCGATGTGTACCTTGGTTACCAGCTCTCTGCATCAGCACGCTGGTAATTAAGATACAATGCGGGTAACTAAGCGACGTGCGTCGCTTGTTACCCGCGTGTCACTGGTACTGATCGCTGGTGAAGCTGCCTGTTTGACAGCTCACCAGCGATCATGTAGCGACACACCAGCGATCCTGACAAGGTGATATCGTTGTCAGGATCGCTGGTGAGTCGCTATGTGTGACGGGGCCCTAAGCTGGGAATGTCTGACTTGACCTTCAATCCCCACACAAGACACAGTGTTCTGATAGGCACGAGGGGTTGGGGAGTTCCACATGCCTCATCACACTTCTGACTGCACCAGTGTCCACAAGGAAAGATATGACAACCCCCGGAGATTTGAGGTATTGGGTCCGCTGATGGAATTTTACATGTCAGGGGTGTGATGTCTTGCGGACCTGGCTTGCCTCTGTCCTATAGACAGGGTTCTTCACTGTTTCCTGTGTTTCTTGCTTGGCCTATTCCCCTGCGTGATGTCCTGGGCTGCCGGGGTGCTGTGCACTGGTTCCGGAAATGACCAAGGTTGCCACAGTTGTAACACCTGATGGGTCTCCCGTCCCTGCAGGGTGGGTGCTCTTCCACATCGGTGGCCACCATAGGAGGGGCTGTCTTCCGCACTCCTGGGTGGGACTGAATTCTTCTGGCTACTGCGAGCAGGGCATCTACGGCTATTGACCTGTACTCAGGCCTGGTCACTGTCAGCAGCTTCTTGATTGGTTCTCTTAGTCCATGCCTAAAGGCCTCTGCCAACATTTGTTTGTGTATCTGATCATGAATAGTGAAGCCTAAGTCTTGGAATACTTGCCTCACTCTGCCATGAAACTTGTCTACAGACTCTGTCTCGGCCTGGCTCATGTTATGTAGGCTGAGTGCTTGTCTGGCTTTGGCCTACTCTCTGAGCTGCTCAATTAGCTTTGATCCTGACTCCCAGGAGTGCACATCTAATTCTGATGGAAGCTTGAAGTGTTCCTTCATGATTGGCCAGAGTGTTTCACCTGCTTTTAATTCCATTATGGACCAGAGATCAATCCAGATTGCAGATGTTTGCTGGCTCTGCTGCATTCTTCAGTAAAATGGCATGGGGTCCATATCTGGGTCTGGCAGATTTTTCAGAATACTGAACACCTGACTAGGGGTGAAGGGCACATAGTGTAAGAGTTCTGGCTCTATCTGCCCCTGCCTACTTGGTGTCTGTGGGTTTCTTCACCTAGTACTGGGCAGCATGTATGCTGTCCCCTCTTCATATTCATCAGAGGAGAAACTGTGACATTGTGTGGGTGCTCCCCTCTTCTGAGGTTGCAGGTCTGCCTGGCACTTAGGATCCTCATTGTAAGACCCAGCAGCTGCAAACGCTGATGACTCACACCTCCCTTCTGCTAGCTGTTGTATTGGGGGGGCACCTGTGGTGTTATGTGTAGGGAGTGTTTCACTTTCTTCTCCTGGTATCCTAGCTGGCTCTTTAGAGAGGGTGCCCTGTGGAGATAAGGACACCTCATTTTCTGGATTTGGCACTGGCCCAGCTGGTGACAATGAACTGAGAGGTGGGAGAGAGGGTGAGGAGCAGGGAGGGGTAGAGGAGAGAGTGGAAAGGTGGGGAGATGAAAAAAAAAAGAGGGAGGAGAGGAGGAAGGTGATAGAAGAAGAGGGGAGAGAGAAGACGAGGGGGATGAGGGAGGAGGAAAGACAGGGAAAAGATGAGGGAGGAGGAAATATAGGAGGAAAAATAGATGAGGGAGGAGTGGAGAGGGAGGAGAGGAAAGAGCAGCGGACTCCTTCCCCTTTTCTGCAGTCAGAGAAGGCATGCTTGGACTTGTGCCTTCTCCCGGGGGAGTGGGAAGCGGGGTGCCTCACAGACGGCACAGCTTAGAATTCCGCTGAAAACACTTTTTTCTCTCTTGTACACGTAAAAATAATCCTTTCCTGTTCACCTAACTCTCAGTACTTCTATGCTGTAAATCCGCTGCCACTTTATAAAACGCGGACTTCAATTCAGCTCAACTAACTTCCCTTTTTTCTTAATGCATTATGCCATGCTGCAGCTTAAAAGCTGCCCCTGTAAATCTACATTCTTAACTTTCTGAATAACACTTACTATGTCTATTCCAAAAACTTCAAAGATAAAGGTGATTAAAACTTCAAAAACTTCACAACCCTTTTTTTAAACTTGCTTAAAAAGGAAAGAAAAAAGCAAAAAAAAAACAAAATATTTATAAAAACTTCAAAAGAAAATGGAAAGCTAATAAAAACTCAAAAAATGGAGAAAAAAGAAAACAAAGAATAATCAAGAAGTTGGTAAAACTTGAAAAGAACACCTCCAAAAAGAAATCAAAAATCCAAAATTCAGTACAACTTCCAGCAATAAAATGTCCGTGCACAAATGGAGGATACACACACTTCCCCTTTCCTCTGCCTGCATCTCTCAGTAAAATCTTCTGAGAACAATGGAAACAAAAGAGCAAACTGAGACAATGGTATATATTCAACAACCCAGCATTCCCAAAAATTCTCACACTACAGTAAAAAACTTCCACCAAATGCAAGATAAAACAAGGGAAAAGCAGAGTACAGAACAAATGTGACAATATGAAAAATATCAGAGAAGCACCCTACGGGCAAAAGAGGAAGTGTAAAAGAAAAGGAAAAAAACTTTCTGCTTCAGATCTTCGTTGATGCACATATAGACGTCCGGGGAGAAATCGAGGCCCTCTTTAGTGACACGTAGCACAAGCAGCTCTGGTAACCAACAACTGCCAATCACACTTGGTGTACTACGCTCGGTCACCCGGGAATGTTAACACACTGTACCGGTTGTCCCGCCGGTAACAGGAATCAGTGATAACTCCCACAAAATTGCCACCATCTGTACCTGGCTGGCCTCTCCTGTCCTTCCGATGTACAGGTGAATCGGTGGCAACCTGTCAAGTGATTTGGCTTGCGATATTTCCCCCAAGCTAAACACTACCACGTGCCTGGCGATCTGGGTACTCCTGTCCCTTCCGATGCATGGGTGTATATGTGATAGCTTGATAGGAGACTAGACTAGTGATATCTCTCTAAGCCCCCACAACCCATACCTGGATAGGCTTCTCCTGTCCTCCCTGTGTACAGGTTTATTTGTGAGGACTTAGCAGGGGAAGTTGAATCTCAGATATCGGTTTCCCAGCAACCACATGCACAATCAATCACCGTTCCACCAGCTCTATCCCGGATCTAGACACAAACAGGACCCAAAGCAGACACCTTGGCTTATCCCAGGGTTTGGATAAGGGTGTGGACTTTTACACTACCTGGGAATGCGGTGGTGACCACACCTGACCGGCTAGAGGTACAGACCCGGACTGGGCACAGGGGACATTCTGGTAAGATAACCAGATTTTCTTACCTTATGGAGTTGCGCAAATCTCCGTCCCCATGAGCCAAGGCCTTAGTCGGCACCTCCGTCTCTCTGGTCAGCAGGGTCCCCGTGCGTTTCGTCCACAGCCCCGCGTCTCTGCGCCAGATGATATGGAAATTTGGATAGATATATTTCTGTGTGCTGCGGCCTGTCCTAATTAGAACAGAGTCTCATTGAGCGCTCAACAGAAAAGACACCCTAAACACCTTGTTAGCAGTATCTCTTTCCAGCAGGACTCTGCTGGTTTATTGCACATACGCGTATATGGTTTTATAATTACATACAGAAAGGAGTGGTTAGTCAATTAACATAAGGTTTGTGTTTTAATGCTATTGACTATTTGAGTAAATGAACTTATATGGCAGTGTCCGACATGAGGGTGATTTAGCATCATATGATTTACTCTTATGCATTGTCTAGCAATGTCAGCAAACCTCCGATATCAGCTAGTGCATCTGGTCCAACTTCCTCCTTTCCCATGGCTGGCTGATATATCACAAGACAATGCTACCATGAGACTATGCTGGTTCTCCAGACTGGCTCATGGGGTTAGTAGGTCATTTTCAGCAATTGATTATAAGGTTCAAGATAGCTATGAAAATGTGTCTATCAGTATATAAGGATATATGCAAGTGAGATCTGTATGAAATGTATATATTTCCATCACCGCTGGAGTGTGGTGGACGGGAGATAAAACATAACCTTTAGTAAGATAGTAGGATAAAAACAATTTTGTGTCCCCCAGAGTGAATTAATATAAATGTATCGGTGAAGTCACAAATAAAGGGGCGTGAGGATCACAGCCCGATCAGGAGGAATGATTCCCACTTGCAATGGCCGAACTGCAACCAGCAAGTCCCAGAATCTCACGTTATGGATCTGGGAGAATCCCACAGAACCCCGCAAACAATGACTGACAGATTCTGGCTGCATATAACAGTAATGACTGGAATCTGGATGACATTAATAGAGTTACCACCCGAAATATGCCAGAGCAATAAGTGAGGAAAGGCACAAGCTCAGCCATTCATGAAGGGGGTGCGGTAGGAAAAGGAGATCCTGGGTCCAGGATGCTCCATATAGGACAAGGGGAAGAAAATTCCCTACAAGACCCTAAAGGGCTAACAGTAGTCTATCCCCAAGACTCCCCCCTGACTGTCCACAGCTCCCCCTATGCTAAACAAGCCCTGCACACCCCCATGGAAGGGCCCAATGCGTTTCTTCCAAGCTGAGTCATCAGGGGACTTATCCTTGTGATAGGAGGTCAGGTGCCATAGTGCTGAGCTAAATGGGGGGGGAGGGGAGTATGAAATACATACCATGGTACTTCCGGTGGTTGAAACGCACACCAGGGTGCCATAAAGGTGCGTGAGCCGCAAGGAAAAAATCTGCGACACTCAAATGAAGGCGGACTACTAATTGTGTCCCATGAGGCAGAGGCGTGCACTCCACAACCTAGTGTTTCCAGTAAGTGGAACGCACGCCAAAATAACTTGTGGTTTCTTCAACCACATAGAAGTAGAATATGCAACCGAGTTGGCTTGATGATGCGCGGTCCACAGCCTTTTATTTCCGGCATGTGTAACGCACGCCAATGCCACATGCGGCATGTGGAACGCACGCCAATGCCACATGCGGCATGTGGAACGCACGCCAATGCCACATGCGGCATGTGGAACGCACGCCAATGCCACATGCGGCATGTGGAACGCACGCCAATGCCACATGCGGCATGTGGAACGCACGCCAATGCCACATGCGGCATGTGGAACGCACGCCAATGCCACATGCGGCATGTGGAACGCACGCCAATGCCACATGCGGCATGTGGAACGCACGCCAATGCCACATGCCGCATGTGGAACGCACGCCAATGCCACATGCCGCATGTGGAACGCACGCCAATGCCACATGCCGCATGTGGAACGCACGCCAATGCCGCATGTGGAACGCACGCCAATGCCGCATGTGGAACGCACGCCAATGCCGCATGTGGAACGCACGCCAATGCCGCATCCGGCAAGTGGAACGCATGCTGACGCCACATCCGGCAAGTGGAACGCATGCTGACGCCACATCCGGCAATTGGAACGCACGCCGACGCCACATCCGGCAAGTGGAACGCACGCCAATACCACATCCGGCAAGTGGAAAGCACGCCAACGCCACATCCGGCTTTGATGGCACCTTCCCTTTAAACTGCCATGGTTTTTGTTGCAGCCGCTCCTGTGCCGTCCCTGCGGTGTACATCTATGTTATGGTTCCAAAAGGAGTTAATTTGTAAAAAAAAATGTTTCACTTGTTAAAAAATAGTAAAACGTGTCTTCTGCTTTATGTTTTTCTTTTTACAAGAATTGTTGGAGCCAATTTTTCATTAGAAACTTTTTAATGTCAGCTTTTTCTGGAGTTTTTCTTGTAATATAGGAAAGTCTTAGGCCAGAAATAATCCCCATAAATCACTGTACATGGAGACTTTGGGATCCAATCATTTCTGTCCGCGTTGATTGTGGAAACAAAAAATCTTTTCTAAAAGCCTCAAACTTCTGTGTGTGACTCAGAGCTGAGATCTAACGTGATAGAAGATTCCAGTGTGGGGAAGACGGGAAACCTTCATATAGACGGCCGGTGGGGATGGAGGCAGTGACCGACTCTGGCCAAATCTGTCTCTAGAGCCGTATTAGAAGATGAAGATGTCGTCCTCATCATGAAGGAGTTATTTCTCATGTCACGTGTAATGAATATCTCCTGCAGTATTGCTAATGCCGATTCCAGTGTCGGTAATGAGACGAGAATTAGCGTTATGGAAGATGAGTCTATGAGGAACATGTTCAGCTGCCGACTCCGAGGAGGAAGCTGCTTGTTGTCTGTGGCCTAAATATATAGGTTTTATTAGTAGATGTCAGGGAAGAAAACTAAACCCTGTAAGATAATAAATCTCCTCATATGTTTCTCTTATTATCTCCAGTAATTGTATTATTACACAGGATTCTTTTGATGTTACATCGGATCATCTTCTTCTCATTCAGGTCTCTACAATATCGGATCCTCTCAGTGAAGATCTTCTACAAAAGAGAATTTTCCTGATTTACCCATCAAGGATGGATATGGACAGAGACAAGATGGCGGAGAGGATATTGCACCTCACCCTAGAGATCCTCTTCCGTCTCACTGGAGAGGTGAGAGATTCTGATGACCTCACATTACATCATTCTTATCTATGGGAATAACAGATGGACAGAACTGGAGAGGTGAGGACTCTGGAAATGTCTGTAGTGAGATTTATTCATGTGTCTCTCCATAACCAGGATTACACAGTGGTGAGGAAGACCTCTAGTGATCGCTGTCAGGACCCTGTGTCTGAGGGATGGGGAAGACCCTTGAGCCCAATCACGGGGCCTCCACCTCAACCCCTGATCCATGAGGACATCAATGACCAGAAGATCCTAGAACTCATCTACAAGATGACTGAGCTGCTGACTGGAGAGGTGACACTGCTGGGAATGCTGGGACATTATACAGTAACGCTATGAAGGGATCGGGGGATGACGGTATCATTGTATGTGTCAGGTTCCTATAAGGTGTCAGGATGTCGCTGTCTATTTCTCCATGGAAGAGTGGGAGTATTTAGAAGGACACAGCGATCTGTACAAGAATGTCATAATGGAGGTTCCCCAGCCCCTCACATCTCCAGGTAATAGGACTATATACACACGGCCTATAATTATCTGTATGTAGAGAATGAATTCAATCCCTGTATGTGTTTCCTCCAGATCTATCCAGTAAGAGGACAACACCAGAGAGATGTCCCCGTCCTCTTCTTCCACAGGACTGTAAGCAAGAAGATCCCAATGTTCCTCAGGATCATCAGGTAGATGGAGAAGGTGTCAGGAGATCTCCTCTATGATGTGTAGACAGCTGTGAAGGTCTTGTGCTCAGTCTTGCTGTATCTACCAGTATTATATGTTTTATACTTGTGTAATGAGAACGGTGGAGATGGCAGGATTAGAGCTGATCATAGATGGGACTTCTCCATCTGTCTGTGACTTTTACAATATTTGTTTCAGGGTGAAGATCTGACCCATATTAATACTACAGAGACATATGTGAGAGAAGATGAGTGGTGTAAAGAGGAGATTCCCACATATGACTACCCAGGTGAGTTGTAACCACTGAATGCAGAGAAGTCACAGATTCCTCTCGGTCACCGGCTGTGGCTGCTTTATCGGTGTGGTAGTCCTGCCGTATTACCATGATCACCATTTTGCCTCTAGACCACAACATTCTCCTCCACCCAAAACTGTTCAAATGACTTTGGGCATTGAAAGCCCTTTTCTATAGAACTTACAACCTGGAGGATCCGCCTAACCCCTGGGATTAGTGTGAGGGTGATCCCTTAAAGCGAGATCTATATGATTGCTTGTACCTGACCCAATAGAGGCCGAGTGCACGCTTCAAGAGTCACACTCTTTCTCAGCAAAGGCTTGCACACAACTGAAGTTTATTCTTATGACAGAGAGACAGGAAATGGGTGTCACACAATCTTCTGAGTAGCCAGTGTCAGTCTATGATAGGTCCATTTCAGCTTCACTTCCATATATGGTATCCAGTATCTCAGCTTCTGCATTCCAAGGATTCCTTCCAGGGTGTTGTCTGAAGACACAGATGCCATCTTGGTACACCATATCTGAACTGACTTATGTAAGGGTTAATAATTTCATCAGCCATTCTCTCCTTCACATTAGGAGACGCTGACCGTTACCTGCCCAGCTCTGTAACTATAAAGCCAAATGACAGCGTACGTAGAATGTGCTGACAAGATAGGAAATCACTTGAATAAAAATCTTATGCTGGGCCTGTAAGAGAAAGCGGAGGGTAATGATGCTGTTGGCTTCCTAGATCCCTGAGATCTTATCGGATGAATCTTCTCTCCCTTCTGTGCTGCTGAATGTCTCATGGTCCCTACAAGACCAGGTCCAGTCTTTCTGGCCAATCTTCCCTTTTATGAGCGACACCAGTAAATGTGCAGTGAGGCCAAGTGTGAATTTCTGTCCAATAACAGCAGAGTTTCCGTTTATCCTGACTTTTCAATTTGTATTAAAACCAACTAACTTCCAGGAGGATTGTGATAACCTACAGGACAAACATTCCACCTGTGCCCTGATAGATCTCTAAGCTGTGCGTGGCTGAGGGCTGTAATATACATTTATTCCCGCCTGCAGGAGATGTGTTGGCTCCAGCCCTGGTGTCATGGATTCACTCCACATCATAAATTACATTGTTTCTGATCCTAAGGAATTTAGATTACTGCACAATCTCTCCTGAAATGGGGAGCAATATTATTTCTCTAATCTTCTGCTCAGGATCCATAGTAGCTCCAATGGTCCACCATAAATGAGGGCAACTCTGGTTTACTGTTGTGTAATCTGTATTTGTAGTTTTCAGTTAATGAGATTCTCGTGCTCTGGGGCGGGGCTGTGGGCGGGGCTTTATGTGGTGCTCTGATTACATATTCATCTATATTGGCTTATGACAGGTCGCTGATCCCTCACTGACCTGCCCCCCATTATTACATAATAATAATAATCTTTATTTATATAGCGCCAACATATTCCGCAGCGCTTTACAGTTTAACAGTTTCAAAACACAAGTCATAAGTAACAATGTTAACAATACAATAATTAAAGCAAAATAAGACGACCCTGCTGGTGAGAGCTTACAATCTACAATGAGGTGGGGGAGATACAGAGTACAGGTGTGTATTTACAATGGTGTATTTACAATGATGGTCCAACCATCTTGTGGGATTGAGGGATGGATGGAGATAGTGAATGGGATACACACGCACACTTACACATACAATGACTTTGATTAGTGAACGTGATAGGCCGCTCTGAACAAATGTGTTTTAACCCCTTCACCCCCAAGGGTGGTTTGCACGTTCATGACCGGGCCAATTTTTACAATTCTGACCACTGTACCTTTATGAGGTCATAACTCTGGAACGCTTCCATGGATCCCGGTGATTCTGACACTGTTTTCTCGTGACATATTGTACTTCATGTTAGTGGTAAAATTTCATTCAAATAACTTGCGTTTATTTGTGAGAAAAACGGAAATTTGGCGAAAATTTTGAAAATTTCGCAATTTTCCAACTTTGAATTTTTATGCCCTTAAATCACAGAGATACGGCACACAAAAAACTTGATAACTAACATTTCCCACATGTTTACTTTACATCAGCACAATTTTGGAACCAAAATTTTTTTTTGTTAGGAAGTTATAAGGGTTAAAAGTTGACCAGCGATTTCTCATTTTTACAACACCATTTTATTTTTAGGAACACATCACATTTGAAGCCACTTTGAGGGGTCTATATGATAGAAAATACCCAAAAGTGACACCATTCTAAAAACTGCACCCCTTAAGGTGCTCAAAACCACATTCAAGAAGTTTATTAACCCTTTAGGTGCGTCACAGGAATTTTTTTGAATATTTAAAAAAAAATGAACATCTAACTTTTTTTCAGGTTCAATTTTTTTTATTTTACCAAGGGTAACAGGAGAAATTGGACTGCAAAAGTTATTGTGCAATTTGTCCTGAGTACGCTGATACCTGATTGGTGGGGGGGGAATAACTGTTTCGGCGCATGGCAGAGCTCAGAATGGAAGGAGCGCCGTTTGACTTTTTCAATGCAAAATTGGCTGGAATTCAGATCGGACGCCATGTCACGTTTGGAGAGCCCCTGATGTACCTAAACAGTGGAAACCCCCCGCAAGTGACCCCATTTTGGAAACTAGACCCCCTAAGGAACTTATCTAGATATGTGGTGAGAACTTTGAACCCACAAGGGCTTTACAGAAGTTTATAACGTACAGCGGTACAATTTAAAAATCATATTTTTTCCACAAAAATGATCTTTTCACCCCAATTTTTATTTTCCCAAGGGTAACAGGACCCTAAAAGTTATTGTGCAATTTGTCCTGAGTACGCTGATACCCCACATGTGGGGGTAAACCACTATTTGGGCACATGGCAGAGCTCGGAAGGGAAGCAGCGCCATTTGACGTTTTTGGCTGGAATTGAGATCGGACACCATGTCACGATTGGAAAACCCCTGATGTACCAAAACAGTGGAAAACCCCCACAAATGACACCATTTTGTAAACTAGACCCCCCAAGGAACTTATCTAGATGTGTGGTGAGCACTTTGAACCCCCCAGTGCTTCACAGAAGTTTATAACGCCCGGGCGTGAAAATAAAAAATTCGTATTTTTTCCACACACATGATCTTTTAGTCCCCATTTTTTTTTATTTTCCCAAGGGTAACAGGAGAAATTGGACCCCAAAAGGTGTTGTCCAATTTGTCCTGAGTATGCTGATACCCCATATGTGGGAGAAAACTACTGTATGGACACACCTCGGGGCTCGGAAGAGAAGTAGTGACGTTTTGGAATGCAGACATTGATGGAATGGTCTGCGGGTGTCATGTTGCCTTTGGAGAGCCCCTGATGTACCTGAACAGTGGAAACCCCCCACAAATGACCCCATTTTGGACACTAGACCCTCCACGGAACTTATCTAGATGTGTGGTGAGCACTTTGAACCCCCAAGTGCTTCACAGAAGTTTATAACGCTCGGACGTGAAAATAAAAAAATAATTTTTTCCCCCAATTTTTTTATTTTCCTAAGGGTAACAGGAGAAATTGGACCCCAAAAATTGTTTTGCAATTTGTCCTGAGTAGGCTGATACCCTACATGTGGGGGTAAAACACTGTTTGGGCGCATGGCAGAGCTTGGAAGGGAAGGAGCACCATTTGACTTTTTCAACTCAGAATTGGCTGGAATTGAGATCAGACGCCATGTTGCATTTGGAGAGCCCCTGATGTGCCCAAACAATGGAAACCCCCAATTCTAACTCCAACCCGAACCCCAACACACCCCTAACCCTAATCTCAGCCCTAACCCTAGCCCTAACCCCTAGCCCTAACCCTAATGGAAAAATGGAAATAAATACTTTTTTTTTATTTTATTATTTTTCCCTAACTAAGGGGGTGATAACGGGGGATTTGATTTACTATTTATGGCGGTTTTTATATTTGGCAGTTGTCGCACGCTAAAGGACGCTTTTTATTGTAAAAATAGTTTTTGCATCACCACGTATTGAGAGCTATAATTTTTCCGTATTTTGACCCACTGAGTCATGAGGGGTCTTATTTTTTGCGGGACGAGTTGACGTTTTTATTGGTACCTTTTTCGGGCACGTGACATTTTTTGATCGCTTTTTATTCCGATTTTTGGGACGCAGAATGAACAAAAAGCAGCGTTTCATGAATTTCTTTTGGGGGAGTGCGCTTACACCGTTCCGCGTGCGGTAAAATTGATAAAGCGGTTTTATTCTTCGGGTCAGTACGGTTACAGCGATACCTCATTTAGGTCTTTTTTTATGTTTTTGTCGGTTTTATGCAATGAAAACTATTTTATATAAAAAATAATTATTTTTGCATCGCTTTATTCTGCGAGCTATAACTTTTTTATTTTTTAGCTGATGATGCTGTGTGGCGGCTCGTTTTTTGCGGGACAAGATGACGTTTTCAGCGGTACCATGGATATTTATATGCGTCTTTTTGATCGCGCGTTATTACACTTTTTGTTTGGCGGTATGATAATAAATCATTATTTTTTGCTTCGTTTTTTTTATTTTTTAAGGGGTTCGCTAAAGGGGTTAACTAATGGGACAGTTTTATAGGGCGGGTCGTTACGGACGCGGCGATATCTAATATGTGTACTTTTATTGTTTTTTTTTTTTTTTTTTTTTATTTCCAAAAAATGGATTTATTTGGGGGAATATTTTTTTTTTTTTCTAATTTATTTGGCAATTTTTTTTTTTAATCATTTTAACACTTTTTTTTTTAATTTTTTTTTTAACTTTATTAAATAGTCCCAGGTGGGATATCACTGTCCTGTGACAGATCAGCATTAAGGATGGACTGGAGAGGGGATAGTAGAGTAACGGAGAGGCCAATTAATAGAGCATTGCAGTAATAATAATCTTTATTTTTTATATAGCGCTAACATATTCCGCAGCGCTTTACAGTTTGCACACATTATCATCACTGTCCCCAATGGGGCTCACAATCTAAATTCCCTATCTTTGCAATGTGGGAGGAAACCTGAGTACCTGGAGGAAACCCACGCAAACACAGGGAGAACATACAAACTCCTTACAGATGTTGCTATCCACTGAGCCACCATGCTGCCCATAATGCAGGCGGGAGTGGATCAATGCTACAGTGAGGGTTTTTGTTGTTTCCATGGTGATAAGGCGGATTCTAGAGATGTTCTTTAGGTGTAAGCGGCAATAGCGGGCATGAGATTGTATATGGGATGTGAAGGAGAGATTGGTGTCAAACAACACCCAGACAGCGCGCCTGCTACCATGGCGTTATTATGGTGCCACCCACGAGAGGGAAATGTCAGATTTAGGGAGATTAGTAGACGGCAGGAGCAGAAGAATTTCCGTTTTTGAGAGGTTGAGTTTCAGATAGAGAACGGACATGATGTTGGAGACTGCGGACAGACAGTCACTGGAGTTCTGTAGTACAGCGGGGCTAAGGTGGGGGGATGACATGTATAATTGTGTGTCATCAGCATAAAGATGTTACTGAAAGACAAATCTGCTGATGGTTTGTCCAATTGGGGTGGTGTAGAGGGAGAAGAGAAGAGGGCCAAGGACTGAGCCCTGAGGTACCCTGACATTGAGAGGAAGAGGAGATGACGTGGAGCCAGAGAACAAAACTCTGAAGGAGCAGTCGGAAAGATAGGAAGAGAACCAGGAGAAAGCAGTGTCCTAAATGCCCAGTGATTGGAGCCTAGAGAGTAGGAGACGGTGATCAGCAGTGTCGAAAGATGCAGAAAGGTCGAGAAGAATGAGCAGAGAGTGGTGACCATTGCGTTTTGCTGTCAGAAGGTCATTGGTCACTTTGAGTGCATTTTAAGTCAAATGTAGGGGCGGAAGCCGGACTGTGAAGAGTCTAGGAGGAAGTGAGTGGAGAGGTAATGGGTAAGCCGGGAGTAGACTAGGCGCTGCAAAAGTTTAGAGATGAAGTGGAGATTGGAGACTGGTCTGTAGTTAGTGCAGGATGGGTTGAGAGCGGGTTTCTTTAGTAATGGAGTAACGATGGCTTGTTTGAAGGAGGATGGGAAAATGCCCGAGGAGAGGTTTAAGATTGTAGTTAGGTGAGTTGTGATGACTGGAGGAGATGTGAGGGAATGAGGTCGGTCGTGCATGTAGTCGGACGAGAAGAAGACAGGAGTCTGGAGACTTCTTCTGTGATGGGATCAAATGTGGAAAGTGAGCCATGGGAATCACAGCACTTGGTGGTTGGGTGCAGATTTCCTGATGGATATTATCTATTTTTTCTGTAAAGTGGGAGGCCAGGTCATCAGCACAAATGTCTGTGATAGGGGCTTGTGCTTTTGTCCTGAGGAGGGAGTGAAAGGTGTCAAAATGTTTCTTGGGGTTGTTGGCTAGTGAGGAGATCAGGGTGGTGAAGAAGTTCTGTTTGGCGAGGTAAAGGGCAGCGTTATAGGTTCTTAACATAAATTTGAAGTGGATGAAGTCTT
Source organism: Dendrobates tinctorius (assembly GCF_039654945.1). Taxonomy (NCBI): domain Eukaryota; kingdom Metazoa; phylum Chordata; class Amphibia; order Anura; family Dendrobatidae; genus Dendrobates; species Dendrobates tinctorius. Next base: position 2,755,281 of record NW_027362069.1, on the reverse strand, counting down.
CTGGTGTGCAGGTTTTTCTCCATAGGCGTTCAGCACTCCTAGAGCATCGCTGGAGAAGTTGAGTTTGCGATGTGAGCCAGGGTTGTTTTACTCTGTGTTTGGAAGTTCTGAGGGTGAGGGGCGCTACTTGGTCAAAGGTGCTTCTAAGAGTGTCGTAGTGATGAACAGCCAGATCAGTACAGGAAAAAGAGGAGATTGGGGACAGTGATGAGTGTAGTCTCTTATAGACGCTACTACTAAGGCGCCGCCATCGCCGGTGATAATTTGCTGGATGTAATTTTTTTTTCTAAGCCTCACAATAGCCACAATATTATAGGCATTATCACCAATAATATCAATGCTATTATATGCATTATGTAATAATGGGGGCAGGTCAGTGAGGGATCAGCGACCTGTCATAAGCCAATACAGAGGAATATGTAATCAGAGCACCACATAAGTCTCATTGACAGTTACAGGAATCGTTTGATCGCAGTGATTGCCTCAAAAGGTTGTGCAACAAAATATTAACCCTTTCATGCCAGAGCCTGTTTTTGCCTTTGTGACCAATTTTTTCAGCTCTGACCAGTGTCACTCTGAGGTCATAACTCTAAAATGCTTCAATGAATCCTGGTGATTGTGAGACTGTTTTCTTGTGACATATTGTACTTTATGATAGTGGTAACATTTATTTGATATGACTTGCCTTTATTTGTTAAAAAAAGGAAGCTTGACAAAAATTTTGAAAATTTTGCAATATTCACATTTTTTTATGCTCTTAAATCAGAGAGTCATATAGCACAAAATAGTTAATAAATTAACATTTCCCACATGTCTACCATCAGCACAATTTTGGAAACAATTTTCTTTTGTTAGGAGATTATAAGGGTTAAAAGTTGACCAGCGATTTCTCATTTTTACAACAAAATTTACTAAACCATTTTTTCAGGGACCACCTCACATTTGAAGTGTTTGGGGGGTCAATATGACAGAAAATACCCAAAAGTGTCACCATTCAAAAAACTGCACCCCTCAACGTGCTCAAAACCACATTCAAGAAGATTATTAACCCTTCAGGTGCTTCACAGGAATGAATGGAATGTGGAAGGAAAAAATAAACATTTCTATAACAAGAAATTTCCTTTAGACCTAGTTTTTTTTACTTTCGCAAGGGTAACAGGAGAAAATGGATTATACATTTTGTTTTGCAATTTCTCCTGAGCATGCCGATGATACCCCATATGTGGGGGAAATCTACTGTTTGGGCACACTGCAGGGCTGAGAAGGGAAGGCGCGCCATTTAACTTTTTGAATGTAAAATATGCTGGAATAATTAGCGGTTGCCATGTCGTGGTTGGAGAGCCCCTGATGTGTGTAACCAGTGGAAACCCACAACAAGTGACCCCATTTTGGAAACTAGACCCCCCCAAGGAAATGTGTGATGGGCGTTTTGAGCTTCCAAGTGCTTCTTAGAAGTTAATTACGTAGAGCCGTGAAAATAAAAAGTCATGTTTTTTCCACAAAAAATGATCTTTTCACCCTCCATTTTTTTTCCAAAGGGTAACAGGAGAAATTGGACCCCAAAAGTTGTAGTGCAATTTGTCATTGGTGTGCGCCAATGCAAGAGCACTAGGGACAGCACTAGTACTGGTCATTGTTCCCTGAGTTGGAGACATTTCTCCAGAAGCGGTATTTCTCCTTTTTGTTGTACTGGTCCTTGTGTGTGAGGATGGACCAGAATCACTGCTCATTTCTGATCTATTACTGTTGCTGCTACTAAAGCCCTCAAAATCCACATCGCCATCTGACACTGCACTTTCTTCACTGTCAGAACATAAAAGTGCATAAGCCTCCTCTGCACTATAAAACTGACGGGCCATTTTAACCATTTAACCCTAACAGTAACCCTAACTTTAGTCTGACTTTAGCCTAACAGTAACCCTAACAATAACCCTTACTTTAGCCTAACAGTAACCCTAACTATTGTATTAACTGTAACCTGCCTTATCTGTTTTTCCATTGACAGATGAAGTGAATGCCATTACTCCAAATATATCATCATCCATTCATAGCAAAGATCTGTCATCTGATCCTATGAAACAGGTCCCATCTTCTGATTCATTATTGACTACTAAGGAAAATCAAAGTCACAAAAGAGGCATTAAAACACAAACTGCTCCTAAAGCAAAGATGTCATTTTCATGTTCACAATGTGGGAAATGTTTTAACCACAAAGGGAATCTTGATGCACACCAAAAAACCCACACAGGAGAGAAGCCTTTTTCATGTTCAGAATGTGGGAAAAGTTTTACTCAGAATTCAAGTCTTGTTACACATCAGAGAATTCACAGAGAAGAGAAGCCATATTCATGTTCAGAATGTGGGAAATGTTTTAACCAGAAATCACAATTGGTTGATCACCATAGAACTCACACAGGTGAGAAGCCTTTTTCCTGTTCAGAATGTGGGAAATGTTTTAACCACAAAGGGACTCTTATTATTCACCATAGAACTCACACAGGGGAGAAGCCTTTTTCCTGTTCAGAATGTGGGAAATGTTTTAACCAGAAAGGGAATCTTGATGAACACCAAAGAACTCACAAAGGAGACAAGCCTTTTTCATGTTTAGAATGTGGGAAATGTTTTACTCAGAATTCAAGTCTTGTTACACATCAGAGAATTCACACAGCAGAGAAGCCATATTCATGTTCAGAATGTGGGAAATGTTTTAACCGGAAATCACATTTGGTTGAACACCATAGAACTCATACAGGGGAGAAGCCTTTTTCCTGTTCAGAATGTGGGAAATGTTTTACTCAGAATTCAACTCTTATTGCACATCAGAGAATTCACAGAGAATAGAAGCCATATTCATGTTCAGAATGTGGGAAATGTTTTAAATGGAAATCACAATTGGTTAATCACCATAGAACTCCCACAGGGAAGAAGCCTTTTTCCTGTTCAGAATGTGGGAAATGTTTTAACCACAAAGGGACTCATTAGTCACCATAGAACTCACTCAGGGGAGAAGCCTTTTTCCTGTTCAGAATGTGGGACATGTTTTAACCACAAAGGGACTCTTATTAGTCACCATAGAACTCACACAGGGGAGAAGCCTTTTTCCTGTTCAGAATGTGGGAAATGTTTTAACCAGAAAGGGAATCTTGATGAACACCAAAGAACTCACAAAGGAGACAAGTCTTTTTCATGTTTAGAATGTGGGAAATGTTTTACTCGGAATTCAAGTCTTGTTACACATCAGAGAATTCACACAGCAGAGAAGCCATATTCATGTTCAGAATGTGGGAAATGTTTTAACCAGAAATCACAATTGGTTAATCACCATAGAACTCATACAGGGGAGAAGCCTTTTTCCTGTTCAGAATGTGGGAAATGTTTTAACAATAAATCAGATTGTGTTAAGCACCAGAGAATCCACACAGGAGAGAAGCCTTTTTCCTGTTCAGAATGTGGGAAATATTTTAACCAGAAAGGGAATCTTGATGCACACCAAAAAAATCACACAGCAGAGAAGCCATATTCATGTTCAGAATGTGGGAGATGTTTTAACCGAAAATCACAATTGGTTAATCACCATGGAACTCACACAGGGGAGAAGCCTTTTTCCTGCTAATGTGGGAAATATTTTAACCAGAAAGCGCTTCTTGTTAGACATCAGAGCAGTCACACAGAGGAGAAACCTTTTTCATTTTCTTAATGTGGGAAATGTTTTACTTGGAAATCAACTGTTAATAAACATCAGAGATGTCACATAGGGGAGAATCCTTTTTTGTGTTCATAATGTTGGAATAGTTTTAGCCAAAATTGAATCTTCTTAAATGGGTTGTCTCTTGTCATTCCTCATGTTTGCTGACAAAAGGATAAAACTAAACCTTATTGCAAATGCAAAACTATACCCATAATTCATCCCCTGAAGGTTGGTCAATAGGTGACTAAAAGAAAAAACATGTACCCCACAGTTCAGTACAGTACATAGGGTGAGGTGATGTATACACTCACTCTCCAAGCCTCTCATTTCTATGGGTTTCGTCGTCCTCACCAAAGGCGACTCATCAGGAGACTATTTAATATTGACCTATATTCAAGTGAGACTAGACAAAAAACTAAAATCATGTATCATGTTATCCGAAACAGTCAGAAAACTAGCCCCATATTGGCAGATCCCAGACCTCAGACTATATACTGTGTAAGTTTATAAGCCCCTCCAGTGTCAGGAATAGATAGTATGTGAAAATACAGTATAATTCTTGTGTTTTTCTCCTATAGGGACTGCCCTAGTTTGGTAATGTAACTGCTGTTAATTAGTAGTGCAGACAAATTGTCCTAGACTAAACTCAGTCTTCAGACGGCCCAATATGTACCACTCAGGGAAAACTTACCTGCTCCAAAGATCATTAGCAGCTTCTAACTAATGGCCATGCTGCGGTCTGTCAGGGAATGAGTGCAATATCGTTATAGAGACTAGGGATATGTGCAATCATAATGTCTGGGAGATCTGTGCCATTATTTAGTATGAATATGGAAATTATCTCTGAAAGGTAAGTGTTCCCTGAGTGGTATATACGGGATTGTCACATACTATCTATTCCTGACACTGGAGGGGCTTATAAACTTACACAGTATATAGTCTGAGGTCTGGGGTCGCCCAATATGGGGCTAGTTTTCTGACTATTTCGGATAACATGATACATGATTTTAGGGTTTTCTTCATCTAGTCCCGCTTGAATATAGTTCAATATCAAATAGTCTCCTGATGAATGAATGAATCCAATGAATATTCATTTCTGTTATGTAGCGGCACACGTGACCGCTGTCAGCAGCAGGAAGCCAGTGGCTGACACTGCGCGCTACTGAAGAGTAATGAATACTCACCGCTATCTCTGATGAACAGTCCCGGTGAGCACTCCGGCAGCTGTGCAAATAACGCTATAACAACGCATTCCCATGCAATCCTATGGGAGTCCGCAATTGCTGTGCCCATGCCTTGGATTTTTTCGCTGTGGAATCGCATTGCGGTAAAATCCGCACCATGTCCATTAATTTTGCGGAATCTCGGCGATTCCGCTGCTATAGGATTGCATTGAAACGCGCACTTTACACATGTGGCTATGCCCACTATACGTAAAGTGAGTGCTTCATGTGCGGATGGTACCTAGGGTCTGGAGGAGACTTTCCTCCATGCCCTGTGTACCATATTCCTGTAAAAAAAATAGAATTAAAATAAAAAAATGGATATATTTACCCTCTGTCGGCCCCCGGAGTCCTCCCGGCCCTCAGCCATGCTGCCAGCAACTCCTGTTCCCAGGGATGCATTGCGCGAATGACCTTTGTGACGTCACGGTTGCGTGACAGCTACGTCATCAGAGGTCATTCGCGCAATGCATCCCTGGGAACGGAAGTTGCTGGCAGCGTCGCTAAGGACCGGGAGGACTTTGGGGGCCAACAGAGGGTAAGTATACACATATTTTTTTCTTATTTTTAACATTCTATCTTTTACTACTGATGCTGCATAGGCAGCATCAATAGTAAAAAGTTGGTCACACTTGTCAAGCACTATGCTTGACAAGTGGGACCAACCTGTTAATCACTTTTTCAAGCGATGCTTCAAATCGGTTGGAAAGCGCTAGCATTATGGAAGCTAAAAACGCTTGCAAAATGCTTGTGTTTTGCCGGAAAACGCTTGCAAATTCCGCATGCATTTTACCCACGGCAGGGAGTTGTGGAAATGCTGCAGACAATTTTGCAGCATTTCTGCAGCGTGGGCACATAGCCTAAAACAATTGCTGGCATCGGAGCAGGACGCTGTGAGGGAGCCCTGGGTAGGTAAGTGTAATTTTTTTTTAATATTTTCTGATGGGGCCCTGCATACTAGGATGAGATGGGGGCCCTGCATACCAGGATAAGGATGGGGGCCCTGCACACCAGGATAGGGATGGCGCTATCATACTAGCATAGGGATGAGGGCGATCATTCCTGCCAGGATAGGGATGAGTGATCCATGCATACTAGGTAAGGATGAGATGGCCATGTGTATCAGGATGGGAGTGAAGGGACCATATATACCAGGATAGGGGATATTAAGTACAGAGTTGACCACATTTTTTGCGTTAATTTTTTTCCTAATTTCCTGCTCTAAAACCTAGGTGCGTCTTATCGTCCAAAAAATACGGTATATATTTTTTTTTTTTTTCAGCGAACTCATTCCTCATGTTTGGCCTCATTAAGATAAAAACATTCATACTCCGCTGGCGTGCCGGCTCCACTTCAGCGGTGTCGAGACTCACTGTCCCGAGGCTTATGTGAGGTTCTCACATCACACGAGCCCTGCACCCAATCAGCGGCAGCTTCACTGTTCCTTCCTTCGGACGTAGGTGGGGACAGTGACGTCAGCGCTGATTGGGCACAGGGCTCACATGATGTAAAAACCTCAAAAGAGACCCAAGAACACAAGTGCCAACACCGCTGAAATGGAGCCACCATGGGAGGTTTGTGTAAGTGTTTTTATTTTTAACAGGACCAAACATGAGGAATGAGAAGGGGTTGTCCAACTAGTTGTCAACCTTTTTATCAAAAATCCCACACAGGGAAAAGTCATTATTATACCGAGTGTGAGAAATGAATGACAGGAAAATCGTATTTTGTTGACCTTCAAAAATAACTCAGATGAGAAGAACCTATATATATTATTCACAGATTGTACAAAAACATGATGCACGCGGCGTGCGTTCAAGGATGGAATATTATATGGGAGTTTTATAGGATAAATTCAAGGTGAGAATATTATATGGAAGTTTTATAGGATAAATTCAAGGTGAGAATATTATATGGGAGTTTTATAGAATAAATTCAAGGTGAGAATATTATATGGGAGTTTTACAGGATAAATTCAAGGTGAGAATATTATATGGGAGTTTTATAGGATAAATTCAAGGTGAGAATATTATATGGGAGTTTTATAGGATAAATTCAAGGTGAGAATATTATATGGGAGTTTTATAGGATAAATTCAAGGTGAGAATATTATATGGGAGTTTTATAGGATAAATTCAAGGTGAGAATATTATATGGGAGTTTAATAGGATAAATTCAAGGTGAGAATATTATATAGGAGTTTTATAGGATAAATTCAAGGTGAGAATATTATATGGGAGTTTTATAGGATAAATTCAAGGTGAGAATATTATATGGGAGTTTTATAGGATAAATTCAAGGTGAGAATATTATATGGGAGTTTTACAGGATAAATTCAAGGTGAGAATATTATATGGGAGTTTTATAGGATAAATTCAAGGTGAGAATATTATATGGGAGTTTTATAGGATAAATTCAAGGTGAGAATATTATATGGGAGTTTTATAGGATAAATTCAAGGTGAGAATATTATATGGGAGTTTTATAGGATAAATTCAAGGTGAGAATATTATATGGGAGCTTTATAGGATAAATTCAAGGTGAGAATATTATATGGGAGTTTTACAGGATAAATTCAAGGTGAGAATATTATATGGGAGTTTTATAGGATAAATTCAAGGTGAGAATATTATATGGGAGTTTTATAGGATAAATTCAAGGTGAGAATATTATATGGGAGTTTTACAGGATAAATTCAAGGTGAGAATATTATATGGGAGCTTTATAGGATAAATTCAAGGTGAGAATATTATATGGGAGTTTTACAGGATAAATTCAAGGTGAGAATATTATATGGGAGTTTTATAGGATAAATTCAAGGTGAGAATATTATATGGGAGTTTTATAGGATAAATTCAAGGTGAGAATATTATATGGGAGTTTTATAGGATAAATTCAAGGTGAGAATATTATATGGGAGTTTTATAGGATAAATTCAAGGTGAGAATATTATATGGGAGTTTTACAGGATAAATTCAAGGTGAGAATATTATATGGGAGTTTTATAGGATAAATTCAAGGTGAGAATATTATATGGGAGTTTTATAGGATAAATTCAAGGTGAGAATATTATATGGGAGTTTTATAGGATAAATTCAAGGTGAGAATATTATATGGGAGTTTTATAGAATAAATTCAAGGTGAGAATATTATATGGGAGCTTTATAGGATAAATTCAAGGTGAGAATATTATATGGGAGTTTTATAGGATAAATTCAAGGTGAGAATATTATATGGGAGTGTTATAGAATAAATTCAAGGTGAGAATATTATATGGGAGCTTTATAGGATAAATTCAAGGTGAGAATATTATATGGGAGTTTTATAGGATAAATTCAAGGTGAGAATATTATATGGGAGTTTTATAGAATAAATTCAAGGTGAGAATATTATATGGGAGTTTTATAGGATAAATTCAAGGTGAGAATATTATATGGGAGCTTTATAGGATAAATTCAAGGTGAGAATATTATATGGGAGCTTTACAGGATAAATTCAAGGTGAGAATATTATATGGGAGCTTTACAGGATAAATTCAAGGTGAGAATATTATATGGGAGTTTTATAGGATAAATTCAAGGTGAGAATATTATATGGGAGTTTTATAGGATAAATTCAAGGTGAGAATATTATATGGGAGTTTTATAGGATAAATTCAATGTGAGAATATTATATGGGAGTTTTACAGGATAAATTCAAGGTGAGAATATTATATGGGAGTTTTATAGAATAAATTCAAGGTGAGAATATTATATGGGAGCTTTATAGGATAAATTCAAGGTGAGAATATTATATGGGAGCTTTACAGGATAAATTCAAGGTGAGAATATTATATGGGAGTTTTATAGGATAAATTCAAGGTGAGAATATTATATGGGAGTTTTATAGGATAAATTCAAGGTGAGAATATTATATGGGAGTTTTATAGGATAAATTCAAGGTGAGAATATTATATGGGAGTTTTATAGGATAAATTCAAGGTGAGAATATTATATGGGAGATTTATAGATTAAACCAAATACCAAAAGAAAATAATCGACCCAAAACAAACATTTATCGGTAAAAAGAACTCTTTATTAGGTAAAGTATAAAAGAATTGCGCCATTTTCCAATACCCGTCACATCTCCATTTTTCGTGATCTTGGGTTGGGTGAGGGATTATTTTTTACGTGCCGAGCTGACGTTTTTAATGACATTTTGGTGGAGATACAATTTTTTTTGAACACCCGTTATTTAATGCAATATTGTGGCAACCAGAAAAACGTAATTCTGGCGTTTTGATTTTTTTCTTGTTATGCCGTTTAGCGATCGGGTTAATTCTTTTTTATAGTGATAGATCAAGTGATTCTGAACACGTCGATACCAAATATGTATATGTTTTCTTTTCTTTTTATTTTGAATGGGGTGAAAGGGGGGTGATTTGAACTTTTATATATTTTTAAAAACACTTTTTTCTTTTTTGTCATTGTAAGACATACAGCATTGTATGTTAATTAACCAGACAACTATTTTTAGCAAACAAAGAATAATAGAATGTTATCTGTATGTTGGCTTTCAAATTTAAGTGTTGATTTCTGGTTGGTCAAGAAAACAGACTTTTGTTTGTGTAAGCCGGTAATATTGACTTTTATTGTGCGCTCATCCTTGATCACTAGTGATGATTGCTGATATGCTAATTATGAATTGTGTTATGGAGCCAGTTTGTTGGCTTCTAAAGCAGAGAGGGAAAAACTATGCAAATAGTTAAAATAATCAAGTAATGCTATAATAATCTCATCTCCATTCTTACCCTTTATGTAAATACTGAATGAGGGACACTTGTTAAGTCTAAAAATAGGTTACATGCCTCTGTATAAAGAGTAAAGAGACAGAGAGAAACAGCCAGAGAGATTCTGCCAAGACATCCATACATCCTAAAAGGACCAGAGACAGGACAGCAGACATTTTACATCATGGCTACATTATGAGGGACACAGATCTATCATTCTATAGGAAACAACCTAGGGGTTTTCAGCCTGGGTTAGAAGAATACAGGTCTGCTCTATTGACCATTGATAAACCATGGATATGTTTGGAGACGGGTTGTGATCCTCAGATCAATTGGCCTTGTACCTTGTATGGACTCAATGGACTGCCATCTTCCTACACTTGTTGTCACCTCCTCTCTGTGTGTGGGCCACAGGTGGAGTAACCGACCCTGGAAGATGAAGCCAGGTTGTGATACTCGGATCAACAGGCCTTGTATGGATTGTCATCTTCCTACGCTTGTCGTTACCTCCTCTCTCTGTGTGTGCCACAGGTGGGGTAGTGACCCTGGAAGATCTGTAGTCACAGCTGCTATTATCCCAGCGGGTCAGTGGAGGGTGAGACTCTGTAATGTGCCCCATCTTGGGTATTTTGCTGGGACTGTTCTATGTGTTATCTGCCTGTTTTGTGGTACAATAAAGCATTGCCCACACTGTTTTACCCTCACCCTGTGTTGTCTGAGTAGCATTTTGACCACGTTAAAATGACAGCGGGAGTTTGGCAGGACGATCTTTGGTCCATGTGGTTTCGGCTAGCGGACCGGAGCACCCACTACTTCCCCATGTCTCTACAGGCATGCTTCAATAGTGTCCATGGGAGATTAGAAGCTGCCATAACCCTATCGGCTCTGCTACATAGAGGCAATGACCAGATCTCCTGTGTGTAGCTCACTTGCTATGAGCGCCGACCATATTGTCAGCGCTCATAGGATCCAGCAATGGCAAAACCATAGAGGTCTTTTGGAGACCTCTAGCTGTCATGCCAACCCAAAGGTGACCCGCGATCACATGACAGGGTCACCGATGGGTGGAATTTCCGGTCCATCATGTGCCGGAAAAAAAACGTGGGCTCAGTGCTGGAGCCCACATCAAAGGGAGGGAGTCCGACATCAATGTACATTTACACCCAATGTCGGAAAGGGTTAAAGGGGATTGTTTTTACAGAGACAGAAGTGGTAATCAATCATGTATACATACAAATAATTACAGAAATACACAGCTTCTAATGGTAAATAGTATAGAGTTACCACAAGAAAATATAATTTGTGTAAACCATGTGTAGATATAAAAATTCAGGTAAATGTCAAATGTTGTAGCGCCATCTAGTGGCCATGTGCGAAAGTGCCATCATAGAGTAACATGTCTCCTAAGAGAGTGTCACTATCAAGGTGGAGATGAGATAAGTGCACCGTATTTATTGAGTATAGGATAAATCCATACATAGATATATGGAACCGGATTGTAGATCTGTCACTGGATATCAGTGTATAAGGGGAATAGATCCTGTGCACTTCCCAGGTCAATACGATTAGTCCCCAATCCCCACAATTTTAAGCGTGTCCTGAAAACGCATTTATTCAGACTGGCCTATCGCCTCAACACATTAACCTAATCTATCCCTGTGTGGCAGAGCCAAAAGTTTTACCATAACCAGGTTCCCCGCATCATTCTCCCACATGCTTTATGCATCCATTAGCCCTCTGTGTCCGTACTGTCACACACCTAACATTATGGCTGGTCCATACAATCAGGGCAACTGTTACCACCCACCTTTCGTGTCTACCTCTTTCCTCATAGACTGTAAGCTTGCGAGCAGGGCCCTCTTTCCTCTTGGTGTTTGCTATAATCTATGTGATTATTGTTATGCTGTAATGTCTATTGTCTGTACAAATCCCCTCTGAAATGTAAAGTGCTGCGGAATATGTCGGCGCTATAAAAATAAAATTTATTATTATTATTATTATTATTAAGGAGTTAAATTGAGTTCTGTCTATGTTGCATTTTCTTGTTGAAACTTATCTTTTCTGTTCCTTTGAGAACCGAAACCAGATAACAGATAAATTCCTGTGTCTCAGCCTCCATGGCTTTCTCTGTGATTGAAACAAGCTGTGAAATCATTTTTATACTGCGCATGTCTGTAAATACTAAAATTCTTTGCTATAAAAGATGGAAGCCTAACTGATAAGCCAGAGGCGTCTTGGCAGGCATCCCGAGTTGTATCATACAGCTTGTGTCTGTGTAATTCTTCTCGACGGAGCTGATTTAATCAGAGACATATGGTGTCCTACACCCAAGAACATCGGTCCTTCGGGTGAAAGAAGTATCTGAAGGATCCCGACAGTTTCCTGGCGCCCGAACAGGGACCTGATATAGGCACCTCTCCAAGACTACCCGACCTCCGGACCACACCGGTTATTGATGATATTGTGAACAGCAGACCTAAACATCTGGCCAGGTAAGAGATCATTTTTCTCTTCTCTGCTCTTCATAATATATCATTTTAACTAAGGTCCGTATCAAGGGGAATCTAGTAGAGGAGGGGGCCGTAAAATCGGGTCTGTATAAGAACTCTGAGGAAATCGGGTGTGACATACATATGTAACTTTTGCTCGGATGAGAGGTTATTGCAGATTCTGCCTGTGTACTGCTATTTTTAGGAGAAGAACTGATGCAAATCATAACGGGTATGGTGATTGGACATTTGCAGGGACAATCCCAGACACAAACATAAGAAAGTTTCATTATGTCAAAAAGGGAGAACAGTGGTGGATATTGTTAGCATTAAATACACATATCCCATTGAGTAACACGTTGAGAGGTCAGACATTACGGAACCTAAGACTAGGTGAACAGTTCATACTACAAAGCCCAGACGGACAAGTTTTTCACAATAGACGGTTCCGCATTAGGAATCGAGGAGGTTGTTGAGTGACTACTTTGATTTGAAGGATTGTGGAAAGTAGAAAATAAGCTGCACAGTAGGTATCCGTTCAAAGAGTGGTGATATTGCCTAACTGGGTCATGTGACAGCGTCCTTTCGGGGAGGTCACGCCTAAGCTTAAATCAACACCCTTTACGAATAAACCTTGTGACAGATAAGAGTATGATTGAATGAGCACAGGATCACAAAATAAGCCTGTGACAAGATATGACTGAAGAAACCCAGTGAATGGATATCCTGTTCACATCCCTGTGTGTTGTGGGAGTGCTTCTGTTTGCAGCATATATAGCGTACAAGTACACGAAACACGTAGTACAAAGAGGAACAGAAACTCCAGTCTGTTAGCACCTTAGGAAGAAGGTAACGAGGTATAGTAGAGCTGAGTCTTGAGCTTACCCAATACACCACCTAAGGCGGGGGACTAACAGAAGGGATAAGTGATACAGGATAAGAAAATGGGAAACAGTCAGGGGAGAACAGCAGAAGAAGGAAAATTGCTATATGAAATAATAAAAGATAGATGTGGAAGTAGTGCAGCAAAAGACTTAAAGGTGGTACTAAGAGTTTTTAAGCTAAAAGGTAAAGAAGCTTTAGACGAAGAAAAATGGAAGGAGATAAAAGACACAAAATCAGGAAGAATTGCAGACAACGGGTGGGGTGAACAGGTAGAGGCATGCATTAAAGTATCAGGTCGCTAAGCGAGAAAACTGGGTGTATAATGAGAAAACAAAAAGATGGATACGCCCCAAAGAATTTAGCCCTGTGCCTGAGAAACAGGAACCACCACCCTATCCTGCCCCAACCCGTATAACAGCCCCACCTACAGTGCCGGTTATACCACCGTCCACCGGACTGTGCCCTGATGTACAATCACCATCACCTGATAATGGCAATCCAGGATGGATTTGTAGTAATTGTGGTCAACAAAATCCAGACTGGAGAGATACTTGCCTAGCCTGTGGAGCACCCCGTTATCACCACCCTAGCAGGTTAGCCCCTGTTAGGACTCAAACACGCCCTTTTAGGGAAGTAGATGAACAGGGTGTTACCCACACCAGACAGATTCAAACTAATCTTTATACTCCATGGTCTGCCCCAGAATGTATGGCATTATTGTCCAATGCTCCAGATCCAACTACCTTTCCTATGGGGTTTGCCCGATACATAAGACAAGTACTGACCGTACACAGAGGGACCTGGTTGGATGGGGAAGACCTATGTAGATTAAAATTACCTATAACTACCCAAGGGGAGTTTTCACAGACTATTGGACCAAATAGACCTGCTGATAATGACCAAGAGGGTAATCCTCGAACTCAGGCTTCAAGAGAGCCCTTTTTAACTGCCCTTGACAATTTTATGCAGACAAAACAGACAGAGAGGTAACATGACAGCCATACCGCAGAAACCGGGACAATCAGTAACCGATTTCTTCCGGATATTGGAAACGGCTTTCCAAGATGAGGGTCTTGATACAAATAATGAGGGAGTATCAAGACTATTGGCAAAAGCCTTCATGGAAGGGTTACTCAAAGAAATACGAGATCCCCTGAAAATAAGCACCCCTGATTGGAGGTCAGTACCTGATGCCCATGGATTAAGACAAAAAGCTATGGGAATCGAATTAGATGTGCAGGAAAGGAAGAATGCACCACCAGCAAAAACAAGGGTAGCGGTGACCCAATTTGACAATCAAGGAAATCCAATCAGTGAGGTTAGGAGGAGAACTTTTACATGTCACTATTGTAAGAAGCCAGGTCATTTCCAGAGAGATTGCCGTAAGAGAAAAGCGGATAGAGAATCTCAGCCTAGAAGGGAGGAATCCACTGACTGACTAGGTGCAATTAGAATGCAACTTGACTCTAGGGAACCAGTAGTTAAAATCAAAGTCAACGGGAAAAAGGTACCCTTTCTAGTAGATACCGGAGCAACCTCTTCGGTGGTCAATGACAAGGTAATAACTCCAGATCTCCTTTCAGAATACTCAACCTTTGTTTCAGGATTTAGTGGGCAATCTAGCTTAATCCCTTTTAGCAAACCTCTGCCAGTTAAAATAGGACCTAAAATGTTCCTGAATAAGTTTTTATTTGTCAAAAGAGCACCTATTTGCCTATTAGGAGTAGATGTACTAAAGAAACTACAGGCAGATATCAAATTTGCAGAAGACGGTACAGTGCATCTTACTATCCCAGATGGGGATGAGGACACTCTTGAGGCTTGCATGATAATTCAAGCCCTTGAGTCACAAAGTCCTGATGACACTTGTGACACCACACCACATCCGTGGGACCCAGCCTTAGATAAATTGCCCGACATCCTGTGGGCAAAAGGGAATGCAGATATTGGTTTACTTCCCGTATCCCCAGTTGTGGTGGAGGTACCCGTGGACACAAGGTTGCCTCAGCTGCGGCAGTATCCCATTAGTGCCCAACAAGAGGCTGCCATTGAAGCACAAGTCACTGATCTTGTAAACAACGGAGCATTGGTACCGATCAAATCACAAGCTAATACGCCATTGTTTCCTGTCAAAAAGAAAGGAGGACCGGGTGACGCTCCAAAATATCGCATGGTTCATGATCTGAGAGAAATAAATAAAATCCTTGTTCCTTTGACACCTGTAGTACCTAACCCACACACGCTATTGGCGAAAATCCCTAGCCAATCGAAATGTTTTTCAGTAATTGATTTGTCAAACGCATTCTTCTCAGTACCTCTTCACAAAAACTGTTGGCACTTATTTGCTTTTACGTTTAAAGGCAAACAATATGCCTGGACCAGACTGCCACAAGGCATGCAGCATTCACCCACATTATATACACAAGCATTACAGTCTGTGTTGGCCGGCTGGCCACACCCACCTGACATTGTGCTCCTACAATACGTGGATGACCTATTGCTTTGTGCACCTGATGAGCCTAGCTGTAAAACCCATACGCTATCATTATTGATATTTTTATCAGACAATGGGTGTAAGGTCAACAGAGAGAAATTACAGTTCTGTCAACCAAAAGTTGTATTTTTAGGACATTGTCTGTCTCATGGTACCCGACACTTAACCAATGACAGAATCACAATTGTCCAACAGATGAAAGAACCAAAAACTCATAAGCAGTTGAGAGCATTTTTGGGCTTAGTTTCTTCCTGTCGCCAATGGGTCATACATGCTAGTGAACACATGCAGCCACTGTATGATTGCATCAACACAACACCCTTTCAACTGACTGATACCGCACGAACCTCATTTCAGTATCTAAAGAAGGCCATAATATCAGCCCCAGCATTAGGCATACCCAATTATGATATGCCCTTCCAACTTATGGCTGCTGAAATCAGAGGGCATGCTACTGGCATTCTGACACAGAAACATGACAAAAAGAATAGACCCCTTGCATACTATTCTGCTAAGCTAGACTCTGTAGCACAAGGAACACCATCCTGTGTCAGAGCAGTTTCTGCAATTGCATTACTACTTGACAAGGTTTCTGATATTGTATTGGACAACCCACTAACTGTCTGTACCACACATGATATATACGGTATCTTGAATCAGGTTTCTGCTAAACATATTTCTATGGCCAGACAACTCAGACTACAATGTGCCTTGCTTATGCCACCTAATGTTACGTTCACCAAAACTCAGAATCTGAATCTGGCTACACTGTTGCCAATTGCGGATTCTGAAGGGGGGATAGATGAGGTAAATGAGGAACAATTGTCACTTTCTTTTGAACCCCCACACGAAGTTGAACATGAACATGACTGCATAGAACTGATGCAGCAAGAAGTTGTTGGCTTGCCCAATGTCACAGACACACCACTGCTAAATCCAGATTTTGTACTTTTTGTGGATGGCAGCAGATATGCCGATGACACTGGAAAATTCCACACAGGATATGCTGTGGTGTCACCACATGAGATTATTGTAGCAAAGGCACTTCCACCCCATATGTCCGCTCAGGAAGCTGAGCTAACAGCTCTGAATGAAGCATTAAAACTTTCCAAAGGAAAAACAGCAAATATCTACACTGACTCAAGATATGCCTTTGGGATAGCACATGATTTTGGGGTTTTGTGGCGCACAAGGGGTTTCATGACAGCAGCAGGAACACCCATAAAACATGCCACACTGTTCAGAGAAATCCTCGAGAATGTGGCCCAGACACAGGAGGTGGCCATTATGAGGGTGCCAGCACACACCAGAAAAGACAACATGGAAGCGAAAGGCAACGAGAAAGCAGACCAGGCGGCAAAGCAAGCTGCTTTGGGAACTCCAGAAAAGGTAAACATAGTGCAACAGGATGCATTGGGATTGTTTACAGACCTACAAAAGTTCCAAGAAGACTCCGCCCAGACAGACAAGGAAACTTGGGAAAAGATGGGTGC
The DNA here is from genome assembly GCF_039654945.1 of Dendrobates tinctorius. Lineage (NCBI taxonomy): Eukaryota > Metazoa > Chordata > Amphibia > Anura > Dendrobatidae > Dendrobates > Dendrobates tinctorius. Next base: position 2,738,241 of record NW_027362069.1, on the reverse strand, counting down.
CGAAAAAACGGACGGAATGTGGAAGAAAGATCAGAAGTACTGTTTGCCTAGGGTTTTATATCCGAGGATGGCAGAAGCAGTTCATCTTCCAACTCACATGTCCGCCAATGGAATGACACGCCTAGTCACGAACGTTTGGATTGCTCCTGGGTTTGGGAAGATGGCGCAGCTACACTGTACCACCTGTCCCATATGCCTAGCACACAATCCCGGACAAGTAGTGAAGACTCCACGGAAACACAGTCCTAGGCCGTTATATCCTTTCCAGAGACTGCAGATTGACTACATTCAACTCCCCAGAAGTGGACCATATGAATATGTTCTGGTGTGTGTTGACATGTTCTCTGGATGGCCAGAAGCCTACCCGGTGAAAACGGCTACAGCTCGAACCACTGCAAAGAAACTAGTGATGGAACTAGTACCACGATTCGGTGTACCTGAAACAATTGAATCAGACAGAGGCACACATTTTACTGCTGAGGTAATGCAAAATGTAATGCAAATGATAGGTGTAGAACAAGCATTTCATACACCCTACCACCCACAGAGTTCAGGGAAGGTAGAGAGAATGAACGGGACACTAAAATTGAAAATACAGAAAACCATGGAACAGACCCATAGACCATGGCCAGAGTGTCTCCCATTAGCATTATTCTCAGTAAGGTACACACCCACAGGGAAAACTAAACTGTCACCCTTCGAGATATTGTTTGGAAGACCACCAAACACAGGGTTGTACTACCCACAGGTTTTAACACTTAATGTGGATGGTTTGACTAGTTACGTAATCCAGTTACAAAAGCATTTAACTCAAATGCATTCTCTAGTTTTTTCTTCCATTCCAGATCCGGATAGTGTGGAAGGAACACACTGCCTACAACATGGTGATTACGTATATGTCAAGAAACACTCCAGAAAGACGCTTGGACCCCGATACCAAGGTCCTTATCAAGTACTCTTGACAACGCCTACCTCTGTCAAGTTAGAAGGACGATCAACCTGGATCCACGCATCACATTGCAAACTAGCCACAGGAGTCAATAAGAATATATAAAAGAGCATAATGTTTTGGTTTTTTGCATTTCCTATAATGACAGTAGCTGCATGGGACAGTTTAAATTCTCCGATGCCATTGAATAATAGGTTTATACAACATCATGAGAAATTACTGAGAGATTGGTTGAATGATACTCAGCCTCCAGCAGATTGCTGGATCTGCACGTACTCACCAGTATCAGCCACGAGTATTCCCTTTCTTGTTATCCCTGTCCCACCCGAAGAGTTATTCGCTTGGACTGACTGTTCTGACACACTCGCTAATAATTCCACAAATAATATGAAGTTATGGAATATGACTATCGGTATACCTGTTGTGGGATGGGTAGGATATCCCTGGTGGCAAGGTAACCTTTCAGGAAGTAGCACTCACCTTCAATATTTGGCATATAAGGGGGGGGCTTGGGTACCTAGGAATAGGACTCGATTAATCAACTTGGGGCAAGTTCCAACGTACGGCCTACAAGTTAGTTTTAGTGTAACTTCCCACTCTACTGACGCCTTCAAACCAATACTGCTAGAAAGAAGGTTGCATAATACGTCCTGGGAGTATTCCAATTTATTTCCCCAGGGCAATAATGAAACTTGTTTTAATATTTCAGGTAATATACCTTGCAACGAGTCATCTGGATATGAGAAAGGAACTCCCACCTGTGGAAATCCCGATGTAGGGTATTGTAGCCATTTAGGACAACTTCCAAATTGGTGTATGCTTCAGAATGTATCTGCGTTCATAGATTTAGTCCATAGACTGGTATTACAACATTCAGCCTTATGGGATTTACCTAGTGATATGTTCTGGGTATGTGGAGACAATGCATATAAATGGTTGCCAGTAGGGGTAAGAGGTACTTGTACTCTGGGACGTTTGACTCCAGCTACCTTTATCATTCCAAACCGACAATTGGATATGCAGGCTATACCCAAACATACATTATACAAAAGAGCAGCAGATAATACACCTCGTCCTTCTGGGAGACCACATATAGTGCAGATGAGTGTGGCTAATAAAATTGTTAGTTCTATTTTTATCTATCCTATGATCACGCAAATGTGGGATAAATTGGTCAGGGCTACAGATTATTTAGATGATCAAATCTGAGATATATTGGATATACTTAACACCACTGTTGCTGTCCAGAATCAACTTATTATAGTTACTAACCAACATACCATAGTACTGGATTATTTAACGGCAGCACAGGGTGGCATGTGTCAGGTCGTCGGACCCGCTTGCTGTCATTATATAGATCCCAACAACACTATAAAGTTAAAGCTAAAATTAGAGGATGTTCAAAAACTTAGAGATCAGTATGATAAAGACAATGATCGCAATAAAGATAGTTGGTGGTCAGATACTTTCTCCTTTCTGAATCCAGTCAATTGGTTTAAGGGTATAGGAGGTTGGATAGCTGGGATTATACTAAGTCTACTACATATTGTTGTTTGTCTCCTTGTATTATATGTATTTTTGAAACTTGTTTTTTGGTGTTTTTCTGTATGTAAGAAAAAATACAGAAACAGATGAGAAAGATAATGACAGAACATATACCAAAGTTGATAATTGTTTTCTTTAAGTTTTAGGTTGACATCTCATTTCTGGCATGAAGGAGCGTACTCTTGTGACGACAGACGTGGCCTTAGTAACTGGGGGATGGAGAGGGTAAAAGAAGATACCTGTCTCCCTCGGGCAACCCGTCGGCCTGGGATAGTACCTGGTGAATAGGACACTATCAGCTGTCATGCAGTGTTCCAGATTGTGAAGAATAAAGATGTCAAAGGGGGGAATGATAGGAACTGAAGGAGTTAAATTGAGTTCTGTCTATGTTGCATTTTCTTGTTGAAACTTATCTTTTCTGTTCCCTTGAGAACCGAAACCAGATAACAGATAAATTCCTGTCTCTCAGCCTACATGGCTTTCTCTGTGATTGAAACAAGCTGTGAAATCATTTTTATACTGCTCATGTCTGTAAATACTAAAATTCTTTGCTATAAAAGATGGAAGCCTAACTGATAAGCCAGAGGCATCTTGGCAGGCATCCCGAGTTGTATCATACAGCTTGTGTCTGTGTAATTCTTCTCGACGGAGCTGATTTAATCAGAGACATATGGTGTCCTACACCCAAGAACATCGGTCCTTCGGGTGAAAGAAGTATCTGAAGGATCCCGACAGCACTTATAGATGAATAGCTTATATAATGAGAGGACACAGAGCAAAGGGTATAAATAGTGAGAGAATAAAGAGCTGACAGCGCATTACATCCCTGGAGTACAGATAGGAGATATAAAGTGCAGCCAGTGCTATATGGGATATCCCAGGAATACAGCACAGCCCATATAGTGTAAAGGAGGAACCATCCTAACAAGAGATGGAGATTACAGATCCTACAGACGACATGCCGGGAGTGTACAGAGAAAGATGGCAGATTCACCACTATTCCCTATTACGGGCGTTTCACCCCGTCAGCTTCCTCAGAGAGGGTATGGATAAGGCCGGGGTCACACTAACCAACGCAAAATACGGTCAGTATTTTACATGCGTAATACGGATGAATGGCCCCTAAACAGTGCTCCATATGTCATCCATAATCAAGGTGTGGTTGCGTATTTTGCGCATGTAAGCATCCGTATGTAATCCGTATGGCATCCGTATGGTGAGATTTTCTCGCCACCTTGCAAAATGGACATATAATGGAGCCCTATGACAGGGTTTCTAACAGAAACCAAAGAATAGATATAGACACATAGAGTGCATATATAGATATATATATAATGTATTCTATGTGTCTATATCTATTCTTTCGTTTCATTATTAAACCTGTCAGTGTGAGTTTACTGTATAGCGCACTGAACTGCCGGCTTTGCTAAAAGACACCGGGTGCGTATTTCTCGCAAGTCACATGTGTGGTCCGTGTGTAATCCGTATTTTTTGCGCACCCATAGACTTGCATTGGCGTACTACGGACGTACTACTAGTACGCTGACAATCGCAGCATGCGATTGGCACGGAGCCTAGAATACGGATGAGAAATATACGGCTGGTGCGAGTGACCCCATAGAGAATCATTTGTCCGTGTCTAATGCGTGCTTTTAGCGCCTCTCACTCGGCCATATTCCTCGCCAGTGTGACCCCGGCCTAAGTGTTTCCAACACACCAAGATCCTGCACTAATCCAGGCAAGGGGAGTAACTCTGGGGTAAAGTGGGGGTGTTCCTAAAGGAATTGGGCCTGTTCCCCGGTCATATCTTCCCCAGTGAAGCAGGAGGATCAGGATAAAAACCTGTTGGTAAAACCAAGATGAATAATGCTGCATAGAGCCATCTGGTAGCGATCAATCAGGTGAAGTGATAATGAGGGGGGTCCGGAAATAAAACAATGCAGGTGAAAAGAGCCAAATGTGACCCCACCAAGTGACCAGTGAGAGAGCAACTGTGCAACGGGTAAGAAAAGAGAATAAACAGTGATATGGTAAAGATATAAAGAGAAAAGCAGCTTAATAACAGTGATGATAATAAAATCTATGGGAAGTGTTTGTGGTGAAGTGTATACACTCCTAGAAATGTTTCCTCTACAATATAGAGATATAAATGATCAGTATTAGGAGGTGTAACAAAGAGGAAACTGTTATTTTATAGAGAGAATGTAACGAGCAATAAATGACGGGAATAATCGGGAATGAAATTGTTATTAATAATATAATGAGATCCCAGAACCTGACACTTCCCAGGATATATGGGCAGGGCCGGCGTCAGCACCCGGTGCTGGGCAAATGCCGGGGCCCTGGCAAGACGTGGGGGCCCATTTACGCTGTCTGGGAATCGATACCCGCGTCCGCCGCCATGCCCCCCCATGTACAGTCATGGCCAAAAGTTTAGAGAATGACACAAATATTAATTTTTACAAAGTCTACTGCTTCATTTTTTCTAATGGCAATTTGCATATACTCCAGAATGTTATAAAGAGTGATCAGCTTAACAGCAATTACTTGCAAAGTCAATATTTGCCTAGAAAATTAACTTTATCCCCCAAAACACATTTCAACATCCTTGCAGCCCTGCCTTAAAAGGACCAGCTAACATCGTTTCAGTGATTGCTCCATTAACACAGGTGTGGGTGTTGATGAGGACAGGGCTGGAGATCAATCTGTCATGATTAAGTAAGAATGACACCACTGGACACTTTAAAAGGAGGCTGGTGCTTGGCATCGTTGTTTCTCTTCTGTTAACCATCGTTATCTCTAAAGAAACACGTGCAGTCATCATTGCACTGCACAAAAATGGCCTAACAGGGAAGAGTATTGCAGCTAGAAAGATTGCACCTCAGTCAACAATCTATCGCATCATCAAGAACTTCAAGGAGAGAGGTTCCCTTGTTGCCAAAAAGGTTCCAAGGCGCCCAAGAAAGACCAGCAAGCGCCAGGACCGTCTCTTAAAAGTGTTTCAGCTGCGGGATCGGGCTACCAGCAGTGCAGAGCTTGCTCAGGAATGGCAGCAGGCACTGTGAGGCGGAGACTCTTGGAGCAAGGCCTGGTCTCAAGGAGGGCAGCAAAGAAGCCACTTCTCTCCAGAAAAAACATCATGGACAGACTGATATTCTGCAAGAGGTACAGGGAGTGGACTGCTGAGGACTGGGGTAAAGTCATTTTCTCTGATGAATCCCCTTTTCGATTGTTTGGGACATCTGGAAAGCGGCTTATTCGGAGAAGACCAGGTGAGCGCTACCACCAGTCTTGTCTCATGCCAACTGTCAAGCATCCTGAAACCATTCATGTGTGGGGTTGCTTCTCAGCTAAGGGAAAGGGCGCTCTCTCAGTCGTGCCTAAAAACACAGCCATGAATAAAGAATGGTACCAGAATGTCCTCCAAGAGCAACTTCTCCCAACCGTCCAAGAGCAGTTTGGCGATCAACAATGCCTTTTTCAACATGATGGAGCACCTTGCCATAAAGCAAAGGTGATAACTAAATGGCTCAGGGAACAAAACATAGAGATTTTGGGACCATGGCCTGGAAACTCCCCAGATCTTAATCCCATTGAGAACTTGTGGTCAATCATCAAGAGACGGGCGGACAAACAAAAACCTTCAAATTCAGACAAAATAAAAGCATTGATTTTGCAAGAATGGACTGCTATCAGTCAGGATTTGATCCAGAAGTTGATTGAGAGCATGCCAGGGAGAATTGCAGAGGTCCTGAAGAAGAAGGGTCAACACTGCAAATATTGACTTGCTGCATTAACTCATTCTAACTGTCAATATAACCTTTTGTTACTCATAATATGATTGCAATTATATTTCTGTATGTGATAAAAACATCTGACAAACACATAAAAACCAGAGGCCAGCAGATCATGTGAAAATATAATATTTGTGTCATTCTCTAAACTTTTGGCCATGACTGACCCCATCCTCACCCTGCCAGAGACCCCACCGGCCACCGCAGCCCTGATAAATCACAGCAATGACAACACTCCTGCTGGGCTTCTTGGCACGCACAGGACCTGCAATGAGGTCCAGGAGGGGAGGAGTCAGGGGTCACATGATCAGGGTCCTCAGTGTGCAGGACTCTGCTGTGCTGGTTGTCATGGTGCTGGATGAGAGGAAGTTTATGTGTGGGGTCAGGAGGGGTTTACAGGGGGGATGTAGCAGAGCTGTGTGTGTATACGAGGTCTGGGGAGCGGACGTGTGGGGAGCAGAGCAGCATGTGTACGAGGTGTACAGAGCCGAGCCACATGTGTACGAGGTGTGGAGATCAGAGCTGTGTGTGTACAAGGTGTACAGAGTGGAGCCATGTGTGTACGAGGTGTGGAGATTAGAGCCACGTGTGTACAAGGTGTACAGAGCGGAGCCATGTGTGTACGAGGTGTATGGAGCGGAGCCGTGTGTGTAGAAGGTGTACAGAGCGGAGCCATGTGTGTACGAGGTGTATGGAGCAGAGCCGTGTGTGTACGAGGTGTACGGAGCGGAGCCGTGTGTGTACGAGGTGTACGGAGCGGAGCCGTGTGTGTACGAGGTGTACGGAGCGGAGCCGTGTGTGTACGAGGTGTGGAGATCAGAGCTGCGTGTGTACGAGGTGTGGAGATCAGAGCTGCGTGTGTACGAGGTGTACAGAGCGGAGCCGTGTGTGTACGAGGTGTACGGAGCAGAGCCGTGTGTTTACGAGGTATATGGAGCGGAGCCGTGTGTACGAGGTGTACGGAGCGGAGCCATATGTGTACGAGGTGTGGGGAGCAGAGCCGCGTGTGTCCGAGGTGTATGGAGCGGAGCCGCGTGTGTCCGAGGTGTACGGAGCGGAGCCCTGTGTGTCCGAGGCGTGGAGAGCAGAGCCGCGTGTGTACGAGATGTACGGAGCAGAGCCGTGTGTGTACGAGGCGTGGGGAGCAGAGTCGCGTGTGTACGAGGCGTGGGGAGCAGAGCCGCGTGTGTACGAGGTGTACGGAGCGGAGCCGCGTGTGTCTGAGGTGTACAGGGCAGAGCCGCATGTGTACGAGATGTGGGGAGCGGAGCCACGTGTGTACGAGGTGTGGGGAGTGGAGCAGCGTGTGTACGGAGAGGAGCCGCATGTGTACGAGGTGTATGGAGCGGAGCCGCGTGTGTACGAGGTGAGCGGAGCAGCATGTGTATGAGGTGTACGGAGCAGAGCAGTATGTGTGGGGAGCGGAGCCGCGTGTGTAAAAGGTGTGGGGAGCGGAGCCGGAAGTGTACTGAGCGGAGCCGTGCGAGGTGTATGGTGGGAAGCATTCAAACCTCTCAACCGTCCCAGGTCCAGCCGGACAGTCCCGATTTTGAGAGAGACTGCCCCAGCCGGGAGTTTACTTTTCCCACGGACACAGGAGTACACGGCGGAGCCCTGAGAAGCACTTTAAAACTCGCATGTGACTTTCTACCGGAAGTGTCGTGCTGGAAACTGACCAGAAATTAGGTAATTTTGGGAGGAGATTGTGACGGATCCATGGAGGCACTTCAGGGAATGCTTCAGATCCATCATCGTGTCCTCTGACAGCGTGAACAGCGGGATCGCCTTGGACTCGGGGATGTCGGCCATGTGAGCGGATCATGATCTGTCCTGCATCGGGAGGCTCAGGTGGGCACTACAATGGCAGCCGGGCTGCTATGGTATCTCTATAGAAGCTTTATTTCTCTCTGTTTCTTTCTCTGTTCTTTCTTTCGCTCTCTGTTCTTTCTTTCTGTTCTCTTTCTTTCTTTCGTTCTTTCTTTCTTTCTCTCTTTCTCCGTTCTTTCTTTCCTCTCTTTCTCTCTCTGTTCTTTCTTTTTCTCTCTCTCTGTTCTTTCTTTGCCATCTTTCTTTCCCTCTCTATGTTCTTTCTTTCTCCCTCTTTGTTCTTTCTTTCTGTTAGAGAAAGTCCTAATGGAGAGTTGGAAGAGCCGGACCAAACTGCAGACAATCCTCTAAAGCTGAGGTCGAAGTTTATTCAGAGATACACGGCAAAACAGAACAGAAAGTCAGAGAAGTTAAAATATGTGGGCAAAAACAGGAATTCAGACGGGCAGAGATTCGCTAGGAAGTCTGGTGATGATAAGGCCCCGAGCTAGATTGCAGGTGCCTTTTATACATTATGCAAAGAAAGCTGTATACATATTATAGCAAAAGGGCGTATATGGTTACATCATATCTTTTTGGACTAAGGAAGAAGTGGCACAACATTACATCAGTAATTAACTTTTCACCAGACCATATTAAAAACCACATAAATCCAATATTATCTCTAACTACTGTCATTAATCTTATTACTGCTGTTAGACTAAACCCATAAATTCTTACATTTGACATTTGCAGAAGTCTGTTTCCTACTAACACTATCATGAATACACATATTTTCCATATATTTGTTGGTTTTAGTTTCTCATTGCCCTAAGGCTGATCCAATTTACCTGTAGGCACATCTACTAAATTTGTTAATGGGCATGATCTCATTTTACATCCTCCATCTGCTTTCACAGAGTACATCGTATTATTTCTATTGTAAGTCTCTAGTCTCAAAATCAATGATCCATTGAGCCATTCTCTGTGAATTAATACCTGAAGCTTTTCCTTTCAGCAAAGTTTTAAAGTGACATGCAGGGTTTGTAAAATTAAAGGAGCAAATCCCACTATATGTCTCACTTGATTCATATATATTTAGCTCTGGCTGGGATAGCACGCGTGCGGGCTTACGCGTGCAACAGATTAAGTGCAACAGGATAAAGTGTTTTGCAGTTAGACAATGCATTGAAGCTGATGTTCCTCTCTTCTCTTCTTCACACAGGTATTTCATTCCATCATCCATGTGTGCTGTCTGACAAGTGTGAACTGCATCATATAGTGCCAGATATTTTTATGGTATTTCATTCCATCACTCCTGTGGTGGGTCTTTATTTTTTATCTATTTGGTTTCTGCTTTGAAGTGTAGAAAGGTGTGTTTTTGTTTTTTTTTCCCTTTCTCAGTTTGATGGCCTTGTCCAGCGTTAGTTATTTACCCTGCATAGTAATGCCTGCTCTGGCCTTGTGCTAATTGGTTAATTACTGATTGTGGCCTTTTGGTGGCTGAAGCTAGCAGACATTTCATTTCATATATATTTAGCTCTGGCTGGGATAGCACGCGTGCGGGCTTACGCGTGCAACAGATTAAGTGCAACAGGATAAAGTGTTTTGCAGTTAGACAATGCATTGAAGCTGATGTTCCTCTCTTCTCTTTTCACACAGGTATTTCATTCCATCATCCATGTATGCTGTCTGACAAGTGTGAACTGCATCATATAGTGCCAGATATTTTTATGGTATTTCATTCCATCATCCATGTGTGCTGTCTGACAAGTGTGAACTGCATCATATAGTGCCAGATATTTTTATGGTATTTCATTCCATCATCCATGTGTGCTGTCTGACAAGTGTGAACTGCATCATATAGTGCCAGATATTTTTATGGTATTTCATTCCATCACTCCTGTGGTGGGTCTTTATTTTTTATCTATTTGGTTTCTGCTTTGAAGTGTAGAAAGGTGTGTTTTTGTTTTTTTTTCCCTTTCTCAGTTTGATGGCCTTGTCCAGCGTTAGTTATTTACCCTGCATAGTAATGCCTGCTCTGGCCTTGTGCTAATTGGTTAATTACTGATTGTGGCCTTTTGGTGGCTGAAGCTAGCAGACATTTCATTTCATATATATTTAGCTCTGGCTGGGATAGCACGCGTGCGGGCTTACGCGTGCAACAGATTAAGTGCAACAGGATAAAGTGTTTTGCAGTTAGACAATGCATTGAAGCTGATGTTCCTCTCTTCTCTTCTTCACACAGGTATTTCATTCCATCATCCATGTGTGCTGTCTGACAAGTGTGAACTGCATCATATAGTGCCAGATATTTTTATGGTATTTCATTCCATCATCCATGTGTGCTGTCTGACAAGTGTGAACTGCATCATATAGTGCCAGATATTTTTATGGTATTTCATTCCATCATCCATGTGTGCTGTCTGACAAGTGTGAACTGCATCATATAGTGCCAGATATTTTTATGGTATTTCATTCCATCATCCATGTGTGCTGTCTGACAAGTGTGAACTGCATCATATAGTGCCAGATATTTTTATGGTATTTCATTCCATCATCCATGTGTGCTGTCTGACAAGTGTGAACTGCATCATATAGTGCCAGATATTTTTATGGTATTTCATTCCATCACTCCTGTGGTGGGTCTTTATTTTTTATCTATTTGGTTTCTGCTTTGAAGTGTAGAAAGGTGTGTTTTTGTTTTTTTTTCCCTTTCTCAGTTTGATGGCCTTGTCCAGCGTTAGTTATTTACCCTGCATAGTAATGCCTGCTCTGGCCTTGTGCTAATTGGTTAATTACTGATTGTGGCCTTTTGGTGGCTGAAGCTAGCAGACTTTTCATTTCATATATATTTAGCTCTGGCTGGGATAGCACGCGTGCGGGCTTACGCGTGCAACAGATTAAGTGCAACAGGATAAAGTGTTTTGCAGTTAGACAATGCATTGAAGCTGATGTTCCTCTCTTCTCTTCTTCACACAGGTATTTCATTCCATCATCCATGTGTGCTGTCTGACAAGTGTGAACTGCATCATATAGTGCCAGATATTTTTATGGTATTTCATTCCATCATCCATGTGTGCTGTCTGACAAGTGTGAACTGCATCATATAGTGCCAGATATTTTTATGGTATTTCATTCCATCATCCATGTGTGCTGTCTGACAAGTGTGAACTGCATCATATAGTGCCAGATATTTTTATGGTATTTCATTCCATCACTCCTGTGGTGGGTCTTTATTTTTTATCTATTTGGTTTCTGCTTTGAAGTGTAGAAAGGTGTGTTTTTGTTTTTTTTTCCCTTTCTCAGTTTGATGGCCTTGTCCAGCGTTAGTTATTTACCCTGCATAGTAATGCCTGCTCTGGCCTTGTGCTAATTGGTTAATTACTGATTGTGGCCTTTTGGTGGCTGAAGCTAGCAGACATTTCATTTCATATATATTTAGCTCTGGCTGGGATAGCACGCGTGCGGGCTTACGCGTGCAACAGATTAAGTGCAACAGGATAAAGTGTTTTGCAGTTAGACAATGCATTGAAGCTGATGTTCCTCTCTTCTCTTCTTCACACAGGTATTTCATTCCATCATCCATGTATGCTGTCTGACAAGTGTGAACTGCATCATATAGTGCCAGATATTTTTATGGTATTTCATTCCATCATCCATGTGTGCTGTCTGACAAGTGTGAACTGCATCATATAGTGCCAGATATTTTTATGGTATTTCATTCCATCATCCATGTGTGCTGTCTGACAAGTGTGAACTGCATCATATAGTGCCAGATATTTTTATGGTATTTCATTCCATCATCCATGTGTGCTGTCTGACAAGTGTGAACTGCATCATATAGTGCCAGATATTTTTATGGTATTTCATTCCATCATCCATGTGTGCTGTCTGACAAGTGTGAACTGCATCATATAGTGCCAGATATTTTTATGGTATTTCATTCCATCATCCATGTGTGCTGTCTGACAAGTGTGAACTGCATCATATAGTGCCAGATATTTTTATGGTATTTCATTCCATCATCCATGTGTGCTGTCTGACAAGTGTGAACTGCATCATATAGTGCCAGATATTTTTATGGTATTTCATTCCATCATCCATGTGTGCTGTCTGACAAGTGTGAACTGCATCATATAGTGCCAGATATTTTTATGGTATTTCATTCCATCATCCATGTGTGCTGTCTGACAAGTGTGAACTGCATCATATAGTGCCAGATATTTTTATGGTATTTCATTCCATCATCCATGTGTGCTGTCTGACAAGTGTGAACTGCATCATATAGTGCCAGATATTTTTATGGTATTTCATTCCATCACTCCTGTGGTGGGTCTATATTTTTTATCTATTTGGTTTCTGCTTTGAAGTGTAGAAAGGTGTGTTTTTGTTTTTTTTTCCCTTTCTCAGTTTGATGGCCTTGTCCAGCGTTAGTTATTTACCCTGCATAGTAATGCCTGCTCTGGCCTTGTGCTAATTGGTTAATTACTGATTGTGGCCTTTTGGTGGCTGAAGCTAGCAGACATTTCATTTCATATATATTTAGCTCTGGCTGGGATAGCACGCGTGCGGGCTTACTCGTGCAACAGATTAAGTGCAACAGGATAAAGTGTTTTGCAGTTAGACAATGCAGTTGGACAGGGCAGGAGACGGGTAAGGTGCATAAGTTTTTCATGCACGCTTGCTTCTTGGTCAGTTGTACTAAATATGCATTGATCATATCAACCTGCTGCTTATTTGTCTTCACTTCTGCTTTTTAACAACTCGCCTGCCCTTTTACACATTCTGTGCACTCTCTGCATATCCACCCCTCCCTTTTCCCCTCTCCCATGTTTAACTCTGAGGCTCTATTGACATTTCTTACCCACACCAAACCATCCAAAACCTCCATGCAGCACTCAAAACATTCATACAAATCATCCCACCACCTGCTTTTTCTGTTTTTTCTCCTTTTAATAGTTGCAGGTGACATCTCCCCCAACCCTGGGCCTCCCTCCACCAGCATACATTACTCTCCTCCAGCTGCATATAGAAACCCTGCTAATCTTATTAACATTCAGTGCATGCCTTCTCTCACTTTCCAATGTGCTCTCTGGAATGCACGGTCTGTGTGTAACAAACTGACTTACATTCACGATCTTTTTCTCTCTAATTCCCTTAACCTTCTGGCTATTACAGAAACCTGGATCCAGCATTCAGACACCACCGCTGCTGCCGCTCTCTCGTTTGGTGGGCTGAAATTTTCACATACCCCCAGACCTGAGAACAGACAGGGTGGAGGTGTTGGTTTGCTCCTTTCATCACAATGTGCTTTCCAGGTCATCCCCCCGGTTCCATCACTTACATTTCCTTCCTTTGAAGTCCACGCCGTCAGACTCTTTAAGCCCTTCTCCTTACGAGTGGCGGTCGTTTATCGCCCTCCAGGCTCCTCCCGCCAGTTTCTAGACCACTTCACCACCTGGCTTACTCACTTTCTGTCCTGTGACATCCCCACCCTCATCATGGGAGACTTTAACATCCCCATCAATGATCCGCTCTCCCAGTCTGCCTCTCATCTTCTTTCTCTAACTTCTTCATTCGGCCTCTCACAGTTTACTAATTCTCCTACACATGAGGACGGGAATACTCTGGACCTGGTTTTCTCCCGTCCCGGCTCGCTGCACAACTTTACTAATTCACCTCTCCCGCTCTCGGACCACAACCTTCTTTCCTTCTCTGTCAAGAATTGTCTCCTCACCCGGAACACCCCCACTTACCACACTTATCGGAATACACGTACCATTAATACCCAACAGCTTAGGGACAATCTCCACACATCTTTAGCCCCCATCTCCACCCTCTCCTGTCCAGACATAGCATTGTCACACTTCAATAATACACTGAAGAATGCCCTAGATGAAGCAGCACCTTCTATACGCAGAAAGACCCGACACAGACAAAAGCAGCCCTGGCACACAACACAAACACGCTCTCTTCAGCGCTGCTCGAGGTGTGCAGAGCGGCAGTGGAGAAAATCTCTCTTAGCAGAAGACTTCATCCACTATAAGTTCATGCTCAAAACCTATAACTCTGCCCTTCATCTGGCCAAACAATCCTACTTCACCACCCTCATCACCTCACTATCCAACAACCCAAGACGACTTTTTGAAACCTTAAACTCCCTCCTGAAACCTAAAGTACAGGCCCCCATCACCAACCTCAGCGGTGAGGATCTGGCCACTTATTTCCTAGAAAAAATCAACCACATCCATCAGGATATCTCAGCCCTATCTCCTCAGTGCCTGGATCCCCTTCCCTGCCGCACCTCAAGCTCACTAGACATCTTTGAGCCTGTTTCAGAAGAAGAAGTTTCCAAGCTCCTCGCTTCTGCTCGGCCTACAACCTGCAACAGTGACCCTATTCCTTCACAGCTCCTGCAGTCTCTCTCACCAGTGGTCACCACTCACCTGACTAAAATATTTAACCTCTCTCTTTCTTCAGGTATATTTCCCTCCTCATTTAAACATGCCATCATAACCCCTTTACTTAAAAAGCCATCCCTGGACCAGAACTGCACTGCTAACTACAGACCTGTCTCTAACCTTCCCTTCATCTCTAAACTCCTGGAACGCCTGGTCCACTCCCGTCTAATCCGCTATCTCTCGGATAACTCTCTTCTCGACCCCTTACAATCTGGTTTCCGCTCTTTACACTCTACTGAAACTGCCCTCACTAAAGTCTCTAATGATTTAATAACAGCTAAATCGAAAGGTCATTGCTCCCTGCTGATTCTCCTGGATCTCTCTGCCGCATTTGACACTGTGGATCACCAGCTCCTCCTCACTATGCTCCGCTCTATAGGCCTCAAGGACACAGCCCTCTCCTGGTTCTCCTCCTACCTCTCTGACCGCTCCTTCACTGTATCTTTTTCCGGCTCCTCTTCCTCTTCTCGTCCCCTTACTATCGGGGTCCCGCAGGGCTCAGTCCTAGGCCCCCTCCTCTTCTCTTTATACACTGCCCCTATTGGACAAACAATCAGCAGATTTGGGTTCCAGTATCATCTCTATGCTGATGACACCCAATTATACACTTCTTCCCCTGACATCACCCCTACCCTAATTCAAAATACCAAGGATTGTCTGTCTGCTGTCTCTAGCATCATGTCCTCCCTCTATCTGAAACTAAATCTCTCTAAAACTGAACTTCTTGTGTTTCTCCCCTCTACTAACCTCACTCTACCTAACATCGAAATAACCCTGGAGGGTTCAACCATAACTCCCAAGCAGCATGCCCGCTGTCTTGGGGTCATATTCGACACTGAACTTTCCTTTACTCCGTACATCCGATCACTCAGTCGCTCTTGTCACCTGCATCTTAAAAACATCTCCAGAATCCGACCTTTTCTCACCTTTGAAACTGCTAAGACTCTTACTGTCGCTCTTATTCATTCTCGTCTGGACTACTGCAACTCTCTTCTGATCGGTCTCCCTCTTACCAAACTTTCTCCTCTCCAATCCATCTTGAATGCGGCAGCCAGGGTCATATTTCTGTCCAGCCGCTTCACCGATGCCTCCATCTTTTGCCAGTCATTACACTGGCTACCTATTCGCTACAGGGTCCAGTATAAACTCATCTCTCTCACCCACAAAGCTCTCCACTGTTCTGCACCGCCTTATATCTCCTCTCTCATCTCTGTCTATCGCCCTACACGTGCCCTCCGTTCTACAAATGACCTAAGACTAACATCCCCCGTAATCCGAACCTCGCACCTCCGTCTCCAAGACTTCTCTCGTGCTGCTCCAGCTCTCTGGAATGCACTTCCCCAGACGATCAGACTGATACCTAGCCCTGACCTATTCAAGCGCGCTTTGAAAACCCATCTCTTCAAAGAAGCCTATCACATCAACTACTCAGCAAGCTAACTTTGCCCTGTTCCCTCCTTCCAAATATTATTCTGAATCTGCACCCTACTATTCATCTGTCTCCACACCCTTCATGCACATGATAACTGCACTTGATACTTGTCTATTGCGCTTAAACACACGGGCTGATGACCGGATCATGCAGCTTTATATGAAAATCCCTATTATAATTGCCAGACCTGAATTAACAAGCATTTCTCACCTACTGTGTCCCCCCATTTCCTTGTAGATTGTAAGCTTGCGAGCAGGGACCTCACTCCTAATGTCATTGTTTGAATTGTCTTAACTTGTATTGAATTTATTGTCTGTACATGTCCCCGCTTAATTGTAAAGTGCTGCGGAATATGTTGGCGCTATATAAATAAAAATTATTATTATTATTATTATTATAGTCCAGTGCACGCCCAGTAGGTGCTTCATGCACAGAGTGAATCCTTTTTCCACAGGTGTAAGCAACCTAGAGTAGTAACCTAGGGCATACAACTGACTAGACACTTCTGGGCTTTCTTTGGGCCATTTTTGTAGAAGCACAGAAGAAATAGAGACATCACCGGTATGAGTCTGAATGTAAAAAGGCTGGGAAGGGTCAGGGTTAACCAATGCGGCAGCTGCCGTAAGGGCGCACTTCAATCCCTCAAAAGCCTGTAAGGCGGCTCCCTCCACATTGACAGGTGCAAAATCATCATTAACATCTTTCAATAAATCATACAGTGGTTTAGCCAGATAAGCAAAATCTTCAATAAATTCTCTGGAAAAGTTGATAAGACCCAAAAATTTTCTGAGCTCAATGACATTAGTTGGTAGGGGAACAGCCTGAATAGCTTTAACCCTATCATGCATGGGTTTCTTTCCTTCTGCTGAGACAGACACACCCAGAAATGTAACCTCTGATTTCATCAATTGTACTTTATCTAGACTCATTTTGAGTCCTGCATCTTGTAAAGTCTGACAAACATTTCTAAGGGTTTCTGTGTTCACATTCATCGACAGTTTGAATCAATAGATCATCCACATACTGTAAGACTTTGTCTCCGTAACCAAGGGGTTCTAACACTTGAGCCAATGCCTGATGGAAATCCACAGAACTGTGAAATCCCATGGGCAGCCGCGTGAACAAGTATTGCACATTCTCGAAAGTGAATGCGAAGTGGAGGGCAGATTCAGGTGTTAGGGGTACTGAGAAAAAGCCATTTGCAATGTCCAAACAAGAAAACACTTTACAATCACTCCGCAGCTGTGACATAACTTCACGGACAGATGCAACAAGGTGAGCTGCTGAAGGAGTGTACTTATTTACAAGTCTCAGGTCTACCACCATTCGAAAACTGCCATCTTCCATTTTTACAGGTAGTATAGGACTTTTACATGGGGAATTACCTTTCACAACAACACCTTGCTTTTCCAACTCACTGACTGCAACCCTTATGTAAGGGATGGCATCCTCAGGAATACGGTACTGACGCTGGAAAGGTGGCAGTTTTTCACCATCACTTTTAACCTGAGTTTGCATTAACCCACAATCAGTTTTGAGATCCACAATTCAGGGAACCTTTGCTTCAATACATTTTTCAAAGCATCATTGTCAGCCTTTTCAACATTTTTATTAGCACCTAATCCGAAGCTAGCAATGGGTAATTTGTGGCTCTCCTCATACTCCTCCACAAGTACAATTACAGAACAGATAGTGGCTTCTTTGTTCCGCCACAAGACTTTGTTACATAAATCAACAACAATTCCCATTGCTCCCAAAACATCAGTTCCCAAAATAGTGGACCGTAACTGTGGGTTTACCCAAAAAGCGCATCGAAGACCCCTTTGCTTCGATCCCCCTGTGTCCTGAAATCTCAGGTTCACTGGACGACTTTTTACTGCTTGAATACAGGAGCCCTCAAATCCTACCAACGTGGTAGTATTCTCTGGCAGTCCAGGGGGTGACTGCAATTTGTGTCTTGTTGTTGAAACTGAGGCTCCTGTATCGATGAGGATGTCTTCCCACGGCAACCCCTCTATTCTCCTTCTGACATAAGGTCTACCGTCCCTGCCCAGGGAAAGGGGGGCAAGGAGGGTAAGGGGAACAGGGAGAGCACTCCATCAATCAGTGTTATCTGCCGTGGTAAGCCCGAAAAATCCATTATCCCCATCTGGACACGGCTTCCGTCCAACAGCTGCCACCTCCGCCCCAAAGAGATCCTTAGTCAGGGTCCGGTCCTCATGTTCTCGTAGCTCCTTGATCAGGGGAGCGTAGGGACGAGGAGGAGTGACCCCTCCCTGAATAGCATGGACCTCCGGGCGCGGATGAGTGAAAGCCATTGGGGAAGGAGCAGGAGCAGAAGTCTCCTGTGAGACTGGGTTAACCATTTGAAGACCGTTGTACTGCTGATACTGCCTAGGGTCATTCACTGCTGGATACAGAGGTCTAACTTCGAAAGGTGGTCTAGAGAACTCCCGGAGCTCTCGGGATATAGGCCCTGGCACAAAGTTGGGGCAAAAACGTTTAAAGTGTCCCAACTGTCCGCAAAAATAACACAAGGGAGGACCTCTCATGGGATCCTGTGGGGGCTCGGCCGAACGGGACCTGCCCATTCTCGGTACCTGGCCGTACCCCCTGGAACTCCTGGCCTCCTCAAATCAGCAGATACACCCCGAGGTGAATGGCATGCAAAAACATTAGACTCATCACCCTTCACCTCGGATTGCATTGTCCTAACATTAGTTAATAAAGCCTCAACCACGTCTTCAATGGATTCAGCATTTTGCAAAACTCCTGATTTAAAAACTTCTAAGGGAACCTTTTTTACAAATTGTTCCATCATAGCAAATTTATCACCCTGGTCCATAGTGTCTAAGGTCTTATTAAACACCACGCACCAGGCTGCAACCCATTTATCTGCCTCCATCCTGAGATCACTCCCCTTTTTAATTTTAAAAGAATCTAACAATGCCGGAGAGGGCTTTCTCCCCCCTAACTTCTGTGAAATCACAAACTTCATTCTTCCCTGCGGCTCTGTCAGATCACACGGAACACCCTTCGCCTGCTGGGCTCGAAGATGACACATGAACTCAGGGTGCACAAAAGACATGAAATAACGGGAAGCATCCTCCCTAGATTTAATTTGGAATTTATCAAGCCATGATTCAAAGCCAAGGACATTACAAAACACTCCCATACTTTCCTCCCAATTAGGCAAATTTTTAATAAATTTAAGATGGACCAGGGACATCTGACCAGGACTCTTTCTCGGGGTAGAGGCAGTGTCGGCGTTAAATTTAAAATCTACCTGTGATGAATCATCCCCTTCCTCTTCGATCAATTCTTTACTTAACTGTGCCTGCATGTGTTGAAGATGTCGGAACAATCTATCCAGTGTATCTGTGTGTTCCATTATCCAGTCTTGTATCATTGATTTCCATTCCGAGATTGTTTCTGGACCAGCCCCGCACTTCTCCACTGCAGACTCCATCTGTGCTATGAGTGCTTTCAAAGGCTCCAACTCAACCCCCTCCCTTTGTGTCTCTCCTGCTTGTCTCAATGTCTCATTCAACTGTTCTAAGCTCTCCCCATACGCTGCCCCTGCCCGGGTGACCTCATATACATACTGTGGTGTAGACTGTTTATCAAGAGCCTGATCAAAGGTTATGACTGTCTTACACAAAGCCGATACCCGGCTGTTACTTTTCCCTAGCGAATTCTTTCAATCTAGTTCCCTGTTCTCTGTGGTAAACCATTGCATACAATTTAGCCACGTGGTTTCCACATTAACCCCCTCCAGCTGGGGTGTGCCAGCATATTTCTCTGCCTGCTTCCGTAACCACTCCACATTTACAGTGGTCTACAAGGATGTTTTACTCTGTTCTAGTATCAGCAAATGCAATTTAAGCAACGTTAGATACTTACACCTCTCAGATGGAAGACCTCGCTGCAGCTTTTTGACCAGATATCAAAAGAGGTGCAGCCATGATTTCAGCCTCACTCGTTAGCTTGCCAGGCGTCTCCCCACGCCCTTTTAAAGCTTCTTGCACACAAAAAAAAATTCTCACGTCCTTGTAGATAGCTTCTTCTTAGTTACTCATCTTTTTATAGTCTTTTTCTTTGTCCGTGTTTTTCTTATAAAAAATCAGGCAGGCGTTCTCGGAGCAATCATGAGAGGTTCTCCTTCAGGCTGACTTCCTTTGATCGGTTTCACGTGTGGCCACACGCATTTTTTTGTTTTTTTCTTCACTCTTCCAACCTGAAACTCTCATCTGCAACTTTTTCCAAAGGTTCCTCTGGAGGCCGCTCTCCGGAGCCGCTCCTCCTGGCTGGCAATCGCCACTTGTTAGAGAAAGTCCTAATGGAGAGTTGGAAGAGCCGGACCAAACTGCAGACAATCCTCTAAAGCTGAGGTCGAAGTTTATTCAGAGATACACGGCAACACAGAACAGAAAGGCAAAGAAGTTGAAATATGCGGGCAAAAACAGGAATTCAGACGGGCAGAGATTCGCTAGGAAGTCTGGCGATGATAAGGCCCCGAGCTAGATTGCAGGTGCCTTTTATACATTATGCAAACAAAGAAAGCTGTATACATATTATAGCAAAAGGGCGTATATGGTTACATCATATCTTTTTGGACTAAGGAAGAAGTGGCACAACATTACATCAGTAATTAACTTTTCACCAGACCACATTAAAAACCACATAAATCCAATATTATCTCTAACTACTGTCATTAATCTTATTACTGCTCTTAGACTAAACCCATAAATTAATACATTTGACAATTTCAGAAGTCTGTTTCCTACTAACACTATCATGAATTCACATATTCACCATATATTCGTTGGTTTTAGTTTCTCATTGCCCTAAGGCTGATCCAATTTACCTGTAGGCACATCAACTAAATTTGTTAATGGGCATGATCTCATTTTACATCCTCCATCTGCTTTTACAGAGTACATCGTATTATTTCTATTATAAAAGTTGAATATATTCTTTCCTAACTTTCCTAAAATGGCTGCCTAGTCGCTCATGGCTGCTCAGTATATTATAACTGACCATTCTCTTACACTTTCCCCTCTTTGTTCTTTCTTTCTGTTCTTTTTTTCTGGCCATGCTTTCTTTCCCTCTGTTCTTTTTCTTTCTTTCTCTCTAGTCTTTCTTTCCCCTCTTTCTTTCTCTCTCTCTGTTCTTTCTTTCCTCTCCGTCCTCTCTCTTTTCTTTCGCTCTCTCTGTTCTTTCTTTCTCTTTCTTTCTCTCTGTTCTTTCTTTCCCCTCTTTCTTTATTTCTCTTTTTTCTCTCTGTTCTTTCTTTCTCTTTCTTTCTCTCTACCTCTCTGTTCTTTCTTTCCCCTCTTTCTTTTTTTCTCTCTCTGTTCTTTTTTTCTGTCCACTCTTTCTCTCTCTAATCTTTCTTTATTTCTCTCTCTTCCCTTTTTTCTCTCTCTCTGTTCTTCCTTTCTTTCTCCGTGTTCGTACTCTCTTTCTCTGTTCTTTCTTTCCCCTCTTTCTTTCTCTCTGTTCTTTCTTTCTCTTTCTCTCTGTTCATTCTTTCTCTCTCTCTGTTCTTTCTTTCTCTCTCTCTGTTCTTCCTTTCTTTCTCATCTTTCCTTTATACGTACACTACTAAGGCTAGTTTCACACTAGCGTTTATGAGCGCAGCGACGGCCTGCGCATGGCCGCCGCTAAGCCCCGCCCCCTGCCGCGCCTCCGCCGGTAGCTCCGCCTACCGGCGCATGACTCTGCATGCGCCCTGCGTCCCCTATCTTTATCACTGGGGGCGCAGGCCGTGCACAATATGCGTTTGGCGGCGCATGCATCCTTTTGACGGTGCGCCAACCTGCGCCAAACGCAACCTGCCGCAGTTTGGTTGCGCCGGCGCACCGTCAAAAAGGCGCATGCGCCGCCAAATGCATATTACGCACGGCCTGCGCCCCCAGTGATAAAGATAGGGGACGCAGGGCGCATGCAGCGTCATGCGCCGGTAGGCGGAGCTACCGGTGGAGGCACGGCAGGGGGCAGGGCTTAGCGGCAGCCGTGCGCAGGCCGTCGCTGCGCTCATAAACGCTAGTGTGAAACCGGCCTAATCAATAGCCTCCTTTGCATGAACGTGTTTTGCTACAGAGCGTGTGTCTGTGTGATCCACATGGAGACAAGTCCGTTTTTTGGCCAGCACCACGGATGCCACACGGCATGAATCATGGTATGTGTTAAAAGGGGGGCCCACTGAGACTCTTTCGCCCGGGGCCCTCAAAAACCTGGAGCCGGCCCTGTATATGGGCTTATATTAGAATCCCAATTACCAACTGGAAAGATAAAAACAAAGGAAAAAAGGGGTGGAACAAAAAACAAGCCCCAAACACCTCATAACCCACAATGTAAGGGCAGAAAAATACCGGAAATATAAGTTTCTATTCACACTGCAATATTAGTCACATGTGATCTGTGTCTCTCCCAGAAGAAAAGTCATCACAGTGTCATTCCCCGTAATAACCGTATAGAGGAGGAAATGATCGCGGAGAGAGCGTCCATTGTTAGAATAGTGGGGAGACACAGATGGGAACCAATGCTCCTGACTGTCCGGATGTCTAGAGGATCATCACCATCGGAGAGTAACGTGCAGATCGGCGATCTTGTGACCGTTGTATTATGGGGAAATAAGAAACAAATAAGACACATTGAGATCAGAGAAAACTGTTCTATGTAATAAAGAGTGTAGAGAACGAATTCCACCAAACCCCCTATAGGAAAGGGGAGAAGCTGAGAACTTCATCTACACCATAGGGATGTCAGGGATTTAATTGCCGGATCCATTTAGTTTCTAATTGTGTCCATTAGTGATGGGCGAACCCCCCGATGACCAATATCGGTGGGTTCTCCTGAGTTTTTTTGTAAAGTTTGATCTCGGGGCCGGAGATGACGTGAACTTGTGTCCGAACCCCGAGCTTGGACTTTATAGATATGGGATGGGGAGGGCTGTAAAACAAAGAATAAAATTAATAATAAACATTATAATTATACTTACTGGTCCAGCGACGCGTCCTCCCATCTCCCTGTATCCCAACCATATCTACTTCCGGGGCCGCTCAATAACTTCCGGCTTATTCACTCCACTGCTCAGCAATTTTTGGCCGGCGTTGGTAGTGTTCGTGCGGTGATGTCAGGGTTCACCCCAGTTCATGGGCTGAGCACCCAATTTAAGTGATCAAACAATAATTTAATGTCCACAATCGTAGTAAACAAAACGTTTCATTCTTACATCAGTTACAGATTAAAGAACACTTATATTAGGTCAGGTGGACTAATATATTTGGTTGAAGATCACTAGATCTAATGATCTTCAACCAAATATATTGGTTTATTTACTCAAGCTAAATGTCAATCTCCTCTCCATATTGGGGCAAGCTATACAGTTACAAGGAAAAAATCCCTTTTATTACCCTCCGTGCCAAAGTAGTTAGGTGTGTTGGCTAAGTTACTTGTGACACATAAGAAACGTCTGTGTGCTGAATGTATTACAAAGATCCCAAAGAAGGAGCAGACCTCATTCATGGCTGACATGAGGTCTATAATTAGGGAAGACGCGCTAAGCACAGCTTCCAGTCCAGTTCCCCCTCAGACAGTACAGGTCATGTCCCGTCATAAGAGAGCCAGGTGGGAAACGGAAGTATCATCAGAGAAAGATGAAGGTTCTTATGATCGGTACCAATATCTGGAGGGTGGAGAGGAAATGCCTCAGGTTCTCCCAGAGGAAAGGAATAAAGATTATTTCTCATCCGACGATACAGAACGAGTACAATGAAAGCTGAGGAAGCACAAATGGCTCACTCAATACAGGATGAAATGTTTAGGGGCTGTGAACCCAGAGAAACAGAGTCTTTCCAGCTAACAAACACATTAGAGCCATGATAATGGAAGAGTGGGAAGATGAAAAAATAGCTAAAAACGAGACCCTCCTATTTACAGCGATTCTAATACTTTATAAAGGGGGGCTTATCATATCAGAGGTACAGAGAGGAGAAGTTATCTAGCCATATTACGGCCTATCACTCAGCCCGCCTTCCCGCCGAGGTTGGCACCCTAACATTGCGATATGGCGGCCCCACTCACTGCCGGTTTACACTCAATGACCTAAATACGCCCTACATATATAGTGGTACGGAAAGTATTTAGACCCCTTTACATTTTTCACTCTTTGTTTCATTGCAGCCATTTGGTAAATTCAGAAAAGCTCATTTTTTTTCTCATTAATGTACACGCTGCACCTCATCTTGACTGAAATGTAGAAATTTTTGCTAATTTATTAAAAAAGAAAAACTGAACTATCACATGGTCATAAGTATTCAGACCCTTTGCTCAGACACTCGTATGTAAGTCTCATGCTGTCCATTTCCCTGTGATCCTCCTTGAGATGGTTCTACTCCTTCATTGGGATCCAGCTGTGTCTTTTTTTTAATCTTTGTTTTTATTGAATGCAAAAAAAATGTTCCTACATATATCCATGCAGATAATATTTGAAGCATATGTAACATAAACCTCCTCATTAGAGATCACATCGGTACACAGAACAATAGATCAAGACAAACCTGAAAAACCGGGGAAGGGAAAAAAGGGAGAAGGAAGCGGGGGGCATGTCAAACACAAGCATAATGTTTACCCATCAGACACCCAGCACATGTGTCCAATCTTAAGTTCAGGACCCACTGACACCAAAGTACACCCCAAACACCCCGAAGTGTCTCTCTGCAGCGGTTCACCCAGACATCAGTGGACAGGTGTCTCCCCCAGTAGTAGTTGCTCCTGGTACCAGACTGTCGGCTGAGAACAGATCTTAATATTGCTGTGGATGTGCTGTGGCTGAGGACAGATGAAGCTTTCCCAAGTTTTGAAAAAGGCCTGCACCCTTCCCTCTTTATGTAGAGGCCTCAACCCAGTCCATTTGAAGCAAGAACGACAGCTTCTCTAGAAAGATATTGAAAGGAGGAAAATAATATATAAAGTGCTCTCAGTGAGAGAAACAAAATAAGAATCTTGTGGGTATGATACCTTTTAATGGCTAACAAATAATAGTGAATGTTGTTACAAAGCAAGCTTTCAGGCTGATGAAGGGACATAAGCAGTCCCGAAAGCTTGCTTTGTAACAACATTCACTATTATTTGTTAGCCATTAAAAGGTATCATACCCACAAGATTCTTATTTTGTTTCTCTCACTGAGAGCACTTTATATATTTTTTTCTACTGGCTAACATGGTACCAAACCACTTTTTTCATTTTATTGAAAGGAGGGGCATGGTCGTGGATCCATGTCTGTAAAACGGCCTTAGTACTGGCAGCCGCCACCCAATGCAGAAGTTTACGGGCCCCTGGAGAACAGGTGTAATTATCTGGTTTTAGGTATCCAAATATGGCCCATAAGGGTTCATCAGGAGCAAAGTTTGTCAGATGTGTGGCGGTGTATTGCCGTACTCTTTCCCAAAATAGTCTAATGACGGAGCATGCCCACAAGCAATGAAACAGGTTGGCTTCTGGGGAATGGCATGTAAAACATTTAGAAGTTGTGTACAACCCCATTCTATGACCTTTTGTGGAGTCAGGTAAGAGCCGTGACAGATTTTCAATCTCATTTCTGGGAAACGGGCTGGAAGGAGGAATTTGTAGGCTGGGTCTAGAGCTTTCAGAATAGTGTCGCAGGACATGCTGGGGTCTTCAGTCTGCCATTTTGTTACTGGAAATTGGAATTGTTCATAATCCAGAGCTGCATGGATGAATTTGTAATTAGTGGCTATTTGGCCAGATGGAGAATTAGATTTCGTGAGCCATCTAAGCACAGATGGTCTCCATTCATATTCAGAAAGATGTGCTAATACTTTTGTTACATAGCTTTTACCTTGCAAGTATTGGAAGGGAGGGAATATGGCAGTGGGATATTTACATTTCAGCTCCTCTATTGAATCATAGAATCGTAGAGTTGGAAGGGACCTCCTGGGCCATCTGGTCCAACCCCCTGCTCAAAGCAGGATTCGCTAAATCATCCCAGTCAGATGTCTGTCCAGCCTCTGTTTGAAGATTTCCATTGAAGGAGAACTCACCACTTCTTGTGGCAGCCTGTTCCACTCATTGATCACTCTAACTGTCAAAAAGTTTTTTCTAATATCTAATCTGTGTCTCCTCCCATTCAGTTTCCTCCCATTGCTTCTAGTCTTTCCTTGTGCAAATGAGAATAAAGTTGATCCTTCTACAATGTGACAGCCCTTTAGATATTTGTAGACAGCTATTAAGTCTCCTCTCAGTCTTCTCTTTTGCAAACTAAACATTCCCAAATCCTGCAACCTTTCCTCATAAGACAGGGTTTGCAGACCGGTCACCATTCTGGTCGCTCTTTTCTGAACTTGCTCCAGTTTGTTGATGTCTTTTTTAAAATGTGGTGCCCAAAACTGGACACAGTATTCCAGATGAGGTCTGACCAAAGAGGAATAGAGGGAAATAATGACTTCACGTGATCTAGACTGTATGCTTCTGTTAATACATCCTAGAATTGCATTTGCCTTTTTTGCTGCTGCATCACACTGTTGACTCATATTCAGTCTGTGATCTATTAGTATACCCAAGTCTTTTTCACATGTGCTGTCACTTAGCCCTATTCCTCCCATTCTATATATGCTTTTTTCATTTTTATTGCCCAGATGTAGTACTTTGCATTTCTCCCTGTTAAAAACCATTGTGTTAGTTGCTGCCCACTTCTCCAGTTTATTTAGAATCATAGAATCATAGAATCGTAGAGTTGGAAGGGACCTCCTGGGCCATCTGGTCCAACCCCCTGCTCAAAGCAGGATTCGCTAAATCATCCCAGTCAGATGTCTGTCCAGCCTCTGTTTGAAGACTTCCATTGAAGGAGAACTCACCACTTCTCGTGGCAGCCTGTTCCACTCATTGATCACTCTAACTGTCAAAAAGTTTTTTCTAATATCTAATCTGTGTCTCCTCCCATTCAGTTTCATCCCATTGCTTCTAGTCTTTCCTTGTGCAAATGAGAATAAAGTTGATCCTTCTACAAATCTTAAATCTTTTTGAATCCTCTCTCTCTCTTCTCTAGTATTAGCTATCCCTCCTAGCTTTGTGTCATCAGCAAATTTAATCAGTTTACCCTCAATTCCTTCATCTAAATCATTGATAAAGACGTTGAACAATACAGGGCCCAGGACAGAGCCCTGTGGTACCCCACTTGAGACATTCTTCCAACTGGATGTGCAGCCATTTACGACCACTCTTTGGGTCCGATCACTAAGCCAGTTATGAATCCACCTAACAGTTGCCTTGTCCATTCCATACTTAGTCATTTTTTCAATAAGGATTGTATGAGAGACTTTGTCAAATGCTTTGCTGAAGTCAAGATATACTATATCTACAGCATTTCCTTGATCCACCCAATCAGTGATACCGTCATAGAAGGAAATTAAGTTAGTCTGACATGACTTATTAGTTACAAACCCATGCTGACTCTGTTTAATCACTTCATTCTTATCCAGGTACTGACATACATGTTGTTTAATAATTTGTTCAAAGATCTTTCCTGGTATAGAAGTCAGACTCACAGGCCTATAGTTGCTTGGGTCCACCTTCTTCCCCTTTTTGAAGATAGGAACAACATTTGCTCTTCTCCAGTCTTCTGGCACTTCTCCTGTTCTCCAAGAATTTTCAAAGATTATGGAGAGGGGTTCAAAAATTTCTTCTGCTATCTCCTTCAGTACTCTGGGGTGTAATTCATCTGGACCTGGAGACTTGAATTCATTTAGGTTAGCTAAGTGTTTCCTCACTATCTTTCTGTTTATAGATATCCTGGATTCTTCTATTCCCTTAATAGGACAGTGAATAACAGTTGATGTTACATTTCCTTTCTGAGAGAAAACAGATGCAAAATAGGAATTTAAAAGTTCAGCCTTCTCAACATCCTATCTTACCATTTCATCATTTTCATCCTGTAAAAATCCTATAGCATCTTTGACTTTTCTTTTACTTTTGACATATCCCCAAAATCCTTTATTATTGCTTTTGACATCTCTTGCAAGCCTCAATTCATTTTCAGCTTTAGCTGATTTGTGCCCTGCAGGTTCTGCAGACCGCATTATATTCTTCTTTAGATATGCCTCCCTCTTTCCATTTTATAAACATTTTTTTCTTCCTTTTTAGCATATCCGTCATTCCTCGGGGTGGACTAAGTGCTTAATAGATGTTATACCTTGGGAGTACCACTGGTAGAAGACAGGGTGAGAGTTCCCATTCTGAAAGTGGGGGTCGTACACACATGGCTCCGCTCCGTACACGCGGCTCCACTCCGTACACCTCGTATACAGGCATCTCCGCTCCGCACACCCCGTACACACAGGGCTCCGCTCCGTACACCTCGTACACACACGGCTCCGCTCCGTACACCTTGTACACACGCGGCTCGGCTCCGTACACCTCATATACAGGCAGCTCCACTCCGCACACCCCGTACACACACGGCTCCGCTCCGTACACCTCGTATACAGGCAGCTCCGCTCCGCACACCCCGTACACACACGGCTCCGCACACCTCATACACACACGGCTCCGCTCCGTACACCTCGTACACACACGGCTCTGCTCCGTACACCTCGTACACACACGGCTCCACTCCGTACACCTCGTACACACGTGGCTCGGCTCCGTACACCTCGTATACAGGCAGCTCCGCTCTGCACACCCCGTACACACACGGTTCCGCTCCGTACACCTCGTACACACTTGGCTCCGCTCCGTACACCTCGTACACACTTGGCTCCGCTCCGTACACCTCGTACACACAGGGCTCCGCTCCGTACACCTCACACACAGGGCTCTGCTCCGTACACCTCATACACACAGGGCTCCGCTCCGTACACATCGTACACACAGGGCTCCGCTCCGTACACCTCGTACACACAGGGCTCCGCTCTGTACACCTCGTACACACTTAGCTCCGCTCCGTACACCTCGTATACACACGGCTCCGCTCCGTACACCTCGTACAGACACGGCTCTGCTCCGTACACCTCGTACACACAGGGCTCCGCTCCGTACACCTCACACACAGGGCTCTGCTCCGTACACCTCATACACACAGGGCTCCGCTCCGTACACATCGTACACACAGGGCTCCGCTCCGTACACCTCGTACACACGGCTCCGCTCCGTACACCTCGTACACACTTAGCTCCGCTACGTACACCTCGTATACACACGGCTCCGCTCCGTACACCTCATACAGACACGGCTCTGCTCCGTACACCTCGTACACACAGGGCTCCGCTCCGTACACCTCGTACACACACGGCTCCGCTCCGTACACCTCGTACACACAGGGCTCCGCTCCGTACACCTCGTACACACAGGGCTCCGCTCCGTACACCTCGTACACACACGGCTCCACTCCGTACACCTCGTACACACTTAGCTCCGCTCCGTACACCTCGTACACACTCGGCTCCGCTCCGTACACCTCGAACACACGCCGCTCCGCTCCGTACACACACGGCTCCGCTCCGTACACCTCGTACACACAGGGCTCCGCTCCGTACACCTCGTACACACACGGCTCTGCTCCATACACCTCGTACACACTCGGCTCTGCTACGTATACCTCGTACACACGGCTCCACTCCGTATACCTCGTACACACACGGCTCCGCTCCGTACACCTCGTACACACACGGCTCCACTCCATACACCTCGTACACACAGGGCTCCGCTCCATACACCTCGTACACACTCGGCTCTGCTCCGTACACCTTGTACACACTCGGCTCCGCTCCGTACACCTCGTACACACTCGGCTCTGCTCCGTACACCTCGTACACACACGGCTCCCCTCCGTACACCTCGTACACACACGGCTCCGCTCCGTACACCTCGTACACACACGGCTCCGCTCCGTACACCTCGTACACACACGGCTCCGCTCCGTACACCTCGTACACACACGGCTCCGCTCCGTACACCTCGTACACACGCGGCTCTGCTACATCTACCCTGTAAACCCCTCCTGACCCCACACATAAACTTCCCCTCATCCAGCACCATGACAACCAGCACAGCAGAGTCCTGCCCACACTGAGGCCCCTGATCATGTGACCCCTGACTCCGCCTCTCCTGTGACCTCATCACAGGTCCTGTGTGCACAGAGCAGCTGTAGAAATCTCCGGCCTCGGGGGTCTCACCAGACTTTGCTCTTTTCTTGCAGGGGCCGCAGTGAATTTCATCATGGATCCATAGAGCTGAATAGAGGAGCGATGTTCCTTCACTCTGATGGGAATTGATGGTGACGTTTGTCCAACGTCCACGTTACCGAGTAAATCCCCCCAGGACTGCAGCCGGTAAAGACCCCGATATCCACAGGTGTCCCCTCTAATTGGGGGAAAGGGACAGAAAAGCCTCTTATCCCGAGGGGAAACCCTGTACATGGAGACATCGGCCTCAGATCTCTCCTGTCCTGTTCTTCCAGAAAAGCCTCAAACTTCTGTGTGTGACTCAGAGCTGAGATCTAACGAGAGAGAAGATTCCAGTGCGGGGAAGACGGGAAACCTTCATATAGACGGCCGGTGGGGATGGAGGCAGTGACCGACTCTGGCCAGATCTGTCTCTAGAGCCGCAGTAGAAGATGAAGATGTCGTCCTCATCATGAAGGAGTTATTTCTCATGTCGCGTGTAATGAATATCTCCTGCAGTATTGCTAATGCCGATTCCAGTGTCGGTAATGAGACGAGAATTAGCGTTATGGAAGATGAGTCTATGAGGAACGTGTTCAGCTGCCGACTCCGAGGAGGAAACTGCTTGTTGTCTGTGTCCTAAATATATAGGTTTTATTAGTAGATGTCAGGGAAGAAAACTAAACCCTGTAAGATAATAAATCTCCTCATATGTTTCCCTTATTATCTCCAGTAATTGTATTATTACACAGGATTCTTATGGTGTTACATCGGATCATCTTCTTCTCATTCAGGTCTCTACAATATCGGATCCTCTCAGTGAAGATCTTCTACAGAAGAGAATTTTCCTGATTTACCCATCAAGGATGGATATGGACAGAGACAAGATGGCGGAGAGGATGTTACACCTCACCCTAGAGATCCTCTTCCGTCTCACTGGAGAGGTGAGAGATTCTGATGACCTCACATTACATCATTCTTATCTATGGGAATAACAGATGGACAGAACTGGAGAGGTGAGGACTCTGGAAATGTCTAGAGTGAGATTTATTAATGTGTCTCTCCATAACCAGGATTACACAGTGGTGAAGAAGACCTCTAGTGATCGCTGTCAGGACCCTGTGTCTGAGGGATGTGGAAGACCCCTGAGCCCAATCACGGGGCCTCCACCTCACCCCCTGATCCATGAGGACATCAATGACCAGAAGATCCTAGAACTCACCTACAAGATGATTGAGCTGCTGACTGGAGAGGTGACACTGCTGGGAATGCTGGGACATTATACAGTAACACTATGAAGAAGGGATCGGGGGGATGACGGTATCATTGTATGTGTCAGGTTCCTATAAGGTGTCAGGATGTCGCTGTCTATTTCTCCATGGAGGAGTGGGAGTATTTAGAAGGACACAGAGATCTGTACAAGAACGTCATAATGGAGGTTCCCCAGCCCCTCACATCACCAGGTAATAGACAGGACTAAATACACACGGCCTATAATTATCTATATGTAGATAATGAATTCAGTCCCTGTATGTGTTTCCTCCAGATCTATCCAGTAAGAGGACAACATCAGAGAGATTTCCCCGTCCTCTTCCTCCACAGGACTGTAACCAAGAAGATCCCAGTGCTCCTCAGGATCATCAGGTAGATGGAGAGAAGGTGTCAGGAGATCTCCCCTATGATGTGTAGACGGCTGTGAAGGTCTTGTGCTCAGTCTTGTTTTATCCACCAGTATTATATGTTTTATACTTGTGTAATGAGAGCGGTGGAGATGGCAGGATTAGAGCTGATCATAGATGGGACTTCTCCATCTGTCGGTGACTTTTACAATATTTGTTTCAGGGTGAAGATCTGACCCATATTAATACTACAGAGACATATGTGAGAGATGATGAGTGGTGTAAAGAGGAGATTCCCACATATGACTACCCAGGTGAGTAGTGACCACTGAATGCAGAGAAGTCACAGATTCCTCTCAGTCACCGGCTGTGGCTGCTTTATCGGTGGTGTAGTCCGGCCGTATTACCATGATCACCATTTTGCCTCTAGATCACAACATTCTCCTCCACCCAAAACTGTTCAAATGACTTTGATACAGGAAGGATATATATCTTTGTACCGTGTTAGCCAGTAGATAAAAGAATATTTAGAATTGAGAGTCCTCAGTGGTTGATACCTTTTAATGGCTAACTGAAAAGGTGGTAGCACATTGCAAGCTTTCGAGACTCCTCAGGTCTCTTCATCAGGCTAGACTAATGCAACATCTGAAAAATCACATATTTATACACAAAACAGCACAAAAATAACGCAACAGATAAGACAAGTAACATTTAGCAGAATTGTCATAAATATTGGAACAGTTTATAGATTAGGAGTGTGAAGGTTTTATTGCCCTCTGATTGGGGTCTGGTTCTGTGTTGTGTGATGACCACAGAAGGTCTGAAGAGCAAATTCCTTAATTGATGTAAAAAGACATAAATCCAAGCGACACATTCATTCCTGCACTGAGTGTGTCAAAAGTTGTCATAAATTTATACTCCCAGACCCTCCTGTCTCTCTGAGAGTTGAAGTTACCTTTTAATACAAGTAATTTAAGGTCCATCATGCTATGACCGGGGATACAAAAATGTTTTGCCACAGGTAGATCCCTTCTTTTTTCTCTTATTGTGTGGCAATGAGAATTCATCCTTGTTCTCAGTGTTTGCCCAGTCTCCCCACATACAGACCCCCCAGATGGACATTTAGTACAAATAATTAAGTACACCCCATTAGATGTGATGCAGCTGAGAGTACCTGGGATCTTGTAGTCCTGATGTGAGGTGGGGATCTTTAGCTTGTCCGTGGTCATTATAAATGGACAGGTTTTACATTTTTTCTGGTTGCAAGGAAAGGTTCCTGCAGCTGTTGGAGAGGACAGGGAGCTTCTGACAATGATGCTTCTTAGATTAGGGGGCTGCCTAAAACACAGTAGTGGGGGGTCTGGAAACATGGATTGTAATCGGGCATCTTTTTGTAGTAAAGGTTGTAATTTCCGTGCCACTCCCCTTAGCACCTCCAGATTTGGGTTGTAGGTGACCACTAGAGGCTCCCGGTTATTCTCTTCTTTAGCTTTGTAATGTGGCAGGTGATTCCTTGACATTCTGGTGGCTCTTGTAATTTGGTTTTCTATTGTTCTTGGATGGTAGCCCTGACTCAAAAAGGTCTTTCTGAAGCAACCAAGGTGTTTGCCTCTATCCATGGGGTTGGAACATACGTTATATATTATATATTGTTAACGTATGATATTCCGATCACGCTCAGTAATGCAATACAATGAGTGCGTGGAAAACACTGGACTGCACTCCGATGACACAATGGAGAAGAGTTTGTTCTCCATCTTTTCCTCAGTGTTCTCTGAATCTCTCATCCTAGACAATCGGACCACACTGTGCTGACACTCGGGTCAGATCCTGATCCAAGTGTCAGCTGTACAGTATAATTGGCCGATTCTCTCAGATCAGAGGATATATATGGCCGTCTGCATTGGCCCTTAGAAATCCATGTAGCCGCACACTCCGGTCCGAGTGCCGGTGGCAGTGCCGGGTGTTTCTCACATCACACACCCTAGTGTGACCCCGGCCTTAGAATGATTCTTGTACTCAGTGTTTGCAGGGTGCTGTAGCCTAGTGTTTGTATCTAGGGTATGTGCACACAGTTTTATTTCAGGGGGCAGAGCTGCTTCAGGAAAGTGTCTCCGGTCTTTTACCTGAAGGCGCCATGTCTTTTGTGCCACCGGCGTCTTTTCTCGATAGTCTCTATTATAGTTGCAGGTGACAGAATGTGCTACTTGTATTAATGGCCTCAGTTTCCAAGCACTGAAGCAGATAAAAGACGTATCAGACGGAGCGGGTACAGCAAT
The DNA here is from genome assembly GCF_039654945.1 of Dendrobates tinctorius. NCBI lineage: Eukaryota > Metazoa > Chordata > Amphibia > Anura > Dendrobatidae > Dendrobates > Dendrobates tinctorius. Next base: position 2,704,166 of record NW_027362069.1, on the reverse strand, counting down.
GTGGTTTTCCATTGCCGTGCACTACATTCATGTTTAGCGGCAGGTTTGTGGCGCTTCTTCAATCCGCCTGACAAAGATGTGTGCACATCCCCTTACCTTGGTTCTGCAGCCACAAAATACAGGCATCCCAGCATGAAAACCATCTGTCCAGTCTCTGCCGCTTCTATAAGGAAGGCAAGGCAGCGATAAACTGGTTAATGAGTCACTACACATGGGCCAGTGATGGGTGCGGCCCCCAGACGGGAACTTTAGTGATTTTCACGTATGAAAAACTAAATGAATGAAAATCTTCTCCTATACATTACAGTGTTAATCCGCACAGAGTGTGCACTGGGGCGATCTATGTGGGGTCTGTGATCGGCGCAGGTTCAGAGACTTGTGGAGGGGATTGTGTCTGTGACAACAATAAAAAACGAAAATGTCTCTGATTTTTATTGGGGAGACACAGTCTGCAAAAACATGAGCCTGTGAGCAGCACCATAGACTATAATGGAAGAGAACTAATGAAAACCACAGAGAGAACATGGACGTGAGAAACGGCCGTCTGACTGAGACTTTCCGGTCATTACTGTGCTCCAGCATGTCCACGACCACCGACCAGCCATAGACACGTCAGTCAGTGTCCTCTACGGCCTGTTCACACAGGAGGACGCACTTCTCTGTGCACACAGCGACTGGTAATATGTTCTGTGCACGTAGACTGTCCTGTTCTCAGGAGCGCATGTCCTGTTTACCCCGAGCAATGTGCCACCAAGAACCTGGATTTTTAAGCCGTGACTAATAATCATTTTTCCTTCCATCAGGTGATTACTGACCTATTGAAATGAGCCGATAATCAGGAAGCCGCGCTCTTACAATCCCACATTTCATGATTATTGGCCCATCTAAAGTGGCCATAATTCAGTGGCTGTCAGCTCTGCAGATCACAACACTAAACGTTGTGATTGTAGGCCGCTGACCTGTATTAGACTATCTAGAGAGCAAGATTACAGAGGGTACAAGGCGTGGGCCTGTGGTCTTACAAATGCCAGGGCTGAATTTCACTCCCAGTCCGGCCCTGGCTACATGGAAAATAAAGACACAGCCAGAATAAAGTCTTTTATTAGAAATAAAACTAAACAGTTTTCCTTTTCTATTTAAAAATAACACACACAGTTATACTCACCTAACGCCTATTTCCACCGAAGACCTCGTTCTCCTGTAATAATAATAAAATAAAACAACAATATACCATACCTGTCTGTCGCTCTGTCCCACGCCGTAATCCATGTCTGGGGGATAATTCGTTTTCAACCTGGACGGTGCCAAGATGCAACCATGCAGGCAGAGAACCACTGGTGAATGAGCTGCTGCAAGCGCAACATCATTAACCAGAAGTGACATCATCGAGGTTTCCAGCCAGGCTGAACCGCAGTGACCTCAGGACTGTGGGAATTAGCCAGTGATGAGGTCAGCACAGTTCAAGCTAATTCTCTGTGTTATTGTTAAATAAAAAATGAAAACTGTGTTTTGTTTTATTTCTAATATAAGACTTTATTCTGGCTGTGTCTTTACCATATAACTATAGTATTAATAATGGATAGGTGTCTTATAGACACCTCTCCATTACTAAGCCGTGGACTTGATGTCACCAGACAATACAAGGGTGACATCAACCCCACAAATATGAACTCCACTTGCCACCACTACAGGGAAAGTGGGAAGAGCCGAGCAAAGCACCAGATTTGGCGCATCTAATCATAGAATCATAGAATCGTAGAGTTGGAAGGGACCTCCTGGGCCATCTGGTCCAACCCCCTGCTCAAAGCAGGATTCGCTAAATCATCCCAGTCAGATGTCTGTCCAGCCTCTGTTTGAAGACTTCCATTGAAGGAGAACTCACCACTTCTCGTGGCAGCCTGTTCCACTCATTGATCACTCTAACTGTCAAAAAGTTTTTTCTAATATCTAATCTGTGTCTCCTCCCATTCAGTTTCATCCCATTGCTTCTAGTCTTTCCTTGTGCAAATGAGAATAAAGTTGATCCTTCTACAATGTGATAGCCCTTTAGATATTTGTAGACAGCAATTAAGTCTCCTCTCAGTCTTCTCTTTTGCAAACTAAACATTCCCAAATCCTGCAACCTTTCCTCATAAGACAGGGTTTGCAGACCGGTCACCATTCTGGTCGCTCTTTTCTGAACTTGCTCCAGTTTGTTGATGTCTTTTTTAAAATGTGGTGCCCAAAACTGGACACAATATTCCAGATGAGGTCTGACCAAAGAGGAGTAGAGGGAAATAATGACTTCACGTGATCTAGACTGTATGCTTCTGTTAATACATCCTAGAACTGCATTTGCCTTTTTTGCTGCTGCATCACACTGTTGACTCATATTCAGTCTGTGATCTATTAGTATACCCAAGTCTTTTTCACATGTGCTGTCACTTAGCCCTATTCCTCCCATTCTATATATGCTTTTTTCATTTTTATTGCCCAGATGTAGTACTTTGCATTTCTCCCTGTTAAAAACCATTCTGTTAGTTACTGCCCACTGCTCCAGTTTATTTAAATCTTTTTGAATCCTCTCTCTCTCTTCTCTAGTATTAGCTATCCCTCCTAGCTTTGTGTCATCAGCAAATTTAATCAGTTTCCCCTCAATTCCTTCATCTAAATCGTTGATAAAGATGTTGAACAATACAGGGCCCAGGACAGAGCCCTGTGGTACCCCACTTGAGACATTCTTCCAATAGATGTGCCTTTTCTGGGCAGCTGCGGGCTGTTATTTTTAGGCTGGCCCCTTACAAGCCTGAGAATACCATCCCCCAGTTGTCAGCTTTAGCAAGGTTTGTTGTCAAAAATGGGGGGACCCCATGCAGTTTTTTAAATGTGAGGAATACTCCCATCATCCGCTCCTGCTGTCACTGTTCTTAGCAGCAGGTGTAGGTTGATGGGAGTAATAGTCCCAAAAGCCGCCACCTGCTGTCATCATTCTGACTTTAATATAACTCTCATCATTCTCCCTGCCGACAGAGCAGAGGAGAATGATGAGAGCGTCTTCAGCACCTGCCGCCGGTGAACAGCGCTTACTGTAGCGCTTCTTCCCTTCCGACCGTCCATGTGGTACTGATGCTGCACACAGTTGTCACACATGTACCACAAGTATTACACACATGGACATCTCCGGTACCGGAAATATCAGGACGTGTGAAACCGGCCTTATACACAGTTCTCTTTAAATGCCTAATATTTCTTCTTGAAACTCATCTGACAGAAATATTGGACCTTACGATAGTATAGATTGTGACGTCACCGAGCCCCATACTCTAATTACCCCAGAGAGGTTTCACCACTAGCTGCTCATTTATTACTGATGAAGACTGTGGAGTTTGGTCATTTCAGTAGTTCCTAATCAGGCCCCATTATTAATATCTGACGTGTGTCACTTTATGTGGTGATAAGTTTGGAATTCTTCACAAAGGATAATAGAAAACAAATGAATCTTACAAATTATTTTCCAGCTTCGCACTATACCCTACATACAATTGTACACTAATGTCTGGGCACATGGAAGTCTTCAGAAGGGAAGGAGCGCCATTTAGCTATTTAGCTCCCCTGATGAAGCCACATGGGTTGCGGCGATACGCGTGGGGTATGATCCTGGGTGTAGCACCCACTCGGTTATAGCTGTATTTTCACTGCGACCTTATCATTGGTTGCTCTGGAGTAATTTTTGTGTGGTACAATTGAATATTGGATTGTGGGCATTGGCCATATTGCTGTTGGCTTATTATGGCCTGTGTGCCCTAACCAGTGAATATTTAGGGACACATGCATGGAATTATTTCATGCAGTGATTGTACAATATTAGGGCCCTTGGTCTCCATGAGCAGGTTTATGGGGTGGTTGTTGTGATTTATTGCAGTGAGGTTGGACCACATGGTTGATATACAGGTTATTACAGCATAATCTATAAGTGTGATATGCCATACTTCACTGTTATATATTGTGGGATGCTTCATATGTTTTTATTATGTTTTTAATTGTATTGCTGCATCAATAAAACATTGTTTTTGTACTGGTTCAGTGTGCGCTATTTGCAGTGGTTCTTTTTCTTCTCTTCTCATGTTTATTATTCCACTGTTGCTGCACCTAAACCTTCATTTATATATTTGTGATTGGTACAGTTGGTGCGCCCCATTTTTGTTATATATATTTAGCTATTTGAATGCAGATCTAGCTGGAATAGTTTACAGACACAATGTATTGGGAGCTCTGTTCATGGTCACCTGGCAGCTCAAAAGATGTCCACCATGAACATGCTTGGCTCTATCTTCTCTACTCTCCATATCCCAAGGATTGCCTTGCTCATCGCCCTTTAACACAATTACAAGGATCTGGACTTACACAGGGACCCCTAGGCTTGGACCATGGTGTTACCTGCTATTCTGTGGTGTTAGATGGCAAGAAGAATAGTCAGGTAGCTGGGTCAGAACCAGAAGGACAGAATACAGAATCAGAAGACACAAGAGTAGTCAGTAAACGGGCCACGGTCACAACAGGAAACAAATACACAAGCCGCAAGCTGAGCACAGAGGACTGAACCAGAGGAGAACAGCGCTGTATCTGGCAGATTCCGGCCATGTGCTTTGCACTTTAGTAGGGTGTGGTACTTTCCAATTGGCTGAAGTAGGGAGCAGATTACTCCAGCTGGACAGCAGGAACAGATCCCAGATGAGATTGGACACACCATATGCAGAAGCCCTAATATAACTAAATGACAGAAAACCAGAATAGTAGAAATCCCCATAAAGTGATTCCATTTTATAAATTAATTCACTGAGGGTTATAATCCTTAGGAGGAGTGAATATTTTGACTCCACAGCCACTTTCTGGAAATTAACACGCAGTGGATGTTGGAGAGTGAAAATTACACATTTGCCATTTTATTACCCAGCACATAGTGCCCAGATTGTTCTCCAGGAGACACCGCAAATTAAGTGGATTCTTCTCACTATAATATTGCTAAATACAGGGATCCTAAATTTTGTTTGCGCACACTGCAAGACTCCGAAGTGAGAGCGGATTTCACTGGATTGGTTTATGGAAACCTTGTTGCTTTTCAGCAGCCTTTGAGCCACTAATAGTGTGGGAACCTCTGTTTTTCCATTGACAGATGATGGACCTGAGTGGGGACTTGTTTTTTGTGAGATGAGAATTGGTATTATTTTCGCCTACATAACATTGATTGGTTTCTTTTTATTCGATATTTGGGAGGCAGAATGAACCAACAGTTGAACACCACACACTACTGGCTCATCCAACAAGGTTTTCTATTAGACTGTGAACTGTCATTGTTTTGTAAATTTAAGTTTTTGTTACATAAACTGTCCATAAAAATATCAAGTGAAGTAGAAATGTTCAAAAATATAAAACTCAAGGATATTTTATTAAAAAGTACTATTTTATTATGTTAGCAGATGACTGTACCAGGAGATCAGAGGGACAGCTGACATCTTCAGTTTTTAAATCTGATGATCTTAATATCCTACAAGATACAAATGAAGTGATTGCTATTACTCCAGATATATCATCATCCATTCACAGCAAAGATCTGTCATCTGATCCTATGAAACAGGTCCCATCTTCTGATTCATTACTGACTACTAAGGAAAACCAAAGTCACAAAAGAGGCATTAAAAAACAAACTGCTCCTAACGCAAATCAGTCATTTTCCTGTTCAGAATGTGGGAAATATTTTACATCTAAATCACATTTTGTATACCACCAGAGAATTCACACAGGGGAGAAGCCTTTTTCCTGTTCAGAATGTGGGAAATGTTTTAATCGTAACTCAAAATTGGTTAGGCACCAGGGGACTCACACAGGGGAGAAGCCTTTTTCCTGTTCAGAGTGTGAGAAATATTTTAATCAGAAATCAGACCTTGTTGTTCACCAGAGAATTCACACAGGGGAAAAGCCTTTTTCATGTTCAGAATGTAGGAAATGTTTTAAACAGAAATCAGAGCTTGATAGTCACCAGAGAATTCACACAGGGGAGAAGCCTTTTTCATGTTCAGAATGTAGGAAATGTTTTAAACAGAAATCAGACCTTGTTGTTCACCAGAGAATTCACACAGGGGAGAAGCCTTTTTCATGTTTAGAATGTTTGAAATGTTTTAATCGTAACTCAACATTGGTTAGGCACCAGAGGACTCACACAGGGGAGAAGCCTTTTTCATGTTCAGAATGTGGGAAATGTTTTATCCATAAAGGGAATCTTGTTAGACACCAGAGAACTCACACAGGGGAGAAGCCTTTTTCATGTTCAGAATGTGGGAAATGTTTTAGCCAGAAAGCGCTTCTTGATCGCCATCAGAGCAGTCACACAGGGGAGAAGCCTTTTTTATTTTCTTAATGTGGTAAATATTTTACTTGGAAATCAACTGTTAATAAACATCAGCGATGTCACATATGGGAGAACCCTTTTTTGTTCAGAATGTTGGAATCGCTTTAACCAAACCTGGATCTTCTTAAAGGGATTATCTCTTGTTATTCCTCATGTTTGCTGACAAAAGGATAAAATTAAACTTTATTACTTCCAAATGTAAATCTATACCCATAATTCACCCCCTGAAGGTTAGTCAGAAGGTTACTAATAGAAAAAACAAATATCCCACATCTCAGTATATAGGGTGAGGTGACATATGCACACTCACTCTCCAAGCCTCTCTTTTCTACGGGTTTCATCCTCACCAAAGGCGACTCATCAGGAGACTATTTAATATTGACTTATATTCAAGCGGGACTAGATGAAGAAAACCCTAAAATCACGTATCATGTTATCCGAAACAGCCAGAAAACTAGCCACATATTGGCAGATCCCAGACCTCAAACTATATACTTGGTAAGTTTATAAGCCACTCCAGTGTCAGGAATAGATAGTATGTGAAAATACAGTATAATTCTTGTGTTTTTCTCCTATTAGGGACTGCCTTAGTTTGGTATTGTAACTGCTGTTAATTAGTAGTGCAGACAAATTGTCCTAGACTAAACGCAGTCTTCAGACGGCCCAATATGTACCACTCAGGGAAAACTTACCTGCTCCAAAGATCATTAGCAGCTTCTAACTAATGGCCATGCTGCGGTCTGTCAGGGAATGAGTGCAATATTATTATTTTTATTATTAGTATTTATTTATATAGCACCATTGATTCCATGGTGCTGTACATGAGAAGAGGTTACATACAAATTACAGATATCACTTACAGTAAACAAACAATCACAGACTGATATAGAGGGGAGAGGACCCTGCCCTTTCGGGCTTACATTCTACAGGATGGGGAAGGCGACAGTAGGTTGGGGGGGTTGCAGCAGCTCCAGTGATGGTGAGGTGGTAGCTTCAGTAGTGGTGAGGGGGCAGCGGGGATCATTGCAGGCTGTAGGCTTTCCTGAAGAGATGGGTTTTCAGGTTCCGTCTGAAGGATCCGAGTGTGGTTGATAGCTGGACGTGTTGGGGCAAAGAATTCCAGAGGATGGGGACAATTCGGGAGAAGTTTTGGAGGCGGTTGGGTGAGGAGCGAATAAGTGTGGAGGAGAGAAGGAGGTCTTGGGAGTAGAGATGAGCGACATAACCTTTTTTCGGGTCACCCGACTTTCTCAAAAGTCGAGTCGAACGAAATCGGCCGAATATCGGGAAAAGTCGAAGGTCCGACTGAAACACGAAACCCAGTGCAAGTCAATGGGGAAGAAAAGTCGGCTGGGAGTGGAGGACTGTAAACACAACTAAAATGCCCATTGCAATACCAACGCCATCAATTCTTATTACTTAAGCTTGTCAACTTTAATTTACTTTATAATAATAGTTACCCATTAAAAACTGGGGGTTGGACTTCCGGTTCCGGCGCTCTGATGTGAGGACGCAGGAGACAGAGCTCCGTGCAATCCTCAGCTACAAAGACCGACACAGAACACCCCACGGCCGCGAGAGACAGTGGAAAGCGAGAGGCAGGGAGCAGGAGATATCGGTATATGGAGCGGTACCTTCTCCGGAGTGGCGGCAAGCACTTAAAGCAAGGAGCTGCAGAGGGAGACCACACAGCATGGGACCATAAAATGGCGGCAGACGCGGGATACAGCGGTCTGCAGGAAGGTGAGCAGAGCCTGGTGGAGGAGGAAGGGGAGAGGCAGAACGAAAAGTCGGCAGCCCAGCAGCGCAGCCAGATAACACATGCAGATAGACTATGACCATTTGGCTGGGGCAGTGGCAACGCACCTGGCAGACAGGATAAAAGAGTCCCTGGAGGCTATGGTGGGGGCTGCGCTATCCTCCATTAAAGAACAGGTCACACAGCAGGGAACCAGGATGGCAGAGGCGGAACAAAGAATATCAGCTGCAGAGGACGAGGTGATAACATTAAAGGAGCAGTTGAAGGAGATGTCGGAGGGCTCCCAGGCTATAAAAGACAAACTGGAGGATTTGGAAAACCGATCCAGGAGAAGCAATTTAAGGCTGGTGGGGCTGCCGGAATCTATAAGCATGCGACAATTGGATAACATTTGTGAAATAGAGCTCCCCAAGGTGCTGGGTCTGACACATAATTGCAGAGTGGAAAGAGCGCACAGAGTGGGACCTGTAAGAGAGAATCCAGGCATGTGGAGAACGAGCGGGAAGGAAGACAATGCGGGGGCGACTGGAACAGCCAGACCGCACCAAGTCATAATAAAATACCTGGAATATAAGGACAAAGAAGAGTTGCTGCCAGCATTTAGAGGAAGGAGGATCCCATTGTTTTTACAAGGACATAAAGTATTGATATTTGGAGACTATTCGGCAGAGGTCACCCGGAAAAGGAAGACCTTCAGCAAGATCTGCACTACACTGTACCGCAAAGGTATAAAGTTCCAGTTGCTCTACCCTGCCCTACTGAGAGTGACAAGACAAGATGGATCCTTTTTTGTGACAAAGGACTTGAAAGAGGCGGAGAGATGGATGGAGGAGGCGGAGGAAAGTGACCAGACAAGAGAATCTTCGGGGAGGAGGGGTGGTCGATGCGGGGAAAGTGAGGAGGAGGTTCGAGAAGAGGGCCGGAACGAATGGAGGGAGAGGAGAGAGGAGGGGAAGGAGCTCCATATGAGGAATCCCAAGGAAAGAAGATCGCCGCCACGCAAATCTGGAGACCGGGGCAGGGGAGCGCCTTGAGAGAGACTCTAAGGAGAAGATATATCATTTTGGACCGAACTGGGGGACCTATGGGGGGGGGGAATGACGGAAAGTAGAGGTGGACATTTTTTTTTTCCTTTTCTTACATCTTCTCTTTGATTCTCCCCTCCTCTTTGGTCTCTATGGATCCTGGGATCCTGCATACTCTGGGGGGTAGAGGAGCTTTGGCGTTCATGGGGGTCCGGGATTCTCTTCCAAATCTCTCTATTGGGTGCTGGGAGGACCATATCGTTAGGAAGGAGAGGGAGATTGGGTTCAGAGGCACCAAACAAGGTGTATGGGAAAGGAGGGAAGGGGTATTGTATGTTGACAAGATTATTGACCAAGAAGGCCTTGCCTTGATATAGTGGGGAGCAGAAGAATGGGGGATAGGCTATGGGTAATTACTAATCAGTGAGCTGAGAGGGAGTTGCGGAGCCAGGAGCATCACAGAAAAAATGGAAGATCACAGACTGAATATGAGTCAACAGTGTGATGCAGCAGCAAAAAAGGCAAATGCAATTCTAGGATGTATTAACAGAAGCATACAGTCTAGATCACGTGAAGTCATTATTTCCCTCTACTCCTCTTTGGTCAGACCTCATCTGGAATATTGTGTCCAGTTTTGGGCACCACATTTTAAAAAAGACATCAACAAACTGGAGCAAGTTCAGAAAAGAGCGACCAGAATGGTGACCGGTCTGCAAACCCTGTCTTATGAGGAAAGGTTGCAGGATTTGGGAATGTTTAGTTTGCAAAAGAGAAGACTGAGAGGAGACTTAATAGCTGTCTACAAATATCTAAAGGGCTGTCACATTGTAGAAGGATCAACTTTATTCTCATTTGCACAAGGAAAGACTAGAAGCAATGGGATGAAACTGAATGGGAGGAGACACAGATTAGATATTAGAAAAAACTTTTTGACAGTTAGAGTGATCAATGAGTGGAACAGGCTGCCACGAGAAGTGGTGAGTTCTCCTTCAATGGAAGTCTTCAAACAGAGGCTGGACAGACATCTGACTGGGATGATTTAGCGAATCCTGCTTTGAGCAGGGGGTTGGACCAGATGGCCCAGGAGGTCCCTTCCAACTCTACGATTCTATGATTCTATGAAGAGACGATTGACTGTAAAGGGGGGACAGTTGAGGGGTTGTTAGTTGATAATAGATTTAGGATGAGCAGATGGGTTCAGGGAAAGCAACGTTATAGGCGCACCGAACGCTTGGAGGGGTCACAACACCACACATATGAAAGACCACATGTCGACGTGAAATACTTGAGAAATTGGGACAATGGTTAGAATAGTGACATGGAATGTGAAAGGACTGAAGTCACCACATAAACGCATGATGATATTGAGGCAACTCAAAAGACTGAAAGTCGATATAGCATTACTACAGGAGACACACCTACCCCAGGGGGATTTCTTCCGTATGCAGAAACTATGGGTGGGAAAAGTAGTTGGGTCAGGCTTCCTGGGACGAAAGGCAGGGGTGATGATTCTAATTAACAAAAATTTTAATCACACGATAGTGTCTCAGATCAATGATGAAGAAGGGAGGTATATTCACATTAAGCTTACCAGTCCACAGGGAGAGTTTGATATATATATAACATATACGCCCCTAACAATGAACAAACTTCATTTTTTAACTTTATCACTACTGAATTGGGAAAAGACACAGAACTCAAACGGATAGTCGGAGGGGACTTTAATGCAGTGGTTTCAAGGGGGGAAGATAAGAGATATAGTAGAGACGACGGCAGACCGATCAGGGAGGTAAAAGGATTAATGGTCAAGCTTTTGGAGGACACAAATTTAAAAGATAGTTGGAGAATGCTTCACCCAAATGACCGGGAATATTCTCACTACTCGCATCCACACGAAGCGTGGTCCAGGATTGATTACATTTTGGTAGACCAATTTCTGATGCATAGGGTAAGGGATGTGGCTATTGGAGATATGGTGATATCGGATCACAGCCCTGTGCTTCTAGAAATCACTGATACAACACTGAGGGGGACGGACTACTTGTGGAGGTTTCCGTCGTTTCTACTTAGAGACAAGGAATTTGCCAAAACACTGAACGAATGGTGGGAAGACTATAGCAGAACCAATAGTGAACATGAGGCGGATATAATGTTGTTTTGGGAAGCAGCAAAAACAGTATTAAGGGGAAGATTGATGGGACATGTAGCTAAACTTAGGAAACATACCCACAAACAATACCAGGCTGCAAGTGAGGCCCTCAGAGAGAAGTACACATGGTATCTAGAAAACAAGACACAAGAGGCAAAAGAGGAGTGGAAAGCAGCAAGACAGGAATTTCAATCTTGGGCGGGGAAAAGGGAGGATCTGATACGATCACAACAGGAAGTTGATTTACACAAATTTGGCAATAAGGCAGGGAGACTATTGGCCAATCTGGCAAAAGGTCGACGACCAATGACTTTGATAACTAACATGACTAGACCTGACTGGAGCAAATCGACAAGCCCACAAGAGATTACTGAGATTCTGGGGGATTACTATGCAAAATTATATAGTAAGGGGGAAGAGACGGTTGTTAGGGAAAATGACTGGTTGAAAAACATAAAACTCACGCAAATTAATACGGAAGAGCTGTCTAGATTGAACGCAGAAATAACATTAGAAGAAGTACAGACGGCAATAGGAGATCTGAACGTACACAAGGCACCGGGACCTGACGGGTTTAATGGGGAATTTTATAAAGTAATGAGAGAGCAGGTAGCACCGATCCTGACTAGAATGTATAACAAAATAATGAGAGGAGGTGGAATTTCGGGACACCTTAACACTGCGTACATAAAATTGATACCCAAGGGGGACAGAAATCTAGACAACCCAGCAAACTATAGGCCAATCTCATTAATAAACCAAGATCTCAAAATCTTGGCCAAATTGATGGCCAATAGATTGGCGGAGATACTACCAAATTTAATATCACCGGCACAATCGGGGTTCGTTAAGGGGAGGGCAGCGGTGACGAATGTGCGGAGGGCTATGCTGGTAATGGATGCCATTAGACATAGGGATCTTTGAAAGGAGGAGTGTCCAGCCATGGTCACACTTGATGCTGAAAAAGCGTTTGATAGCGTGGGGTGGACATGGCTGGAGACGGTACTAGATAACATGGGGATAAGGGGAGCCTTTCGTACATTCATAGGGGTATTGTATGCGAATCCTCAGGCGAGGGTGGCGACGCCCGGGTTCCTGTCAAGATCTTTCCCATTGAGCAAGGGGACTAGACAGGGATGTCCACTGTCACCCCTCCTGTTTAATCTGGCCATTGAGACATTGTCTAGACTGTTAAATGAAGGAGATTGTTTCGAAGGTATTAGGGTCGGGAAGGAACAATTGTGTTCAGCCCTATTTGCGGATGATATCATACTATTTATGAACAACCCTCAGAGGGATCTCCCAAAAGTGATAAAACAGATAGAGGAGTTTGGGGGCTTATCAGGCTTTAAATTGAACAGAGCAAAGTGTGAAATTTTGTTTCTGTGTGAGCAAAAGATGCAATTGATGGTTGCCGATGGAACAAGAGATGGCATCTCTGGGATACCGATAGCACGGTCTCACCTTAAATATTTGGGAATACAGATGGGACGTACAACAGCGTCGATATACGAATTGAACTACAAACCTTTGATAAAGAAAATAGAACGGGAACTAAGGATGTGGGAAGGGCTACAGCTATCATTGCTAGGTAGAAATCATCTTTTGAAGATGATGAGTTTTCCAAAGTTACTCTACCCAATGCAGACAATCCCCATGTTATTGAAGCATACAGACATAAATAGACTGAATAAAGCATTCTCGACATTCTTGTGGAGGGGGAAAAGACCAAGAATCAAAACGGAAAAATTAATGCAATCTTTGGAAAAAGGAGGCATCAAAATGCCAAATATTAGAGGGTATAACTTGGCATGCCTGATGAGACACGCCATAGACTGGTTAAGGAAGACAAACGGGCACTCAGACATACGTTTAGAGAGTGAGTTTTGTAAACCCTGGAATTTAGGGGCATTACTTCACACGTCATTGGCTAACATACCGAAGAAAATCAAACACTCACTGGTATGTAGAGATACGGTGATGGCTTGGAAAGCAGTGAGGAAAAAATTCGGTTTGTCCTGGAGAATCTCCAAACATCTCAATATATGGAAATTCCCAGATTTCCCAGCGGGAAGGGACAATAAATTATTTTCAGAATGGAGGAATAAGGGGATAGAAGGGGTGACGGATCTATTACATGAAACGGAAAATAGATGGCTGACATACCAGGAAATCGTGACAAAATATGGGCTATCCACATTCCAAATCCTTCAATACAAACAGATAGAAAAAGGGTTAATGTTACAATTGAGGGATGTTAGTATGGAACAGGTGACGAATGACATGGACCGAATTATTATGAAAGATCGACATGAGAACACTATTTCAGCTTTATATAAAGCTATGAGGGAGGTTTTGATTCCAATATGCCCAGAACAAATCTGGAGAGCATGGGCAAGACAATTAGAGGACGTCGAAGTAGGGGACAAGATATTGCAGGGGTGGATGACGATGAGGAAGGAGGTGATTAATGAAGGGTGGAGGGATACACAATTTCGGTTGATGCATAGAGCAATCTATGGTTTTAACATCCCAAATACACAACAGATAAACAGAGTGATCCAATGTCCCAAATGTAAATGGTCAAAAACGGACCTGTTTCATGGGATCTGGCAATGCCCAGAGAGCCAGAAATTCTGGAAAAGATTGCAAACATTTATACAAAAAGTGGGGAGTGTGGAAGTCGAACTGGATCCATTGCTGTGGATCTTCCATTATAGGAACAAGGGGCAAATAATAGCAGGAGGGGGGGACCAGAGGCCCAAATTACCAAAATTGTTCCATGGAGTGGCTATGATAGGCAAAAGGGCTTTATTGTCCAAATGGCTTGAAGGAAGTGTGCCGTCAGAGGAAGAGGCGTTGAGGCAGATTAAATCATTACTCAGAATCGAACAGCTGGAGGCGGAAAGGAATAAGGAGGGCCTGACGGGTAAATTTTTCAAAAAATGGAGGAATTTCATAGTACAACAGTGCGGTGAAGAGGAAATAAGGAAAATAGTAACTCCCTTTAAGTATACAGAATGGTATATATTGGAAGATATCCATGGCACTTTGGGGAAATTGAAGGTGATTAATGAAGGTGAGGTGTAAGGTCCGGGTTGGGACGGGGGGATAAAACACGTGGTGCTATATCACAGAGGTGGTGATTGTAATCTGTGTTTTCCAAGTGGTCTAGGCATATAGTGTGTGCGAAGTTGCGAGGGGGGGTTACCGAAAATGTACGATGACTAGGGTTAGCTTAAGGGAGGGTTGGATGGGAGGAGGATAGGCTAAGTTATTGTCTGTTTATTGGAAATACGTTTTAATATATGAAACGGTGCATTGTTTATGAAAATTTGAAATAAAGTTTGTGTTTAAAAAAAAACTGGGGGTTATTTGGCTAAAGTTGTGGGGGGGCAGGGCTGGCTCCAGGTTTTCGTGGGCCCCAGGCCAAAAAGTCCCAGTGGGCCCCTTTAACACATACCACAATTCATGATGCTCCGATACGGCAGAGAAATATAGGTATAGTACAATGACAAATAGTTCACTTCTTACATTACATGAGTGGTATCTATTTTAAATTCTACAATATCTCAAAAACTGGACAGTATATTCCACCATACAGTATTATTGCCACCACATAGTGCACTATACAGAATAATGATCCCCATATATTGCTCCATAAATAATTTATCCCATATAATGTTCCATACAGTATATGATGAGCTCCACATAATGCTTCAGTATATGCTGGACCCCCATGGATGATGCTCCAGTGTATGATGGGCCTATACTGTATAATGCTCCATATAAAATGGGCCCCATATGATGCTCCAGTGTATAATGGGCCCCGTATATGATGCTCCAGTGTATGATGGGCCCCATTTACAATGCTCCCGTGTATAATGGGCCCCCTATATGATGCTCCAGTGTATGATAGGCCCCATTTATAATGCTCCAGTGTATGATGGTCCCCATGGATGATGCTCCAGTGTATGATGGGCCTATATAATGCTCCATATATAATGGGCCCCATATGATGCTCCAGTGTATATTGGGCCCCATTTATAATGCTCCAGTGTATGATGAGCCCCATATAATGCTCCAAATATACTGGTCCCCATATGTAATGCTTCATATAATGGGCTCCATGTGATTCCCCATAAATAATGAACCCCATATGATGCTCTAGTATATGATGGGCCCCATATACACTGTGTGCAGAATTATTAGGCAAATGAGTATTTTGATTACATCATCCTTTTTATACATGTTGTCCTACACCAAGCTGTATAGGCTTGAAAGCCAACTGTCAATTATGTAAATCAGGTGATTGCATCTCTGTAATGAGGGGTGTGATCTAATGACATCAACACCCTAGATAAGGTGTGCTTAATTATTAGGCAACTTCCTTTCCTTTGGCAAAATGGGTCAGAAGAGAGATTTGACGGACTATGAAAGTCAAAAATTGTAAGATGTCTTGCAGAGGGATGCAGCAGTCTTGAAATTGCCAAACTTTTGAAGCGTGATCACCGAACAATCAAGCGTTTCATGGCAAATAGCCAACAGGGTCGCAAGAAACGTGTTGATAAAAAAAGGCTCAAAATAACTGCCCATGAATTGAGGAAAATCAAGCGTAAAGCTGCCAAGTTGCCATTTGCCACCAGTTTTGCCATATTTCAGAGCTGCAACGTTGCTGGAGTATCAAAAAGCTCAAGGTGTGCCATACTCAGGGACATGGCCAAGGTAAGGAAGGCTGAAAAACAACCACCTTTGAACAAGAAACATAAGATAAAATGTCAAGACTAGGCCAAGGAATATGTAAAGACTGATTTTTCTAAGGTTTTATGGACTGATAAAATGAGAGTGAATCTTGATGGGCCAGATGGATGGGCCCGAGGCTGGATCAGTAAAGCCAGAGAGCTCCTCTCCGACTCAGACGCCAGCAAGGTGGAGGTGGGTGTTATGATGAGTCACCGAAGGAGGAAAAAACAAAATACCAGCTAAGTCCAGAAAAACCAGAGAGGTTGGCAGCTATCGGATTGCAGACCCCTGAACCTATCCACAACAACTAGCAGTAGCCGTGGGGGGTTCCTACGGTGCCCTAGACCCCTCGATCACAGCCGGAGAGCTACATAGCCTAAAGACAGAAAGGGGAAAAACTAAACTGCCCCAGAGCAGCCCCCAAAGCAATAGGCAGCCCCCAACATATAATGACGGTGAAGCAAGATGAAAACACTAACACAGATAGAAAGATAGGTTGAGCAAATGATGGGGCCCAAGCTAACTACATAGGACAGGATAGGAAAGCTGCTGTCTGCCATCCGCAAAAACCCTATCAAAATGAGCCAACCGACTGATAGGAAAAACAGGCCATGAAGTCGCTGGGCTTCAAAAGACTCTACCAGTACTCAGGTATATTCTGAAGACAAAGCAAAAGATCAAAAGATCAGAGACAAAAATGGAATTCACCTCACCCCCAGCCGGGGATGGCAGAACTCCCAAAAAACAAGGCAAAACAAAAACAAAACTGAAGAGTACAAAGCAGAGCAGAAAAACTTAGCTTTAAGACGCAGAAATCAGACTGGTCTCCAAGAATCCAGCAGGAAAATCACCAGCCAGGAAGAAGGGCATCGGCAGCCTTATATCCAGTCCTCAATTCCAGCCACCCAGTTATCATCTAGCTGCCCAGGTGTTTGGTAATCAGTCTCACTACCTTCCTTCACCAGAGGAGGGAGTTCATCAGACCTCAATGGTGAAGGGAAAAATGAACTCACAAAAGTACCTCCCCCTTGTGGAAGGGTCACCGAACCCTCATCCATGCCACCAGGGTGATCCGGGTGAGCCCGATGAAAGGCACGCACCAATCTTTCGGCATGAATATCAGAGCCAGAGACCCAGTAATTATCCTCCTGACCATAACCCTTCCACTTAACCAAATACTGGAGTCTCCGTCTAGCCAGACAGGAATCCAGTATCTTCTCTACCTCATACTCCATGTTACCTTCAACCAATACAGGGTCAGGAGGTGCCACCCCAAACCAACAAACCTCTTCAACAAGGACTTATGGAACACATTATGAATCTTAAACGTGACAGGAAGAGCCAACCGAAAAGAGACCGGATTAATAATCTCCAAAATCTTGTAAGGTCCAATAAATCTAAGCTTAAACTTAGGAGAAGCCACCTTCATAGCGATATTTTTTGATGACAACCAAACCATATCACCCACCTTAAACTGGGGACCAATGGTCCTATGTCGGTTGGAAAACCGCTGGGCCTTTTCCTGGGAGAGAGACAATTTATCTACCACTTGGTCCTAGATCTGGTGCATTCTCTCCACCACAGTCTCAACACCTGGGCAGGCAGAAGGCTCCACCTGCCCTGAAGAAAATCGAGGATGAAACCCAAAGTTACAAAAAAAAGGTGACAACAAAGTGGCAGAACTAGCTCTATTATTTAAAGCAAATTTGGCCAAGGGCAAAAATGAAACCCAATCATCCTGATCAGCGGAAATAAAACATCTCAAATACGACTCCAAAGTCTGGTTTGTTCTCTCCGTCTGCCCGTTGGTCTGAGGGTGAAACGTAGAGGAGAAGGACAACTGAATTCCCAGCTTGGAACAGAAAGTCCTCCAAAATCTAGACACAAACTGAACTCCTCTGTCAGACACAATGTTCTCAGGAATCCCGTGCAAGCGAACTACCTGTTGCAAAAACAAGGGCACCAACTCAGAGGAAGATGGCAACTTAGGGAGTGGTACAAGATGGACCATCTTAGAGAATCTATCACAAATCACCCAAATAACGGTCATTCTCTGAGAGACAGGCATATCAGAGATAAAATCCATTGAAATATGGGTCCATGGCCTCTTGGGCACCGGCAAAGGCATCAACAACCCACTAGAGCGAGAACAAGGTTTAGACCGGGAGCAAGTCCCACAGGACTGCACAAAATTCCTGACATCACGAGACAAGGCGGGCCACCAAAAAGACCGACTCACCAGATCTCTAGTACCAAAAATACCTGGATGACCAGCCAATGCAGAGCAATGAACTTCAGACATCACTCTCTTCCTCCACTGGTCAGGAACATACAGCTTTCCACTGGGACAATGCTCAGGTTTGTCCTCCTGAAACTCTTCCAGAGCACGTCTCAAATCGGGCGAGATGGCAGAAAGAACTACCCCCTCACCTAAGATGGTAGCAGGCTTGGTCACAACAGGAGAATCAGCAAAGAAACTCCTAGAGAGGGCGTCTGCCTTGACATTCTTAGTGCCAGGAAGAAAAGAGACCACAAAATCAAAACGTGTGAAAAACAAGGCCCACCTAGCCTGTCTAGGATTCAAGCGTTTGGCCGACTCTAGGTAAATCAAATTCTTGTGGTCAGTAAGGACCACGACCTGGTGTTTAGCTCCCTCCAACCTATGTCTCCACTCCTCAAATGCCCATTTCATGGCCAACAGTTCCCGATTCCCCACATCATAGTTACGTTCGGATGGGGAGAACTTTCGGGAAAAGAAAGCACAGGGATTCATTTTAGATGTCACAGGATCTTTTTGGGACAAAACAGCTCCTGCACCAATCTCAGAGGCGCCCACCTCTACCTGAAACGGGAGTGAGACATCAGGTTGCCGCAGAACCGGAGCAGAAGTGAATCTTCGCTTCAGCTCCTGAAAGGAAGAAACAGCCTCCGGAGACCAATTCAGCACATCAGCTCCCTTCTTAGTCAAATCAGTCAATGGCCTGGCAATACTAGAAAAATTAGCTATAAATTTCCGATAAAAATTAGCAAAACCCAAAAACTTCTGAAGGGCCTTCAAAGAAGTGGGCTGAACCCAATCATAAATGGCCTGTACCTTGGCCGGGTCCATTTCAATAGTTGACGGAGACAAAATGAATCCCAAAAATGAAATCCTCTGTACCCCAAAAAGGCATTTCGATCCCTTGAAGTACAGGGAATTCTCCCTCAAAATCCGGAACACAGTCCGAACATGTTCCACATGGGAGTCCCAATCCTTGGAAAAGATCAAAATATCATCCAAATAGATAATCAAAAATTTATCCACAAAGTCTCGGAAAATATCGTTCATGAAGGATTGGAAGACAGAAGGGGCATTAGTGAGCCCAAAAGGCATCACCAGGTACTCAAAATGTCCCTCCGGAGTATTACACGCCGTCTTCCATTCATCCCCATGCTTAATGCGAATAAGATTATACGCCCCCCAGAGGTCAAGCTTGGTAAACCAGCAAGCACCTTTACCTCTAGAGAATAGATCAGAAATCAGGGGTAACGGATACTGATATTTAACAAATTTTGTTGAGGGCACGATAGTCAATACAAGGCCTTAATGAACCATCTTTTTTAGCCACGAAAAAAAAATCAGCACCTAAAGGTGAAGAGGATAGTCTAATATGACCCTTCTCCAACGACTCCTTAATATAGGATCGCATAGCCTCGTGCTCGGGTACAGATAAATTGAAAAGACGACCCTTGGGAAATTTACACCCCGGGCTCAGCTCAATTGCACAGTCATAACTCCTATGAGGAGGCAAAGACTCAGACTCATTCTCACTAAATTCATCATAAAAGTCAGCCAAATAGTCAGGAACATCATGCGACTGGGGAGAGGTGGAGAAAACAGGAGCATCGCTAAGGGCACACCGACAACCCCAACTCACCACAGACACAGATTTCCAATCCAAAACTGGATTATGGATTTGCAACCAGGGAAACCCCAGAACAATGGTATCATGCAAATTATGCAACACCAAAAATCTGCAATTTTCTTGATGGTCTGGGGCGACCCGCATTACCACCTGGGTCCAAAACTGAGGTTTATTTTTCGCCAAAGGAGTCGCATCAATACCCCTCAAAGGGATAGGCGTCCGCAAAGGCATCATAGGAAATCCACAACGTTTAGTAAAATCCAAGTCCATCAGGTTCAGAGCTGCTCCCGAATCCACAAAAGCCTTGGCGGAAAATGTGGACAGGGAGCAGATCAGAGTAATTGCTAGAAGAAACTTAGGTTGAACACCACCCACAGAAAACGTGTGAGCACAACGTTTCTCTCGTTTAGGGCAGACAGAAATAATATGCGAGGCATCTCCACAAAAAAAACACAGCTTATTATGCCTTCTGAACTCCTGACGTTGCGCCCTGGACAAAACTCTATCACATTGCATAGGTTCAGACATTTGTTCAACATGTGGCAAAACCTCTCGTGCGGTCTTGCGTTCACGCAAACGCCGATCAACCTGAATGGCTAATGACATAGAATCGTCAAGACCAGAGGGAACAGGAAATCCCACCATAGTATCTTTTACGGTTTCTGACAAACCCTTCCGAAAGAGAGCTGCCAAGGCACCATCATTCCAGGTAGTAAGGACTGCCCACTTTCGGAATTTTTGACAGTATAACTCTGCAGAATCCTGACCCTGGCTCACTGCCAACAGGGCTTTCTCAGCTTGATCAATAGCATTAGGTTCATCATACAACAACCCCAAGGCTTGAAAAAATGCATCCACATTATTTAGAATAGGATCATCAGGTTTCAAAGAAAACGCCCAATCCTGGGGATTGCCGCACAGCAAAGAGATGACAATTTTAACCCGCTGCGCGGAGCTCCCCGACGAGTTAGGCTTCAAGGCAAAAAAATAATTTGCAATTATTCTTGAAATTCAAAAATGTAGACCGATCCCCAAAAAACACATCAGGAGTAGGGATCTTTGGTTCAGCAGCATGTGAATGAGTAAGATAGGCGGAAATTCCCCGCACTTCCGCAGCAAGCTGCTCCACATGATCAGACAATTGCTTCCTCTCCATTGAGAGAAAAAAAATTCCCCCTACGGCCTCAGAGATATAGAGGAAAAAATATACACAAAGAAATTCTGACACCTTCTTTTTTTTTTTTTTTTACAATTCTTTCCTGCTATTGAGTACCCTAGGATCTGCGGTATGGCCGGTGATTCTGTTATGGATGAGTCACCGAAGGAGGAAAAAACAAAAATAATAGCTAAGTCCAGAAAACCAGAGAAGTTGGCAGCTATCAGATTGCAGACCCCTGATCCTATCCACAACAACTAGCAGTAGCCGTGGGGGGTTCCTACGGTGCCCTAGACCCCTCGATCACAGCCGGAGAACTAAATAGGCCTAAAGAAAGAAAGGGGAAATCTAAACTGCCCCAGAGCAGACCCCAAAGCAATAGGCAGCCCCCAACATATAATGACGGTGAAGCAAGATGAAAAACACTAACACAGATAGAAAGATAGGATGAGCAAATGATGGGGCCCAAGCTAACTAAATAGGACAGGATAGAAAAGCTGCTGTCTGCAATCCGCAAAAAACCCTATCCAAAAAATGTCCCAACCGTCTGATAGGAGAAACAGGCCCTGAAGTCGCTAGGCTTCAAAAGACTATATCAGCACTCAGGTATATTCTGAAGACAGAGCCAGAGATCAACAGATCAGAGAAAAAATGGAATTCAGCTCACCCCCGGCCGGGGATGGCTGAACTCCAAAAAAAAACAAGGCAAACAAAACCAGAACTAAAGTGTACAAAAGGCAGAGCAAAACTTCACTTTGAGAAGCAGAAATCAGACTGGTCTCCAAGAATCCAGCAGGAAAATCACCGGCAAGGCAGCAGGGCGTCGGCTGCCTTATATCCAGTCATCAGTTCCTGTGACCCAGTCATCATCTACCTGCTCAGCTGTTTGGTAATCAGCCTCACTATCTTCCTTCGCCAGAAGAGGGAGTTCATCAGACCTCACTGGTGAAGGGAAAAATGAACTCACAACAGGATCCCATCTGTGTCTCCCCACTATTCTAACAATGGACGCTCTCTCCGCGATCATTTCCTCCTCTATACGGTTATTATGGGGAATGACACTGTGATGACTTTTCTTCTGGAAGAGACACAGATCACATGTGACTAATATTGCAGTGTGAATAGAAACTTATATTTTCCGGTATTTTTCTGCCCTTACATTGTGGGTTATGAGGTGTTTGGGGCTTGTTTTTTGTTCCGCCCTTTTCCCTTTGTTGTTATCTTTCCAGTTGGTAATTGGGATTCTAATATAAGCCCATATATCCCGGGAAGTGTCAGGTGCTGGGATCTCATTATATTATTAATAACAATTTCATTCCCGATTATTCCCGTCATTTATTGCTCGTTACATTCTCTCTATATAATAACAGATTCCTCTTTGTTACACGTCCTAATACTGATCATTTATATCTCTATATTGTAGAGGAAACATTTCTAGGAGTGTATACACTTCACCACAAACACTTCCCATAGATTTTATTATCCATCACTGTTATTAAGCTGCTTTTCTCTTTATATCTTTACCATATCACTGTTTATTCCCTTTTCTTACCCGTTGCACAGTTGCGCTCTCACTGGTCACTTGGTGGGGTCACATTTGGCACTTTTCACATGCAGTTTTGTTTCCAGACCCCCCTCACTATCACTTTACCTGATTGATCACTACCAGATGGCTCTATGCAGCATTATTCATCTTGGTCTTACCAACAGGTTTTCATCCTGAACCTCCTGCTTCACTGGGGATGCTGAACTCTCGCGTGGTGTGGCCTAGTCCGGTCTCCATGGCGACGAGTCCATCCAGCGTCATTCCGGTCACTCCTCTTTGGTGTGACACCATCCAATCAGAGGTACCCGGAGGCAGAGTTACCCGGGATGGCGTGTGACGCTGTTTCCTGGATCCCGCACGTGACACACCACCCGGGGGCGTCACAGATGCATGTACCCACGTGGGGTATACTCGCTCCCTGTGACCTATGATTGGCATTTGCCCCAGGTCGCTCGGTTTGCACCAATAAGCCATCGGGGTATGTCCCAACCACTATTAGGTGTCACGCCAACATTTTACTCTGATGGCACTTTTGCACATGGCCACTAGATGGCGCTACAACATTTGACATTTGCCTGAATTTTTATATCTACACATGGTTTACACAAATTATATTTTCTTGTGGTAACTCTATACTATTTACCATTAGAAGCTGTGGATTTCTGTAATTATCTGTATGTATACATGATTGATTACCACTTCTGGCTCTGTAAAAACAATCCCCTTTAACCCCTTTCCGACACCGGGTGTAAATGTACTTCCTCCCTTTGATGTGGGCTCCGGCGGTGAGCCAACATCTTTTCCGGCACGTCAGCTATTTTGAACAGCTGCCATTTGCCCCGAACAGCCTCTGACAGCGGCATTTAATGCACATTTCCAGCAAGCGCATCGGAAATCCCGCCCATCGGTGACCCCGTCACATTATCATGGGTCACCGATGGGTTGGCATGACAACCAGAGGTCTCCAGCAGACCTCTATGCTTGTCACTGCCGGAATACTATGAAATCCACTCACTAGCCAAAACCGCACGGACCAGGGATCATCCCGCCGATCTCCCGCTCTCCTTTTAACTTGGGCAAAACGCTACTCAGACAACACAGGGTGAGGGTAACACAGTGTGGGCAATGCTTTACTGTACCACAGAACAGGCAGATAACACATAGAACACGAAGAAAAGATGAGGTGGCACTCACCAGTGTAAAAAGTCTGTTCTTTATTGATCAAGCAGTTCACAGCATGTCCTCAGGGAGATGGAGTATGCGAGTGACGACGGCCATTTTGCGCTTCTGCGGGTCCACACTTTCTTTACTTGGTGTGCACCCGAAGTGTCCGGTTACATGAGCTCGTCATGGCTCACTGAGCAGTATCGCACCGAGCACATGTGGCGGCCGTGATTTCCCTGCCGTGCAGTTTATCTCTTTGTATGCTAACACATAGAACAGTCAAAGAAAAATACCCAAGATGGGGCACATTACAGAGTCTCACCCTCCACTGACCCGCCAGGATAATAGCAGCTGTGACTACAGATCTTCCAGGGTCGCAACTCCACCTGTGGCGCACACACACAGGGGTAATGACAAGCATAGGAAATTGACAGTCCATACAAGGCCAGTTGATCCGAGGATCACAACCTGTCTCCAAACGTATCCATGGTTCAGCGATGGTCAATGGAGCAGATCTGTATTTTTCCAACCGCGGCTGAAAACCCCTAGGTTGTTTCCTATAGAATGATAGATCCGTGTCCCTTGTGATGATGTTGTGGCTTCTGTCCTGTCTCTTGTCCTTTGGATGTATAGATGTCAATATTATCGGCTTACACAAACAAAAGTCTGTTTTCTTGACCAACCAGAAATCAACACTTACATTTAAAGCCAACATACAGATAACATTCTATTATTCTTCGTTTGCTAAAAAAATATTCATCTGGTTAGTTAAGATACAATGCTGTAAGTCTTCACAATGCCAAAAGTAAAAAAAAGTTTTTAAAAATGTTAAAAAAATATAAAAGTTCAAATCACCCCTCTTTCAAAATACAGCAATAAAAAAATCAAACATACACATACTTGTTATAGCCGCGTTCAGAATCGCCCGATCTATCAATATAAAAAAGAATTAACCCGATCGCTAAATGGCATAACGAGAAAAAAGGTCAAAACGCCAGAATTACTTTTTTTGGTTGCCGCAACGTTGCATTAAAATGCAATAACGGCCGATCACAAGATCGTATCTGCATCAAAATGGTCTCCATTAAAAACATCAGCTCGGCAAGTAAAAAATAAGCCCTCACCCAATGCGAGATCATAAAAAATGGAGACGCGACGGGTATCGGAAAATGGTGCAATTCTTTTATACTTTACCTAATAAAGAGGAGTTATTTTTACTGATACAGTGGGTATGGAAAGTATTCAGACCCCTTTAAATTTTTCACTCTTTGTTTCATTGCCGCCATTTGGTAAATTCAAAATCATACTATCTATTCCTGACACTGGAGGGGCTTATAAGCTTCCGAAGTATAGAGTTTGAGGTCTGGGATCTGCCAATATGGGGCTAGTTTTCTGACTGTTTCGAATAACATGATACATGATTTTAGTTTTTTTTGTCTAGTCTTGCTTGAATATAGGTCAATATTAAATAGTCTCCTGATGAGTCGCCTTTGGTGAGGACGATGAAGCCCGTAGAAATGAGAGGCTTGGAGAGTGAGTGTGTATACGTCACCTCACCCGATATATTGAACTGTGGGGTATATGTTTTTTTCTATTAGTCACCTTCTGACTAACCTTCAGAGGGTGAATTATGGGTATAGTTTTACATTTGGAATTAATAAAGTTTAGTTTTATGTCAGCAAACATGAGGAATGACAAGAGACAACCCATTTAAGAAGATTCAGTTTGGGTTAAAACTACTCCGACACTATGAATATAAAAAAGTCTTCTCCCCTATGTGACGACTCTGATGTTTATTAACAGATGATTTCCAAGTAAAATATTTCCAACATTAAGAAAATGAAAAAGGCTTCTCCTCTGTGTGCCTGCTCTGATGGCGATCAAGGAGCGCTTTGTGGTTAAAATATTTCCCACATTAACAGGAAAAAGGCTTCTCCCCTGTGTGAGTTCTCTGGTGCTTAACACAATTTGATTTATTGTTAAAACATTTGCCACATTCTGAACATGAAAAAGGCTTCTCTCCTGTGTGAATTCTCTGGTGCTTAACACAATCTGATTTATTGTTAAAATATTTCCCACATTCTGAACAGGAAAAAGGCTTCTCCCCTGTGTGAATTCTCTGATGGCGATCAAGACTTATTTTCCATTTAAAGTCTTTCCCACATACTGAACATGAATATGGCTTCTCTGCTGTGTGAATTCTCTGATGTTTAACAAGATTTGGTTTCTGAGTAAAACGTTTCCCACATTCTGAACATGAAAAAGGCTTCTCTCCTGTGTGGGTTCTTTGGTGTTCATCAAGATTCCCTTTGTAGTTAAAAGATTTGCCACATTCTGAACAGGAAAAAGGCTTCTCCCCTGTTTGAGTTCTTTGGTGATTAACCAAATCTGATTTCCGGTTAAAATATTTCCCACATTCTGAACAGGAAAAAGGCTTCTCCTCTGTGTGAGTTCTCTGATGGCGATCAAAATCTATTTTCCATTTAAAACATTTCCCACATTCTGAACATAAAAAAGGCTTCTCCCCTGTGTGAGTTCTCTGGTGCTTAACACAACCTGATTTATTGTTAAAACATTTCCCACATTCTGAACATGAAAAAGGCTTCTCCCCTGTGTGAGTTCTTTGGTGGATAACAAAATGTGATTTACGTGCAAAACATTTCCCACATTCTGAACAAGAAAAAGGCTTCTCCCCTGTGTGGATTCTCTGGTGATTAACACAATCTGATTTATTGTTAAAACATTTCCCACATTCTGAACATGAAAAAGGCTTCTCCCCTGTGTGAGTTCTCCTGTGGGTAACAAATTGTGATTTCTGTGCAAAACATTTCCCACATTCTGAACAGGAAAAAGGCTTCTCCCCTGTGTGATTTCTTTGGTGGGTAACAAACTGTGATTTATGTGCAAAACATTTTCCACATTCATAGAATCATAGAATCATAGAATCATAGAATCGTAGAGTTGGAAGGGACCTCCTGGGCCATCTGGTCCAACCCCCTGCTCAAAGCAGGATTCGCTAAATCATCCCAGTCAGATGTCTGTCCAGCCTCTGTTTGAAGACTTCCATTGAAGGAGAACTCACCACTTCTCGTGGCAGCCTGTTCCACTCATTGATCACTCTAACTGTCAAAAAGTTTTTTCTAATATCTAATCTGTGTCTCCTCCCATTCAGTTTCATCCCATTGCTTCTAGTCTTTCCTTGTGCAAATGAGAATAAAGTTGATCCTTCTACAACGTGACAGCCCTTTAGATATTTGTAGACAGCTATTAAGTC
Source organism: Dendrobates tinctorius (assembly GCF_039654945.1). Lineage (NCBI taxonomy): Eukaryota > Metazoa > Chordata > Amphibia > Anura > Dendrobatidae > Dendrobates > Dendrobates tinctorius. The sequence goes on along the minus strand of NW_027362069.1, from coordinate 2,677,060 downwards.
TCCTCTCAGTCTTCTCTTTTGCAAACTAAACATTCCCAAATCCTGCAACCTTTCCTCATAAGACAGGGTTTGCAGACCGGTCACCATTCTGGTCGCTCTTTTCTGAACTTGCTCCAGTTTGTTGATGTCTTTTTTAAAATGTGGCGCCCAAAACTGGACACAATATTCCAGATGAGGTCTGACCAAAGAGGAGTAGAGGGAAATAATGACTTCACGTGATCTAGACTGTATGCTTCTGTTAATACATCCTAGAATTGCATTTGCCTTTTTTGCTGCTGCATCACACTGTTGACTCATATTCAGTCTGTGATCTATTAGTATACCCAAGTCTTTTTCACATGTGCTGTCACTTAGCCCTATTCCTCCCATTCTATATATGCTTTTTCCATTTTTATTGCCCAGATGTAGGGCAATACATTCTGAACATGAAAAAGGTTTCTCCCCTGTGTGAGTTCTCTGGTGGGTAACAAAAGTTGATTTCTGTGCAAAATATTTCCCACATTCTGAACAGGAAAAAAGCTTCTCCCCTGTGTGAGTTCTCTGGTGGGTAACAAAAGTTGATTTCTTTGCAAAACATTTCCCACATTCTAAACATGAAAAAGGTTTTTCTCCAGTGTGAATTCTCTGGTGATGAACACAATCGGATTTATTGTTAAAACATTTCCCACATTCTGAACATGAAAAAGGTTTCTCCCCTGTGTGAGTTCTCTGGTGGGTAACAAAAGTTGATTTCTGTGCAAAATATTTCCCACATTCTGAACAGGAAAAAGGCTTCTCCCCTGTGTGAGTTCTCTGGTGGGTAACAAATGTTGATTTCTTTGTAAAACATTTCCCACATTCTGAACATGAAAAAGGCTTCTCCCCTGGACGAGCTCTCTGGTAGTTAATTAAAATTGATTTCTGTGCAAAATATTTCCCACCTTCTGAACAGGAAAAAGGTTTCGCTCCTGCGTGAGTTCTCTGGTGAGTAACAAAATGTGATTTCCATGTAAAATACTTCCCACATTCTGAACATGAATATGGCTTCTTTGCTTTAGGAGCAGTTGGCTTTTTATTGCCTCTTTTGTGACTTTGATTTTCCTTAGTAGTCAGTAATGAATCAGAAGATGGGACCTGTTTCATAGGATCAGATGAGAAATCTTTGCTGTGAATGGATAATGATATATCTGGAGTAACAGCAATCACTTCAGTTCTATCTCGTAGGATCTCAAGATCATCAGATTTAAAAGTTGAAGATGTCAGCTGTCCCTCTGATCTCCTGGTACAGTCATCTGCTAAGATAAAAAAACAATTATTTTTTAATAAAATATCCTTGAGTTTTATATATTTGAACATTTCTACTTAAACTGTCCATAAAAATGGCAAGCTTTGTAATAAACTTTATTTACCAAGACAAGGACAGTTCACAGTCTAATAGAAAACCTTGTTGGATGAACAGGGTCGGACTGGGATGCCTAGGGCCCACCCTATGGCTACCATAAACAGTTTTATTACGTGTTCATTTTTTGGCCTCTCCCACTAAAACGTGTGCCTTTTTGCAAGCTGTACAGTGTGCAAAAGAGAACGCTCTCAGCCTCCTATATATCGTACAGACCGCACGCTCAGCCTCCTATATATCGTACAGACCGCACTCTCAGCCTCCAATATATCATACAGACCGCACTCTCAGCCTCCTATATATCGTAAAGACCGCACCCTCAGCCTCCTATATATCATACAGACCGCACTCTCAGCCTCCAATATATCATACAGACCGCACTCTCAGCCTCCTATATATCGTACAGACCGCACTCTCAGCCTCCTATATATCGTACAGACCGCACTCTCAGCCTCCTATATATCGTACAGACCGCACTCTCAGCCTCCAATATATCGTACAGACCGCACTCTCAGCCTCCAATATATCGTACAGACCGCACTCTCAGCCTCCAATATATCATACAGACCGCACTCTCAGCCTCCTATATATCGTAAAGACCGCACTCTCAGCCTCCTATATATCGTAAAGACCGCACTCTCAGCCTCCAATATATCATACAGACCGCACTCTCAGCCTCCAATATATCGTACAGACCGCACTCTCAGCCTCCTATATATCGTACAGACCGCACTCTCAGCCTCCAATATATCGTACAGACCGCACTCTCAGCCTCCTATATATCGTACAGACCGCACTCTCAGCCTCCTATATATCGTAAAGACCGCACTCTCAGCCTCCAATATATCATACAGACCGCACTCTCAGCCTCCTATATATCGTAAAGACCGCACCCTCAGCCTCCAATATATCATACAGACCGCACTCTCAGCCTCCAATATATCATACAGACCGCACTCTCAGCCTCCTATATATCATACAGACCGCACTCTCAGCCTCCTATATATCGTACAGACCGCACTCTCAGCCTCCAATATATCGTACAGACCGCACTCTCAGCCTCCAATATATCGTACAGACCGCACTCTCAGCCTCCAATATATCGTACAGACCGCACTCTCAGCCTCCAATATATCATACAGACCGCACTCTCAGCCTCCAATATATCGTAAAGACCGCACTCTCAGCCTCCAATATATCGTACAGACCGCACTCTCAGCCTCCAATATATCGTACAGGCCGCACTCTCAGCCTCCTATATATCGTACAGACCGCACTCTCAGCCTCCTATATATCGTACAGACCGCACTCTCAGCCTCCAATATATCGTACAGACCGCACTCTCAGCCTCCTATATATCGTACAGACCGCACTCTCAGCCTCCAATATATCGTACAGACCGCACTCTCAGCCTCCAATATATCATACAGACCGCACTCTCAGCCTCCAAAATATCGTAAAGACCGCACTCTCAGCCTCCAATATATCGTACAGACCGCACTCTCAGCCTCCAATATATCGTACAGGCCGCACTCTCAGCCTCCTATATATCGTACAGACCGCACTCTCAGCCTCCAATATATCGTACAGACCGCACTCTCAGCCTCCTATATATCGTACAGACCGCACTCTCAGCCTCCAATATATCGTACAGACCGCACTCAGCCTCCTTTCTATTGTACTGACCGCACTCTCAGCCTCCTATATATCGTACAGACCGCACTCTCAGCCTCCTATATATCTTACAGACCGCACTCTCAGCCTCCTTTCTATTGTACAGACCGCACTCTCAGCCTCCTATATATCATAAAGACCGCACTCTCAGCCTCCCATATATCGTACAGACCGCACTCTCAGCCTCCAATATATCGTACAGACCGCACTCAGCCTCCTTTCTATTGTACTGACCGCACTCTCAGCCTCCTATATATCGTACAGACCGCACTCTCAGCCTCCAATATATCGTACAGACCGCACTCTCAGCCTCCTTTCTATTGTACAGACCGCACTCTCAGCCTCCTATATATCATAAAGACCGCACTCTCAGCCTCCCATATATCGTACAGACCGCACTCTCAGCCTCCTATATATCGTACAGACCGCACTCTCAGCCTCCTATATATCGTACAGACCGCACTCTCAGCCTCCTATATATCGAACAGACCGCACTCTCAGCCTCCTATATATCGTACAGACCGCACTCTCAGCCTCCTATATATCGTACAGACCGCACTCAGCCTCCTTTCTATCGTACAGACCGCACTCTCAGCCTCCTATATATCGAACAGACCGCACTCTCAGCCTCCAATATATCATACAGACCGCACTCTCAGCCTCCAATATATCATACAGACCGCACTCTCAGCCTCCAATATATCATACAGACCGCACACTCAGCCTCCTATATATCGAACAGACCGCACTCTCAGCCTCCTATATATCGAACAGACCGCACTCTCAGCCTCCTATATATCGTACAGACCGCACTCAGCCTCCTTTCTATTGTACAGACCGCACTCTCAGCCTCCTATATATCATACAGACTGTACTCTTGGCATCCTATATCACATACAGACTCAGTCTCCTATAATAGATACTTTCCATAAGTGTGGTATGTACAGTAAATAGGATGCCGATATTGCGGTATGTACGGAATATTGACCTCGTATATGAGGCTGGGGCCTCTTATTAGGCCTCCTAGGAGACATACAGACTGTCGGCCTCCTATAAGACATACAGACTGTCGGCCTCCTATTAGGCCCCTTATAAGACATACAGACTGTCGGCCTCCTATGAGACATACAGACTGTCGTCTCCTATTAGGCCCCCTATAAGACATACAGACTGTCGCCATCTTAGATATTGTACAGACTGCACTCTCTGCCTATATACGGCATACAGGAGGATGATAGTGCGGTCTGTACAGTCGGTATACAGGCCTCATATGACATATTAGGCCATATAAGAGTGTGGTGTGTGTGTATCTTATATTGGAGGCACTGGCAGAGATTGTGATCGGTAATGCTGCATCATGTCATGTGTTTGAGCAGGGCCGGTTTTAGGCAAAGTGGGACCCTAGGCAAAGTTTAAAATGGGGCCCCAAATGCTAACATATTGCACATCACACAGAAGCAGTTCGATTGTATTTACATGTGCTGAGTTAAGGCTGCTAAATGAGTGTGATCGACAATATTGAAGTCGTTCAACACTTGTTTCCCGGCCTCTTTTCACCGCCTGAGAAAGAATGATGGGGACAGAACAATCCCTAATGGATCAATCTGTCCCCATACAGTATCATGTTATCAGCAGCACATCTACAGTTTACACCCCATAGTCCTCCATATAATATAATGTACCCCATAGTCCTCCATATAGTATAATACACCCCCTACAGTCCTCCATATAGTATAATATACTCCCCATAGTCCTCCATATAGTATAATACACCGCCATAGTCATCCATGTAGTACAATTCACTTCCCATAGTATAATGCACCCCATAGTTCTTCATATAGTATAATGTATTCCCCATAGTCCTTGATACAGTATAATGCAGCCACACCATAGAGCATAATGAAGCCACCCCATAGAGCATAATGCAGCCACCCCAAAGAGTATAATGCAGCCCCGCCATACAATATAATGTAACCCCCATAGAATAAAATGCAGCCCCACTCTTACAGTTTAATGCAGCCACCCCTTAGAGCATAATGTAGCCACCCCAAAGAATATAATGTAACTCCCCATAGAATATACTATAGCCCCCTAATATAGTATAATGCAGCCGCTCCATAGAATATATGGCAGCCCCTAATATAGTATAATGTAGCCCCTCCATAGAATACAATGTAGCCCTCCTCATATAGTATAATACAGCCCCAATAGAATATAATGTAGCCCCCTCAAAAAATATAATAGAGCCCCCATACAATATAATCTAGCCCCACAGACTATAATGCAGCCCCCCATAGAATACAATGTAGCCTCCTCATATAGTATAATGTAGCCCACTCAGAGTATGATGCGATCACCCCAATAGAATATAATATAATACAGCCCCCCATAGAATATAATGTAGCCCCGAATAGAATAGAATACAGCCCACCTCCCCATAGAATATAATGTATCCCCCTATATTATATAACACAGCCTCCCCCATAGAATATAATGTATAATGTACCCATCATGGTATATAACACAGCCACATAATATATAGCACAGCCACAAAGTATATAACACAGCCCCACAAAGTATATAACACAGCCCCAAGTGGTATATAGCACAGCACCACATGGTATATGGCACAACCCCACATGGTATATAGTACAGCCCCACATGGTATACAGCACTGCACCACATGGTATACAGCACAGCCCCCATTGGTATACAGCACAGCCCCAGATGGTATACAGCACAGCACCATGGTATATAGCACAGCCCCACATTGGTATACAGCACAGCCCCCCACTGGTATACAGCACAGTCCCATATGGTATACAGCACAACACCATGGTATACAGCACCAAATGGTACACAGCATCAAATGGTATACAGCACTGCCCCATGGTATGCACCAGCTCTCCCTCCCCCCCCGAGAATGGCCCCACAGTCACTGTTACATTTAAAAAAACCAAAACACTCAACTCCTCGTGCCCGCACTGCTCCGGTATCCTGCTCTGCCTGGCACACAGTGAGTGCGCAATGAAGTGTCAGAGGCACAGCAGGGAATGATCATCCATCATTGCTATGAACTGTACCGGCATCTATGATGCCGGTATAGTTCAATGCGGTGGCAGGGGTAGTCGGCATGGGGGCTTTTATAGAACATAATACACATCCCTTTTATTTTTTCCTTTCTTTTCCATGACCCAGAAGTCCCCCATCCAGTTCCGGGTCAGCGGCTGCGGTGTATCGCGCATGCGCCACCAGCACTTCCCCTACCACCTGTACCTCAGCCTGTGTGCCCCGGAAGTCCAACTTTCACTTCCGGGGCAGAAGAATCTGTGTCAGTCGGCGCATGTGCCAGCTCGGCTTCATGCACCGGGCTGCATCCAGGATGCAGGCCTTACCGGAATGCTGCCCCCCACGCAACTGCTATGCTGGTCGGGGCCCGTGAAGCCCAGCTCCATCCCCGGGTCACCATTGGAACCCGTAAGAAGCTGTGTTCCCGCAGCTTCATGCAGCCGACGGCGCGTCTCCCGAGTGAGACCGGGCGGCCCTCCCCAGACCCAGCCATCGTGCCATCCACTAGATGAGGAGGGAGCCGTCAAATGGAAACTCCTCCAACGCTGCATCTGGACCACAGCCCCTGCCTTTCCCACAGACCCCGCACAGGCGGCATGCATTGGCCCAGGTATGTGTTCTTGTAGGAGATTCTTCCTGTGGATGCCGTAGGAACAGGAAACCAACTGAGGAGGAGAGGCAGACCTCCCCTTTTATTTTCTGTAGGTTTCCTGTTCCTATGGGGTGGATCCCTCTCTCCAGTGGGTGCTGTCATGGCGAAGGGTAAAATTAGGGGTAGTAGTCCGGTGGCTCTGGCTGACTGGATGATGTGGCATATTAGGGGTAGTAGTCTGGTGGCTCTGACTGATGGGATGATGTGGGATATTAGGGGTAGTAGTCCGGTGGCTCTGGCTGATGGGATGATGTGGGATATTAGGGGTAGTAGTCCGGTGGCTCTGGCTGACGGGATGATGTGGGATATTAGGGGAAGTAGTCTGGTGGCTCTGACTGATGGGATGATGTGGGATATTACGGGTAGTAGTCCGGTGGCTCTGGCTGATGGGATGATGTGGGATATTAGGGGGAGTAGTCCGGTGGCTCTGGCTGATGGGATGATGTGGGATATTAGGGGTAGTAGTGCGGTGGCTCTGGCTGATGGGATGATGTGGGATATTAGGGGTAGTAGTCCGGTGGCTCTGGCTGACGGGATGATGTGGGATATTAGTGGTAGTAGTCCGGTGGCTCGGGATTATGGGATGATGTGGGATATTAGTGGTAGTAGTCCGGTGGCTCTGGCTGACGGGATGATGTGGGATATTATGGGTAGTAGTCCGGTGGCTCTGGCTGACGGGATGATGTGGGATATTAGGGGTAGTCCAGTGGCTCTGGCTGACGAGATGATGTGGGATATTAGGGGTAGTAGTCCGGTGGCTCTGGCTGATGGGATGATGTGGGATATTAGTGGTAGTAGTCCGGTGGCTCTGGCTGATGGGATGATGTGGGATATTAGTGGTAGTAGTCCGGTGGCTGTGACGGGATGATGTGGGATATTAGGGGTAGTAGTCCGGTGGCTCTGGCTGACGGGATGATGTGGGATATTAGGGGTAGTAGTCCGGTGGCTGTGACGGGATGATGTGGGATATTAGGGGTAGTAGTCCGGTGGCTCTGGCTGACGGGATGATGTGGGATATTAGGGGTAGTAGTCCGGTGTCTCTGGCTGATGGGATGATGTGGGATATTAGGGGTAGTAGTCCGGTGGCTCTGGCTGACGGGATGATGTGGGATATTAGTGGTAGTAGTCCGGTGGCTCTGGCTGATGGGATGATGTGGGATATTAGGGGTAGTAGTCCGGTGGCTCTGGCTGACGAGATGATGTGGGATATTAGGGGTAGTTGTCCGGTGGCTCTGGCTGACGGGATGATATGGGATATTAGGGGTAGTAGTCCGGTGGCTCTGGCTGATGGGATGATGTGGGATATTAGGGGTAGTTGTCTGGTGGCTCTGGCTGACGGGATGATATGGGATATTAGGGGGAGTAGTCCGGTGGCTCTGGTTGACGGGATGATGTGAGATATTAGGGGTAGTAGTCCGGTGGCTCTGGCTGACGGGATGATGTGGGATATTAGGGGTAGTAGTCCGGTGGCTCTGGCTGACGGGATGATGTGGGATATTAGGGGTAGTAGTCCGGTGGCTCTGGCTGACGGGATGATGTGGGATATTAGGGGTAGTAGTCCGGTGGCTCTGGCTGACAGGATGATGTGGGATATTAGGGGTAGTAGTCCGGTGGCTCTGGCTGACGGGATGATGTGGGATATTAGGGGTAGTAGTCCGGTGGCTCTGGCTGACGGGATGATGTGGGAAATTAGGGGTAGTAGTCCGGTGGTTCTGGCTGACGGGATGATATGGGATATTAGGGGTAGTAGTCCGGTAGCTCGGGATTATGGGATGATGTGGGATATTAGTGGTAGTAGTCCGGTGGCTCTGGCTGACGGGATGATATGGGATATTAGGGGTAGTAGTCCGGTGGCTCTGGCTGACGGGATGATATGGGATATTAGGGGTAGTAGTCCGGTGGCTCTGGCTGATGGGATGATGTGGGATATTAGGGGTAGTAGTCCGGTGGCTCTGACTGATGGGACGATGTGGGATATTAGGGGTAGTAGTCCGGTGGCTCTGGCTGACGGGATGATGTGGGATATTAGGGGTAGTAGTCCGGTGGCTCTGGCTGACGGGATGATGTGGGATATTAGGGGTAGTAGTCCGGTGGCTCTGGCTGACGGGATGATGTGGGAAATTAGGGGTAGTAGTCCGGTGGTTCTGGCTGACGGGATGATATGGGATATTAGGGGTAATAGTCCGGTAGCTCGGGATTATGGGATGATGTGGGATATTAGCGGTAGTAGTCCGGTGGCTCTGGCTGACGGGATGATGTGGGATATTAGGGGGAGTAGTCCGGTGGCTCTGGCTGACGGGATGATATGGGATATTAGGGGTAGTAGTCCGGTGGTTCTGGCTGACGGGATGATATGGGATATTAGGGGTAATAGTCCGGTAGCTCGGGATTATGGGATGATGTGGGATATTAGGGGTAGTAGTCCGGTGGCTCTGGCTGACGGGATGATGTGGGATATTAGGGGGAGTAGTCCGGTGGCTCTGGCTGACGGGATGATATGGGATATTAGGGGTAGTAGTCCGGTGGCTCTGGCTGATGGGATGATGTGGGATATTAGGGGTAGTAGTCCGGTGGCTCTGACTGATGGGACGATGTGGGATATTATAGTGAATGTGGCTATGAGGAGTGGGCAGGGCTATACACTCAGATTATGCATAATATATATATATATATACATACACACACAGTACAGACCAAAAGTTTGGACACACCTTCTCATTCAAAGAGTTTTCTTTATTTTCATGACTATGAAAATTGTAGATTCACTCTGAAGGCATCAAAACTATCAAAACTATGAATTAACATGTGGAATTTTATAAGTAACAAAAAAGTGTGAAACAACTGAAAATACTGTATGTCTTATATTCTAGGTTCTTCACAGTAGCCACCTTTTGCTTTGATTTCTGCTTTGCACACTCTTGACATTCTCTTGATGAGCTTCAAGAGGTAGTCACCGGAAATGGTTTTCACTTCACAGGTCTGCCCTGTCAGGTTTAATAAGTGGGATTTCTTGCCTTATAAATGGGGTTGGGACCATCAGTTGTGTTGTGCAGAAGTCTGGTGGATGCACAGCTGATAGTCCTACTGAATAGACTGTTAGAATTTGTATTATGGCAAGAAAAAAGCAGCTGACAGTCTATTCAGTAGGAATTAAAAATAAACCAATAAATTTCGTTCAACTTCACAATTGTGTCCCACTTGTTGATTCTTCACCAGAAATTTACATTTGGTATCTTTATGTTTGAAGCATGATACAGTACAGACCAAAAGTGTGTGTGTATATATTGTGCGTGCATGTAGATATAAGTATATATATGTATTTATATATATACATATATGTGTGTGTATGTATATAATATATGTATATATATTATATTATATTGTGCGTGTACAGTATGTGGGGAAAGCTTGAAAAGTTCCAGGGGGCCAAATACTTTCGCAAGGCACTGTAAGGGTACTGTTACAGTTAGCGACGCTCCAGCGATCCCGAGAACGATACGACCTGGTAAGGATCACTGGTGCGTCGCTACATGGTCGCTAGTAAGCTGTCAAAGAGGCAGATCTATTCAGCGACGCAGCAACGATCCGGCGATCCGTATAGCGACCTCGGCGGTCGTTGGGACCTTGTCACACACCAGCTATTCTAAACGATTCCAGCCTGCGTCCCTGAGTTCTGCATCACCAACAAGGTCGCTCGTCGGCGTCAAACACAGCGATGCATGCTGGCCAGTGGGACGCCGACAACGAAAAATGGTCCAGGATGTTTGAGCACGATCAGCGATATCAGGCGGGGGGGTGGTCGCCGCTATGTGTCACACGTAGCGAGATCGCTGGGGCGTCACAAAATCCGTGATGTTCCAGCGATCTCGCTAACGATCTTGTTATGTGAGACAAGGCCTTAACTACAATCAGCGTCGGACTGGAACACCTTGGGCCCACCAGAGAAAATCATTCTTGGGGCCCACTATGTAGCTGCATAGAGTTAAATACCAGACCACCAATTATGCGGTAAAACACGCTAATATCCGGGTATAATATAAGGTTGTACATGTCTTAATTATGTAGCAGGAGTTGGGGTAGCCCCCTCATATAATATAAAGCAGCCCCCTCACATAGTATAATGCAGCCATCTCATAGAATATAATACTGTCCCCCTCATAGGGAATAATGCACCCCCTCATAGGGTATAATCCTGCCCCCTCATAGGGTATAATACTGCCCCCCTCATAGGGTATAATGCACCCCCTCATAGGGTATAATGCACCCCCTCATAGGGAATAATGCTGCCCTCCTCATAGGGTATAATACTGCCCCCCTCATAGGGTATAATGCTGCCCCCCTCATAGGGAATAATGCTGCCCTCCTCATAGGGTATAATGCTGCCCTCCTCATAGGGTATAATACTGCCCCCTCATAGGGTATAATACTGCACCCCTCATAGGGTATAATGCTGCCCTCCTCATAGGGTATAATGCACCCCCTCATAGGGTATAATGCTGCCCTCCTCATAGGGTATAATGCTGCCCCCCTCATAGGGTATAATACTGCCCCCCCTCATAGGGTATAATGCACCCCCTCATAGGGTATAATACTGCCCCCCTCATAGGGTATAATACTGCCCCCTCATAGGGTATAATACTGCCCCCCTCATAGGGTATAATACTGCCCCCCTCATAGGGTATAATACTGCCCCCTCATAGGGTATAATACTGCCCCCCTCATAGGGTATAATACTGCCCCCCTCATAGGGTATAATACTGCCCCCCTCATAGGGTATAATAGATATATAGATAGAGATACATAATAGATAGAGATAGATAATAGATAGAGATATACAGATATAATAATAATAATAATATAGACATATATAGATAGATATAGAGATAAATATATATAGATAGATGGCTATAAATAAAAATAGATATAGAGATATATATAGAGATAGATAGATATAGAGATAATAGATATAGAGATAGATAGATAGATAGATAGATAGATATAGAGATAGATATAGAGATAATAGCTAGATATAGAGATATGTATAGAGATAGATAGATATAGAGTTAGAAAGATAGACAGATATAGAGAGAGATATAGAGATAGATAGAGATAGCTAGATAGATAGATGGATAGATAGATATAGATAATAGATAGATATAGAGATAGATGGATAGATCAATAGATAGATAGATAAAGAGAGAGAGATAGAGATAGATAGATAATGAGATATAGAGATAGATACAGAGATATAGTGTTAGATAGAAAGATAGATATAGAGATAGATAGATATAGAGATAGATATGGATATAGAGATAGATAGATAGACAGATATAGAGATAGATAGATATAGAGATAGATATAGAGATAATATATAGATAGATATAGAGATAATATATAGATAGCTATAGAGAGAGAGATATAGAGATAGATATAGAGATAGATATAGAGATAGATAGGTAGATAGATATAGAGATAATAGATATATATAGAGATAGATAAATATAGATATAAAGATAGATAGAGATAGAGAGAGCGGTAGATATAGAGAGAGATAGATACAGAGATCGATAAATAGATAGAGAGATAGATATAGATATAGATAATAGATAGAGATAGATAAAGATAGATAATAAATATAGAGATAACAGATAGATATAGAGATAGAGTAAGATAGAAAGATATAGAGATAGGTAGATATAGATAATAGAGATAGCTAGATAGATAGACATAATAGATAGATATAGATAGATATAGAGATAGATAGCAAGATAGATATAGAGATAGATGTAGAGATAGAAAGATAGATATAGAGATAGAGCGATAGATAGATAGATAGAGATAAATATAGATAATAGATAGAGATAAATAGATAGATAGAGAAAGATAGATAGAGATAGATATAGAGATAGAAAGATAGATATACAGAGAGATAGATATAGAGATAGAGATAAATAGATAGATAGATAGATATAGAGAGAGATATAGAGAGAAATAGATATAGATATAGAGATAATAGATATATATAGAGATAGATATAGATATAGAGAGAGATAGATACAGAGAAAAGATATAGAGATAAATAGATAGAGAAAGATAGATATATAGATATAGAGATAGAAAGATATAGAGATAGAGCGATAGATAGATATACAGAGAGATAGATATAGAGATAGATAGATATATAGATAGATAGCTATAGAGAGATATAGAGATAGAGCGATAGATAGCGAGAGATATAGATATAGAGATAGATAGATACAGAGAAAAGATATAGAGATAGATAACGGATAGATAAATAGATAGATAGGTATAGAGATAGATAGATATAGATATTAGATAGAGATATATATAGATAAAGATAGATAGATAGAGATGGTAGCTAAATAGATAATAAATATAGAGATAATAGATATAGAGATAGATAGAGTAAGATAGATAGATATAGAGATAGATAGATAGATAGATATAGAGATAGATGTAGAGATAGAAAGATAGATATAAAGATAGAGCGATAGATAGAGATAGATATAGATAATAGATAGAGATAGATATAGATAATAGATAGAGATAGATAGATATAGATAATAGATAGAGATAGAAAGATAGATATAAGAGAGATAGAGAGAGAGATATATAGAGAGAGAGATAGATAGATTGATAGATAGATAGAGACAGATAGAGAGAGTGAGAGAGATATAACAAAACAAAACACAATACTCACCTCTCCTCCTCGCTCCCACGCTGATCCCGGCCTCAGTGTCAGGAGCTGCCCCCTCTGCCAGACACACAGCGGGTGCGTGATGTAGTGACGTCATCGCCCACTGGCTGTGAGCCAGGAGCAGAGAGGACTGAGGGCGGCGCCGGCCCTGATGCAGAGCGGCTTACTGGGCTGGGGGCGGGGCCTCTGGGGGTGGAGACTGTGAAATGATATTCACTGCTTCGCGGTGAATATTCATTTCTCTTTAGCAGCGGGGACAGGGGCTCCTGCCTCCTGACACCCGCTGCTGCTCCGCTGGCAGGGGCCCCCATAGCAGCTGCATGGTGTGCGACACACCACTGGCTGGGGGCCCCTGGAGCAGCGGGGGCCCTAGGCAACTGCTGGCCCTGTATGCCAGCAGGTGCCAGAGCCCACCAGATGCCAGGGCCCACCGGAGAATCCTCCGGCTCCCCGGTGGGCCAGTCCGACGCTGACTACAATGGACCTGTAATAAGTGTCCGGTACATGGGACCCTGGCTGGTTATCTAGGTGATACAGATTCTCCATTAAATGTCACCTGCTTAACCCAGCAGGAAGTACGGCGGCGTCTAAACATCACTAAAATGTACAAGTCCCCGGGCCCGGATGGGATACACCCCCGAGGACTGCAGGAATTAAGCACAGTCATAGATAGACCATTATTCCTAATCTTTAAAGATTCCATAATGACAGGGTCTGTACCACAGGACTGGCGTATAGCAAATGTGGGGCCAATATTCAAAAAGGGGACAAAAACCGAACTAGGGGCCGTTTATATAATCTGCTTTTATACTGACAGTGTGTATTAGGGTTTTTCTATTCTATTGTGAATATTGTGGCTTTATTTACTGTAATACATTTTTCATATATTTTCCACACGTGCTCCAGTTTGATCCAGCGGCACATTAATCCAGTTATTATAATTCAATAACAATTATTTTAATATTATCATTATAATGTTTTTCCTGTAGTTTATTACAATCCTCCTTGAAATTACTATATTTTTTGGACTATAACACACACCTAAGGTTTAATTGGAAATTAGGAAAAAAAATTGAAGCAAAAAATGTGGCCAATTCTGTATTTAATATCCCCTATCCTGGTATATATGGCCCCCTCATCCCCAACCTGATACACATGGCACCTCATCTCTACCCTGGCATGCGTGGATCCCTCATCCCTACCCTGGTATCCATGGATCCCTCATCCCTATCCTGATACACATAGCCCCCTCATCTCTATCCTGGTATGCATGGCACCTCATTCCTATCCTCTTATGTATGGCCCCATCCCTATCCGGGTATGCATGGTCCCATCTCCTCCTAGTATGCGGTATGCAGGGCCGCATCTCGTCCTGGTATGCAGGGCCTCATTCTTATAAGTGGCCCCCACCCCCATCCCCATCCTGGTATACATGACTCCATCAGAAAACATTAAAAAACAAACCATTACACTTACCTACCCGGCGTTCCCTTGCAGCCTCCTGCTCCGGTGCCAACAACTGCTTTATGCTTGTAAGCAGCGCTGAGAACAGTGAGTATTCATGAATATTCATTTCTCTTAAGTAGCGGCACACGTGACCGCCAGTAGCAGCAGGAAGCCGGTGGCTGACACTGTGCGCTACTGAAGAGCAATGAATACTCACTGCCCTTTGTGTGCACAGTCCTGGCAGCTGTGCTCTGCTTGTGAGCAGTGCGTGACGTCCCTGCCATGCGCTGCTTACAAGCATATAGCAGTTGCTGGCACCGGAGCAGGGTGCTGCGAGGAAGCGCGGGGTAAGTAAGTGTAATGGTTTGCTTTTTTAATGTTTTCTGATGGGGCCATGCATACCAGGATGTGGATATGGATGGGGGTCAATTATAAGGATGGGGCCATGCATACCAGGACGGGGTTGGGGGCTAATCATATCAAGATACTATTATTAAAGAGAAATGAATATTCATTGCCCTCGAAGTCCATGGGAGTGGAATGCAGTGAATATTAATTTCTGTTTAGCAGCGGGAACAGGAGTTAGCCGCAGCCACCGGCTCCAGCCTCATGTGACCCGCTGCTCCGCCGATGCCGTTTCCCCACCTCCCCTCTACAGCCGGAGCCGGTACATCCGAACTATAAGACACCCCCCCATTTTACTCCACATTTTTGAAGGAAAAAAGTGCGTCTTATAGTCCGAAAAAATACAGTAGTTTTAATACAAACTGAAAAGTCAGGATAAAGGGAAACTCTGCTGTTATTGTACAGAAATTCACACTTGGCCTCACTGCACATTTAGGGTACGTGCAGACTTTGCGATTTTTGATGCATTTCCGCAGCGTTTTTGAACGCGCAGAATTGCATCATATCCGCAGTGCAGAGTGCACACAACGTAAATCAATGGGAAATCCAAAAACGCTGTGCACACGCTGCGGAAAAAAACGCGTGGATTTGCAGCGTTTTATTTTCTGCAGCATGTCAATTCTTTGTGCGGATCTGCAGCGTTTCTCACCCATTGACTTGCATTGAGTCGGGCATTTCCACAGCAAAATCGCAGGTCTAAAAAAGATCTGCAGTATTGCTGCGGATGAAACGCTGCTGATCGGAAGCAGGGAAGTGTGTGGGCGGTGACTGTGTGCGTGTCTGCCGGGGGTGTGCAGGGGGTCTGCATGTGTGTGTGTGTGTATGCAGGCATCGTCCGATGGGACTACAAGTCCCATCGGGCAATGCCTGCTACAGTGACAGTGAGTGAAACATTAGCCAATGATGGGACAGTAGTAGTCCCATCATCCGGCTAATGTGTTGAATGTAAAAAAAACCACACATATATAGTTCATACTCACCATCTACACATAATCCCCGAAGCCCTCGCTCACCTGAAAAAATATTAAAATAATAAACACTATACTCCCTGTGTGCAACGTAATCCAATTAATATGATTATCCCAGGACGATCTCCTGTGGAGAGCTGCCACATCAGCTGATGCGACTGCTCTCCAGGGGATCCAGTGATACAATGACAGAGATAATCCTCCGCATTGTATCACTCCGCCGCCGACAGGTCCCTGGAGTTCACTTGTCAATTTGCGGCACTACAGCCGTAAAATGTGAGGCTTATTTCCAATGACACACTGCTGGAGGGCTTTCGCCTGTCAGTGTGTCATCGGAGGCCTATAGAGTGGTCATATCTGCTGATGTGACAGCTCTATAGTGGAGATCGTCGTGGGACAATCGTTATTAATGGGATTATGTTGGACAGGGAGTATATTGTTGGTTTGTTTTTTTAATTTTTTTGCTGGTGATCGATGGCGTCGAATGGATTTAGGCGTACAATAAAAATTATGAAAAACTGTCATGTTTTATTTCATTAAAATACTTTATTCTTATGTGTGCTTTTTAACCCTTTCTTACTATAAGATTAATAATGAATAGGCGTTTTATTGGATGGATCTATCTATAATGGATAGGCGTCTTATTGTATGGATTCATCTATTCATTATAGATCCATCCATGGATGGATCCATCCATCTATCCATCATAGATCCATCCATAGATATGGATTTATCAATCTATCTATAGATATATCCATCTGTCCCATATTTATCTGTGTGTGTAATGAAGGGTGGGTTGGACAAATGTAAAAGAGGAGGTTGGGCCAGAAATGACATCACAAATCTTCTTTTTTTTTGTTAATTAAGATATCTTTATTTAGCTTACAAAAACGCATACAAATCCACATCAAAAACGTGCGGATTTTTACCTGCCTTTTCTGGCAAGAGATGCAGATTCTGTGCAAAAAATTCTGCAGTTAAATCTGCAACGTGTGCACATACCCTTAGAGTTGTCGCTCATAAAAGCAAAGTTTGACCAGAAAGACTTGTATGGACCTGGTCTTTTAGGGACCATGAGACATTCAGCAGCACAGAAGGGAGAGAAGATTCAACCAATAAGATCTCAGGGATCTAGGAACCCAACAGCATCATTACCCTCCGCTTTCTCTTACAGGCCCAGCATAATAATTTTTCTACAAGTGATTTTCTATCTTGTCAGCACATTCTACGTACGCTGTCATTTGGCTTTGAAGACTATAGGTCTGGGCAGGTAACGATCAGCGTCTCATAATCTGGGGGTAGGTGGATCTACCAGGTTGTAAGTTCTATAGAAAATGGCTTTCAATGCCCAAAGTCATTTGAACAGTTTTGGGTGGAGGAGAATGTTGTGGTCTAGCGGCAAAATGGTGATCATGGTAATACGGCCGGACTACACCACCGATAAAGCAGCCACAGCCGGTGACTGAGAGGAATCTGTGACTTCTCTGCATTCAGTGGTTACTACTCACCTGGGTAGTCATATGTGGGAATCTCCTCTTTACACCGCTCATCACCCCTCACATATGTCTCTGTAGTATTAATATGGGTCAGATCTTCACCCTGAAACAAATATTGTAAAAGTCACCGACAGATGGAGAAGTCCCATCTATGATCAGCTCTAATCCTGCCATCTCCACCGTTCTCATTACACAAGTATAAAACATATACCGTATATACTCGAATATAAGCCGAGATTTTCAGCCCTTTTTTTGGGCTGAAAGTCCCCTCTCGGCTTATATTCGAGTCATATATGCCAGGGGGTCGGAGGGGGAGCGGGGGTGTCAGGTCATACTTACCCGTTCTGGCGCCGTCTCTGCAGCCCCCCCTGCTTGTCCCACAGTCTCCCTTCCTTCCTTCAGTGGTCACATGGTACCATTCATTAAACTCATTAATATGCGCATATTCATGAGTGTAATGAGCGGTACCACATGACCGCTGAAGGCAGGAAGGGAGACAGTGGGAGCACAGAGCTGCAGAGACAGCACCAGGACGGGTAAAGTATAGGCTATATTCACCTGTCCCTTCACTCCATCGCTGCTGTCTGATGTGTCCTCTGTCAGTGACATTCAGACAGCAGAGGGCGTGGTGACGTGGTTAGTGCGCGTCGTGCCCTCTGCTGTCTGAACGTCACTGACAGATGACATGGCAGATAGCGGTGAGCAGCAGCGATGGACGCAGGACAGATGAATGTCTCAGGTGCCGGGTCCTGAGCAGGAGAGGTGAGTATGGCTTTTTTATTTGCAGCAGCGGCAGCATATGGGGAGATAATGTATGGAGCATCTTATGGGGGCAGCATATGGGGGCATAATCTATGGAGCATCTTATGGGGGCATAATCTATGGAGCATCTTATGGGGCCATAACCTTTATGGAGCAGTATATGGGGCATATTATTCTATGGAGCATCTTATGGGGCCATTATTAACCTTTGTGCAGCATTATATGGGGTGTATTTTTATGGAGCATCTTATGGGGCCCATCATGAACTGTATGAAGCATTATATGGGGCTCCTGATTCAATATGGCTATTCAAAAACATCTATCCTACTGATGTCTCAATTAATTTTACTTTTATTGGTATCTATTTTTATTTTTGAAATTTACCAGTAGCTGCTGCATTTTCCACCCTAGGCTTATACTCGAGTCAATAAGTTTTCCCAGTTTTTTTGTGTCAAAACTAGGGGGGTCGGCTTATACTCGGGTCGGCTTATACTCGAGTATATACAGCAATACTAGTGGATAAAACAAGACTGAGCACAAGACCTTCACAGCAGTCTACACATCATAGAGGAGATCTCCTGACACCTTCTCTCCATCTACCTGATGATCCTGAGGAGCACTTGGATCTTCTTGTTTACAGTCCTGTGGAAGAAGAGGACGGGGACATCTCTCTGGTGTTGTCTTCTTACTGGATAGATCTGGAGGAAACACATACAGGGACTGAATTCATTCTCTACATACAGATAATTATAGGCCGTGTGTATTTAGTCCTGTCTATTACCTGGTGATGTGAGGGGCTGGGGAACCTCCATTATGACGTCCTTGTACAGATCTCTGTGTCCTTCTAAATACTCCCACTCCTCCATGGAGAAATAGACAGCGACATCCTGACACCTTATAGGAACCTGACACATACAATGATACCGTCATCCCCCGATCCCTTCATAGTGTTACTGTATAATGTCCCAGCATTCCCAGCAGTGTCACCTCTCCAGTCAGCAGCTCAATCATCTTGTAGATGAGCTCTAGGATCTTCTGGTCATTGATGTCCTCAGGGATCAGAGGGTGAGGTGCAGGCCCCGTGATTGGGCTCAGGGGTCTTCCACATCCCTCAGACACAGGGTCCTGACAGCGATCACTAGAGGTCTTCTTCACCACTGTGTAATCCTGGTTGTGGAGAGACACATTAATAAATCTCACTACAGACATTTCCAGAGTCCTCACCTCTCCAGTTCTGTCCATCTGTTATTCCCATAGATAAGAATGATGTAATGTGACGTCATCAGAATCTCTCACCTCTCCAGTGAGACGGAAGAGGATCTCTAGGGTGAGGTGTAACATCCTCTCCGCCATCTTGTCTCTGTCCATATCCATCTTTGATGGGTAAATCAGGAAAATTCTCTTCTGTAGAAGATCTTCACTGAGAGGATCCGATATTGTAGAGACCTGAATGAGAAGAAGATGATCCGATGTAACATCATAAGAATCCTGTGTAATAATACAATTACTGGAGATAATAAGGGAAACATATGAGGAGATTTATTATCTTACAGGGTTTAGTTTTCTCCCCTGACATCTACTAATAAAACCTATATATTTAGGCCACAGACAACAAGCAGTTTCCTCCTCGGAGTCGGCAGCTGAACACGTTCCTCATAGACTCATCTTCCATAACGCTAATTCTCGTCTCATTACCGACACTGGAATCGGCATTAGCAATACTGCAGGAGATATTCATTACACGCGACATGAGAAATAACTCCTTCATGATGAGGACGACATCTTCATCTTCTACTACGGCTCTAGAGACAGATTTGGCCAGAGTCGGTCACTGCCTCCATCCCCACCGGCCGTCTATATGAATGTCTCCAGTCTTCCCCGCACTGGAATCTTCTATCCCGTTAGATCTCAGCTCTGAGTCACACACAGAAGTTTGAGGCTTTTAGAAAAGATTTTTTGTTTCCACAAACACAACGGAAAGAAATTATATGATCCCAAAGTCTCCATGTACAGTGATTTATGGGGATTATTTCTGGCCTTAGGCTTTCCTATATTACAAGAAAAACTCCAGAAAAAGCCGATATTAAAATGTTTCTAAAGAAAATTGGCTCCAACAATTCTTGTGAGAAGAAAAAAATATGCAAAAAGCAGAAGACACATTTTATAATTTTTAACAATTAAACATTTATTAAAAAGAAATTAATCTTTTTGGGCCCCAGAACATAGATATACACCGCAGGGACGGCACAGATGAGGCTTCAACAAAAACCCTGAGAGTTTAACCACTTGCTGCTGTGAAAAGCAAACATGGCATCTAAGAAGGTGTGACAGAGTTTGGCTGAATGCCCCCCGCCTCCAAGTACTCGATAGTAAGGGGCGGCCTAGTTACTGCGATACTTACATGCCTAATAATGGTGTCTGGGCTGCAATGTATGAAGGTCTATTAGGCCGGGCCAGAGGCAGCGTCCAATAAGTTACCTTATAACGCCCCCATACACATTAGACTAAAGTTCCATGAAAGCTCTGATTTCGGGGGGTTTGGCCGACCATATAATGTATTTGGGGGCCTCCTGATAGATGATGTCAGGGCAGAGAAGGATCTGACATCCTGAATTTCAGAGGATAATCCGTTTGTTCTTCCTGTAGATAATCCTCCTCTAGAGGAGTCTGGAGGCGACTCTCTCATACAGACCACAGGAAAGCTGGAATATTTGTGTGTATGGGGGAGTCGGGAGAGATCGCCGTCTGCCAAATGACCGTCCAGCCGACTCTGATCTCATGTGTATGGGGCCGTTAGTATTACACTGACAGGCAGTGATGATACACGGCACTACAGTAGTACAGGGCATCACCGGAGCCATCAGAGGCTTGTATGTTGTGTGATCGCACTGATCAGAGGGGTTTAAAAAAGGTTTAAAGTGGAGAAAATGTCACAGTTTCAGCAACAAGAAATATCCATCACTATATGGAAAGCAGAGTCACTGCACAATGTTAGTTACGTCACGTCCATAACTACTTTATTATACTCTATTATCCTGTACACAGTGGAGTAGATAGAAATCACAGATCCCACAGCAATAGCTGGAATTGGACCCTCCAACATAAAGAAAACAAAATCTATCTATATCTATATACACTGTTCAAAAAAATAAAGGGAACACGTAAACAACAGAATATAACTCCAAGTACATAAAACTTCTGTGAACTGAAACTGTCCACTTAGGAAGCAACACTGACTGACAATCAATGTCACATGCTGTTGTGCAAATGGAATAGACAACAGATGGAAATTATTGGCAATTATAAAGACACCCTCAATAAACGAGTGGTTCTGCAGGTGGGGACCACACACCACATCTCAGTACCAATGCTTTCTGGCTGATGTTTTGGTCACTTTTGAATGTTAGTTGTGCTTTCACACTCGTGGTAGCATGAGACGGACTCTACAACCCACACAAGTGGCTCAGGTAGTGCAGCTCATCCAGGATGGCACATCAATGCGAGCTGTGGCAAGAAGTTTTGCTGTGTCTGTCAGCGTAGTGTCCAGAGGCTGGAGGCGCTACCAGGAGACAGGCCAGTACATCAGGAAATGTGGAGGGGGACGTATGAGGGCAACAACCCAGCAGCAGGACCGCTACCTCCACCTTTGTGCAAGGAGGAACAGGAGGAACACTGCCAGAGACCTGCAAAATGATCTTCAGCAGGCCACAAATGTGCATGTGTCTGCACAAATGGTTAGAAACTGACTCCATGAGGATGGTCTGAGTGCCTGACGTCCACAGATGGGGGTTGTACTCACAGCCCAACACCGTACAGGACGCTTGGCATTTGCCACAGAACACCAGGTTTGGCAAATATGCCACAGGCGCCCTGTGCTCTTCACAGATGGAAGCAGGTTCACACTGAGCACATGTGACAGACGTGACAGAGTCTGGAGACGCCGTGGAGAGCGATCTGCTGCCTGCAACATCCTTCAGCATGACCGGTTTGGCAGTGGTCAGTAATGGTGCGGGGTGGCATTTCTTTGGAGGCCACACGATGTTGGGCTGTGAGCACAACCCCCATGGAGACACAATTGTGCCTTTACCTGGAGATAAATTCCCAGTGGGGGCAATTTCCAAAATGCAATAACTTAAGTGGGGAATTCAGCTCTTTTCACACTTAAGGGATCTGTATATGGAGTCTACAAACTACAGTGGGGGAAATAAGGATTTGTTACGCTGCCAATTTTGGGCCTAAAGTCACATTTTTGTGAGGAAATAAAGTAAAATTGTCATTTTTTCCTTCCACATTGCTTATATTCCTGTCACACTATCCGAATTCAGATATTGTCCTGTCAGAAAGGAGAATACAGGGAGCGAAAGGGTTAATAGGACTCACAGGAGGAACCGGCCCAGAAAGCAGAAGATCCAGGAGTGTCTGCCACATATATGACTGCTCTGTGCAGTGCACAGGACCTGTGATGAGGTCACAGGAGGGGAGGAGTCAGGGGTCACATGATCAGGGGCCGCAGTGTGTGCAGGACTCAGTGTGCTGGAGCGCTCCCGATAATCAGCTGCGTGTGTCACGCTGTGTGATAGTCACAGCACCTGCATGGAGGGCGACACATGCAGCTGATTATCGGGAGCGCTCCAGGGATCCGGGGTCCCGATGCAGCTATTCGGTAAGCGATATTAGCCAATAACAACTTCTCCGACGATATTCGCTCATCTCTAGTATTAACAGCTCAAAGAAATTCACTGAACTTTTCATTAAGTTTAATAGTAAGACCCTATTAAATATTGAGCACCAGCGGGACGAAGCATTGACAGCGGCATGTAAAAGTGTGAGCGCCCCGGGTCAAAATGACTGTTATTGTGAGCAGTAGTAAGATGAAGATGAAAAGATCTCTAAGAGGCCGAACCTCTAAGATGACACATGGCCTTTGTATTTTAGGCAAAAATAATAATAAAACACATACATATATATACACTCACTGGCCACTTTATTAGGTACACCTGTCCAACTGTGTGTTAAGACTTAATTTCTAATCAGCCAATCACATGGCGGCAACTCAGTGCATTTAGGCATGTAGACATGGTCAAGACAATCTCCTGCAGTTCAAACCGAGCATCAGTATGGGGAAGAAAGGTGATTTGAGTGCCTTTGAACGTGGCATGATTGTTGGTGCCAGAAGGGCTGGTCTGAGTATTTCAGAAACTTCTGATCTACTGGGATTTTCACGCACAACCATCTCTAGGGTTTACAGAGAATGGTCCGAAAAAGAAAAAAAATCCAGTGAGCGGCAGTTCTGTGGCCGGAAATGCCTTGTTGATGCCAGAGGTCAGAGGAGAATGGGCAGACTGGTTCGAGCTGATAGAAAGGCAACAGTGACTCAAATTGCCACCCGTTACAACCAAGGTAGGCAGAAGAGCATCTCTGAACGCACAGTGCGTCGAACTTTGAGGCAGATGGGCTACAGCAGCAGAAGACCACACTGGGTACCACTCCTCTCAGCTAAGAACAGGAAACTGAGGCTACAATTTGCACAAGCTCATCGAAATTGGACAGTAGAAGATTGGAAAAACGTTGCCTGGTCTGATGAGTCTCGATTTCTGCTGCGACATTCGGATGGTAGGGTCAGAATTTGGCGTAAACAACATGAAAGCATGGATCCATCCTGCCTTGTATCAACGGTTCAGGCTGGTGGTGGTGGTGTCATGGTGTGGGGAATTTTTTCTGAGCACTCTTTGGGCCCCTTGGTACCAATTGAGCATCGTTGCAACGCCACAGCCTACCTGAGTATTGTTGCTGACCATGTCCATCCCTTTATGACCACAATGTACCCAACATCTGATGGCTACTTTCAGCAGGATAATGCGCCATGTCATAAAGCTCGAATCATCTCAGATTGGTTTCTTGAACATGACAATGAGTTTACTGTACTCAAATGGCCTCCTCAGTCACCAGATCTCAATCCAATAGAGCATCTTTGGGATGAGGTGGAACGGGAGATTCGCATCAGGGATGTGCAGCCGACAAATCTGCGCCAACTGTGTGATGCCATCATGTCAATATGGTCCAAAATCTCTGAGGAATGCTTCCAGCACCTTGTTGAATCTCTGCCACGAAGAATTGAGGCAGTTCTGAAGGCAAAAGGGGGTCCAACCCCTTACTAGCATGGTGTACCTAATAAAGTGGCCAGTGAGTGTATATATATATATATATATATATATATATATATATATAGACTTTTTTACAATTTCATAATTGCAAAAAGGAAAAAGGGCGATGCAAAACTTTGAGCACCCTGGGAGATTTGTGTACTGAGATAATTTTGACCAAGATTTCACACCTTAATTAGCTTGTTAGGGTTATGGTGAGATCACATGGTGACCAGGAGCTACAGTCTGAGGAAAGGGTTAAAAAGCCTTCACTAGACCCCTGTACAGCTGTATAATGAGGCCCAGGCTTTATATTGAAGGGACAGGAGTGAGGGCCTGTTCCCAGGAGCTACAGTCTGAGGAAAGGGCTAAAAAGCCTTCACTAGACCCCTGTGCAGCTGTATAACGAGGCCCAGGCTTTATAGTGAAGGGACAGGAGTGAGGGCCTGTTCCCAGGAGCTATAGTCTGAGGAAAGAGCTAAAAATCCTTCACTAGACCCCTGTACAGCTGTATAATGAGGCTCAGGCTTTATATTGAAGGGACAGGAGTGAGGGCCTGTGCCCAGGAGCTACAGTCTGAGGAAAGAGCTAAAAAGCCTTCACTAGACCCCTGTACAGCTGTATAATGAGGCTCAGGCTTTATATTGAAAGGACAGGAGTGAGGGCCTGTTCCCAGGAGCTACAGTCTGAGGAAAGAGCTAAAAAGCCTTCACTAGACCCCTGTACAGCTGTATAATGAGGCCCAGGCTTTATAGTGAAGGGACAGGAGTGAGGGCCTGTGCCCAGGAGCTACAGTCTGAGGAAAGGGCTAAAAAGCCTTCACTAGACCCCTGTACAGCTGTATAATGAGGCCCAGGCTTTATAGTGAAGGAACAGGAGTGAGGGCCTGTTCCCAGGAGCTACAGTCTGAGGAAAGGGCTAAAAAGCCTTCACTAGACCCCTGTACAGCTGTATAATGAGGCCCAGGCTTTATAGTGAAGGGACAGGAGTGAGGGCCTGTGCCCAGGAGCTACAGTCTGAGGAAAGGGCTACAAAGCCTTCACTAGACCCCTGTACAGCTGTATAATGAGGCCCAGGCTTTATAGTGAAGGGACAGGAGTCAGGGACTGTTCCCAAGAGCTAAAGACTGAGGAAAGGGCTAAAAAGCCTTCACTAGACCCCTGTACAGCTTTATAAGGAGGCCCAGGCTTTATAGTGAAGGGACAGGAGTGAGGGCCTGTGCCCAGGAGGTACAATCTGAGGAAAGGGCTACAAAGCCTTCACTAGACCCCTGTACAGCTGTATGATGAGGCCCAGGCTTTATAGTGAAGGGACAGGAGTGAGGGCCTGTTCCCAGGAGCTACAGACTGAGGAAAGGGTTAAAAAGCCTTCACTACACCCCTGTACAGCTGTATAATGAGGCTCAGGCTTTATAGTGAGGGGACAGGAGGGAGAAAACTGGGGAAAGGAGGAAGAAGAGCCGGACTGCCCATCACTAACCTGCAGAGCCGCACTCCACATATATGGCTGCTCTGTGCACAGGACCTGTGATGAGGTCACAGGAGGGGAGGAGTCAGGGGTCACATGATCTCCGGAGTGAAGACGCTCCATGGAGCCTTCTCCTCAGTCAGTGACATTCCCGCCATTATTCGCCCCTCACTACTGGCACAATTACCCCGCGCCGCCTTCTCTACACAGTGTTATGTGTGGAGTGTAACATGTGATTTCTCTGGAGGGAAATAGACCCCACACATGAGGGAATTCTCACCGGTTACCGGCCGTCTACTATATGGCGGCATATGATTGTGCTATCGACTCCACACCAGGAGCTAAAATGCCCAAATCTCGGTTATTTCCCCCCTTCCAGAGTCCGGCTGAGGCCGGGGTCACACTTGTGAGAAACTCGCCCGAGTCTCGCTCCTCAGGGCCCTTGTGGATTATCCTCTGTAGGGGAAACGACACCGGCTGTCAGGGACAGGGGGCCCCAACATAATTCCAATATTCATTGTAAGAAAACCCAACCTGATGCCGCCATTCGGGGTCACCAATGCTCCGGCAGTCTGTGACAATGTCAGTAATTATATTTTCCTCACTGATTGGTAGATTTGTGGTAATTTTCCTGGATGATATAGTGAGTTACTCCCGTCCTCTGGAGGAGCATGCTGAGCATGTCAGACAGGTTCTCCAGGTTCTACGTGACAACTATTTATTTGGTAACCTGGAGAAATGACAATTTGTGGTCCAGCAGGTCCAGTTCTCAGGACATGTGGCTTCTGCATTGGGGGTTCAGATGGACCCCGTTACGGTCCCAGCAGTCCCTTCATTGGTTTTATCCAAGTAACCTGAAAGTGTTACAGAGATTTCTTGTAGTCGAGATACTGAGGAACAAACAAGCGAAAAATAGGGTCTTACCTGATAACCAGATATAATGAGAGTAGGGGAGTATTACACTCACCTAATGGAGCGGCTCCTTTACACTATGCTCAATGCATAAATCAGCTGCTGCAGGACCCGGGGCCAAAGACCGAGCAGAAGAGCTGATCCGGGTATAATGTGTCTGTACCTGCGCTGCTGATGGAGACGATCGGAGATGGAGATTTTCATTAAAAATGTTTATTTACTTATATTCCGCAGCGCTTTACAGTTTGCACACATTATCATCGCTGTCTCCGATGGGGCTCACAATCTAAATTCCCTATCAGTATGTCTTTGAAATGAAAAAATGCCAACAAATCACAAAATGTCAAAGTTCATGAGAAAGTCCGTCACACAAAGATAAATTATAGTTCATGAGAAAACAGAACACACTTACATACAATAATTATATTATAAAGTGCCTATGAATGAAGTGCGGTCACCTAAAAGAATGAATAAAGATATACTGTATCTTTCGGACTATAAGCCGCACTAGACTATAAGACGCACCCCAAATTTTCAGAAGGATAATAGGGCAAAAGTTAATGTGTCAAATGGGGGTCTGTCCCACAGTCTGAATTCAGTAAACCCGGGGGGGGGGATCGGCAGCGCTGGTGGAGCCTTGTCACAGGAGGTGTTCGTTGATGATCTGACTTATCCCAGGCTGGTGCAGCAGGAGGCTCTGTAACATCTGTGATCTCACTGAGGCCATTTGGAGTAAGGGGGTTTAGTTTATAAATCCAGAAGATTTCTTCCCGATGTAGATATCCAATGCGATTCTGACCCTGTGGGGGAATCTCCTCTGTGGGGAATATTCTCAGTTGTGTGGAATCTTTCTTGTGTTTGATGGTGCAGTGACGTGAAAGCCCATGTTGGAGAAAACCCTATGGAGTATTGGAACGGTGTGAGTTCAGCCTTTTGTGGAGGGGTTGGGTCGTCCTTCCCACATATAATTTCTGGTATGAGCATATAATCACGTGTGTAACATAACTGGTGGAACATGACATGGGAGTTTTGATCGGGAAAATTTCACCAGTAGAAATAAGGGTGAATTCAGAGAGACCATGGCAGATCGAGTCACAGCAGAGGCAAGTTTTCAGATTGCATGTAATGGTTTTATTCGGGAGACAGGCAATTTTTAGCAAATCTTCCTTCTTCTCTTTTGTGTTTCTTGGTGCTAGGACATTTTTCAATTATGGAGGTCTTCAAAATGTCAAAAAGGGATTGCTGGGTAATGTTTTTCCCACTCCAGCTGTCTGACATGCTCATGATGCTCCTGCAGAGGACGTGAGTAACTCAATATATCATCCAGGTAAACTACCGCAAATCTACCCATCGGTGAGAAAAAAAAAAATGACATTTTCAAAGACTGCCGGAGCATTGTTTATTCTGAATGGCATCACCAAATTTTCAGTATGACCCTCCGGTGTATTGAATGCGGCCTTCCATTCATCACCATTGCGTATACGTATAAGAGTAATCATAAGAAATTGAAAGAATTGTCACCCAGATCCTTCTTGCAATTTTATTCCATGGTGAAACGAGACATGAAACCATATTAGAGTGTGGCGTGCAGGTAGCAGGGAGCTATACAGATTAGAGAGCCTGACGGACTATGGCCGTTTCGCTCTTGCTTAGCACTTCTGCCGGTCCATGCTTGTCAGGGGGTTACACCACTTCGTTTTAACAAGGGTTAGGGAATGGTTAACTGAGAAGTGCAAAACATTTACAGCGAGTACAGAGAAATGACTAATATAAAAAATTAAAAGAAATATAGATCATAGCCACACGGACATATTCAATTTATCATTGAGGCCAAGGGGAACTTGTGCATCGCAATCCACAATCCATGCTGCTTCTCTTTTTAGTAGCCCCACGGCTCCTACATACCCGCTGTTTACCCTGGAAACCAGCGTGCACGCTCATTTCCAAGGTAAACAGCGGGTATCCAAGAGCCGTTGGGCTCCTAGTTACCTGACGTTTACATTAGAAACCAGCGTCACTGATCGCTGGTCTCTCGCTGCCACATGCAGCGATGCGCGCTGGGCAGCGGGAGACCAGCATTCAAAAAATGGCCCGGGACATTCGACGACGATCAGCGATAACGAGCAGGGGGGCCGGTCGCTGATCCCCGTCACACACAGCGATCTTGCTGGAGAGATCACTGATGTGTCACAAAATCAGCGATCTCGCTAGCAAGATCGCTGTGTGTGACGGAGCCTTAAGTCTGGGATGAGGGGAAGCGGGTAAGTGTTCCTAACCGTTATCTTGTTAAGTTCCTGAAAGTCAAGGCACGGCTGCAAACCACCATCTTTCTTCTTCACAAAGAACCCTGCTGTCACGGGTGAAACAGAAGGCCTGATATGCCCTTTGCGGAGACTCTCAGCTATGTACTCCTTCACGGCTTGGCACTCTGGCCCAGACAAATTGAACAACCGAGCCTTAGGTAACTTGGCTCCAGGTAGTAAATCAATGGCACAATCGTATGGTCTATGTGGTGACAGCGCCTCAGCTTTGCTTTTGGAAAACACATCTTCGAAATTCTTCAGGTATTCCGTAATACCTTCCAGACCGACAGATGACACAGATATGGATTTAACAAAGTTAACAAGAGGTCTCAGGTTATAACATTTATCCTTGCATCCCCATTGAGTGAGCTCCCCCGTTACCCAATCAATGGTAGGATTATGGCGTTGAAGCAAAGGCATCCCCAGTACCAGTCCCACAGGCAAGTTATCTAACACAAGACAACTTAGTTTTTCCACATGAGTGGGACCCACTTTCAGAGAAAAAAGTTCAGACCTGAAACAGATACCATACTGGGTAAGAAGGGACGAGTCAATTGTCACAAGTTTAACAGGATCCTGCTGACTGTCCCTATCTTATTAAGAGTCATAATATGGGTATCAATCAGGTTAACAACAGAACCACAGTCAACAAAGGCGGTAGTCTGAACAGGACCATCAAGTTCCAGTTTCAACTGAAGCACAATTTTTGCAAGTGAGGAAAAGTGTACCTGAATGTCTTGGTAGCCTCCTCGACTACTACCCAGACTTAGTCATTTCCCGCCACCTTGGAGGACGACGGACAGGAAGGGCAGTCCTTCTTCCAATATCCAGATTCCCAACAATAGAAGCACAACTGCTTCTCCCGGCGGCATCTTATTTCCTTCTCCTCACAGGTGACAGCACTCACCTCCATAGCCACAGGAGGAGTCCGGGTATCACCTCGACTGGAGAATAACGATGTTTTGAGTTGCATAACGCCTCTTGACCACAGTCTGCTATCCATACAAACAGCTTGGGTCATGGCATCCTCCAGGGAGTCAGATGGAGGATGAAGTGCAGGGCATCCTTCAGACATTCACACAGGCCTCTACGGAACAACCCCCAAAGGGCGGCATCACTCCAAGAAATCCCAGCTGCCCAACGTCTAAATTCAGAACAGAACCACTCAGCCGAGTGCTTCTGTGGCACCCCCTGGAGTATGGTCGCCACAGTGGCATTACCTTCCTCCTAGGGAGTGTGATGTCTTGCTTGGAAGCAATGAAGGATCTCTCTAGCAGGTAAATCCAGCACACAGCACAGTTCCCACTCCAGGCCAGCACAGGGAGCTCTGAACCCAAACTGCTGAGGAGCTGCTCTCTGTGGCCAGGAAAGGGAAGTTAGTGAGTTCGTGTGGAGATGGCAAAGTGTGTGGATGTGGGAGAGATGAGCTGGAGGATTGAGCGGAATTCAGGCTCACTTCTAGCTGTAGCGCATGGTCCGGAGTCTGGTCTCCGAGGTTGTATGGATGCTGATGTTCCTGCAACAGAAACCGGAGGAACAGGAGGCTGTAAATGCTCTGTTCCCACATAAGACTCGGAGGCACAGCAGCAACGAGTGTGAGCCATAGAAGGAGGAGTGTTATGATTGAGTCACCGTAGGAGGCTAAAACAGAAATGCAGCTAAGTCCAGAAAACCAGAGAGGTTGGAAGCTATTGGATTGCAGACCCCTGAACCTATCAACA
Organism: Dendrobates tinctorius; assembly: GCF_039654945.1. Classification (NCBI taxonomy): domain Eukaryota; kingdom Metazoa; phylum Chordata; class Amphibia; order Anura; family Dendrobatidae; genus Dendrobates; species Dendrobates tinctorius. The sequence continues at coordinate 2,645,946 of NW_027362069.1, read as the reverse complement.
CAACTAGCAGTAGCCGTGGGGGGTTCCTACGATGCCCTAGACCCCTCGATCACAGCCGGAGAATTAAATAGCCTAAAGACAGAAAGGGAAATCTAAACTGCCCCAGAGCAGACCCCAAAGCAAAAGGAAGCCCCCCACATATAATGACGGTGAAGCAAGAAGAAAGAACACAACACAGACAGAAAGATAGACTGAGCAAAGACGGGGCCCAAGCTAACTAGATAGGAAAGGACAGGAAGGCTGCTGTCTGCAATCCGTGAAAAACCCTATGAAAATAAGAGCCAACAGACTGACAGTGAAAAAGGCCCTGAAGACGCTAGGCTTCAAAAAGACTATGTCAGTACTCAGGAATATTCTGAAGACAGAGCAACAGGCAAAAGAAGAATCAGCTCACCCCAGCAGGGAATGGCAGAATCCAGAAAAGCAAGGCAAACAAAAACAAAACACAAATGCTAAAAGGCAAAGCAGAAAACTTAGCTTTAGAGGAGCAGGAATCTGACTGGTTTCCTAGAAGTCCACAGAGAAATCACCCGCAGGGCAGAAGGGCATCGGCAGCCTTATATCCAGTCCGTGACTCCACTCAGCCAGTCATCATCATTAGACTCAGGTGCCTGATAATCAGGCTCATTACCTTCCTTTACCAGATAAGGGAGTTCACCAGACCTCAGTGACGAAGGGGAGAATGAACTCACAACAGAGGAGGCTACGGCTGTCTGCCATACAAGGGTAGTTCTAAAAGAGAGCAAGCAAGGGGAACTTCAGTGTAACTCAGTACTGCAAGTACCTCAGATAAGCGCTAGGAAGGAGACTACACAACCCATCTGCATAAAGAGATTCCTAAGTTGCTTCCAGGCTGATTAACTCCTGTTCCATCTGTAATCTGGATCCTCGACTGCACTTACAAAGCAAAGTAAAGGTAAAGGAAACAGCACCCTGTTGTGCCATTGCCTCCTTCCTGCAACCCCTTCAGCACTGCTACATCTCTGTGCCTAACACTGCACCCTCTCCCTCAACACCTATTACCACTGCCCTGGGACTACAGCTCTACCTGTGGGGAGCTCTTACACGTTGCTGCCTTATACCATCTGTCCCAGAGGATCTGCCTGCAGTGTCAGCTTAGCCCCTTCATTGCCGAGCACCACAGGTGGCGTCACGTATCATCCACCTATAAACTTTATTCAGCCACATTTCACCCCTTTTGCATGGACTCCTAGGGCCACAGACCGGGTCACCGCCACCGTGACACGTCCCTCTGAGACACCGGCCCGGTACCGAGTAACCCCACTGCCCTGGCAGGCGATCCATTTTGGCGTCACGAACAGGATTTACGAAGTCCAGTGCTACCAGGTCCTGTGTGCCAGAGACTGTATTGTGTGCCATAGACTTATTTTGCAATTGCCGCCATTACCCCATTTGGCGTGTGCGGGAAGCCAAAGGGGTGTGCCTTCATGGGTGGAGCCTGCAAGAGAGCGCGAAAAGTGAAGTGCTGCGCGGGAAGAGACCAGCGGGCGGGATGTGAGGAACTGAGGCCTGCAGTCCTGGCATCCCCGATCATCCAGCCTCTGGAGCGGCAAACGGTAAGCCAGTGAAACACGGGGCCTGGCAAACGTTAACTAGGGGGGAAGAGAAGATGCAGCGGTGGACGCCACTGCACCCCCCACAGCGCCGCAAGGTGCAGGGGCCAGCGCAGCTGCGGCTTCAATGGCACCGCAGAATCCAGCACCGCCTCCAGAGCACCTCAAGAACCAGCGCAGCAGTCCCCATAATGCCGCTGTCCATGCCCTATATACCGGGAGTGGCCTGGTTACCGCAGTACTCAGGGGAGTCACATACCCTGAGTGAATTCAAAGAGACTGTGCAGCATGTTTGAGGTGTATCCTCTGTCTGAAAACCAAAAAGTGAACATCCTTATTGGGCAGCTAACTGGTGCAGCGCAAAGAGAAGTAAAGTCCTGGCAGGACACTGATAAAGAGCCTGTTAAAAAGATTCTGGCTAAGCTAAGAAGCACCTTTGACACCTGCTTTGCAGCTGAAATAAAAATGAGATTCTTTGGGTGTAAGCAAAGAGTGCAGGACAGTATATGGGACTATGCTCTTAACTTGCATGAGGCGCTGAGAGCCATAAAGCAGATTGACTCAGACAGTGTGAAAGATGGAGACAGGTTGTTAAAGGACCAATTTACTGAGGGACTCCTATCCAGCACCCAGAGCACAGCTGCGCATCATAGCCCTACAAACCCCTGATCTAGACTTTGCAGACTTTAAAGACAGGGCTAACCGGGTGCTGAATGAACCAAATGTCAGCCGTCCAGCACCCCCTAGGCGCCCAGCAATCACATACCACCAAGAAGCAGCATCTTTCCCTCGGAGGCTGACGCACAGACTTTGGATAATGATCCATCTACAGAACTGCGCCTTCAGGTCCAAGAGCTGACCAAAAATATGGCTGCACTCGCCAAAACTGTGCAGTCCATACAGATGTCCTCAAAGGAGAAGATCCAGCTGGCCTCCAGTCCAGAGGATGTCCCGTGGCTACGGAAGAAGAGGATCCTGCCACTCCGAGGGGAGTGACAACGATCGCTATGACCAGGATGGACGTCCCATCTGTCGTCACTGCTGCAAGGCAGGCCACATCGCAAGATTCTGTTATTTAAATGAGCAACCCCTGGGGCAGAGGGCCAACCCCCCAGGAGTAGGACCACAAGGCCCAAAGAAGTGGCGAGCCAAGTATGTTGGAGGGCGACCGGTCCTCCCAGTGGTGATTGACGGCATCCTGTGGAAAGAGCTGAAAACTGCTGTTCAGAAACGATCTCCATCCAACCTCACTGAGCTCGAGCTGTTTGCCAAGCAAGAATGGGCAAGAATTTCAGTCTCTCGATGTACAAAACTGATAGAGACATACCCCAAGCGACTTGCAGCTGTAATCGCAGCAAAAGGTGGCGCGACAAAGTATTAAGCTAAAGGGGCAGAATAATATTGCACGCCCCACTTTTCAGTTTTTGACTTTCCACAAAAATTTAAAATAACCAATAAATTTCATTCTACTTCACAATTGTGTCCCACTTGTTGATTCTTCACCAAAAATTTACATTTGGTATCTTTATGTTTGAAGCATGATATGTGGGAAAAGGTTGAAAAGTTCCGGAGGGCCGAATACTTTCGCAAGGCACTGTGTTTGTGTCACTGACATGTATATATATTTATGTACCGTATTTTTCGGACTATAAGACGCACCGGACCATAAGACGCACCCCAATTTTCAGAAGGAAAATAGGGAAAAAAATAATAATGTGTCAAATGGGGGTCCGTCTTACAGTCCGAATTCAGCTTACCTGGGAAGGGATCCGGCACAGGTGGAGAAGTAGTCACAGGGGTCACTCAGTGGTCCAGGCTCGTGCGGTGGCGGCTCTGTGCTGGGGCAGGTTGGTTGTGCTGGGGCAGCTGTGCTGGGGCAGGTGGGCTCTGCGGTGGTGGCAGCGGGCGGCTCTGTGCTGGGGTAGGGGCAGCTGCGCTGGGGCAACTGCTGGGGCAGGTGGGCTCTGCGGAGGTGGCAGCGGGCGGCTCTGTGCTGGGGCAGCTGTGCTGGGGTAGGGGCAGCTGCGCTGGGGCAACTGCTGGGGCAGGTGGGCTCTGTGGTGGTGGTGGCAGCGGGCGGCTCTGTGCTGGGGCAGCTGTGCTGGGGCAGGTGGGCTCTGTGGTGGTGGCAGCGGGCGGCTCTGTGCTGGGGTAGGGGCAGGTGGGCTCTGCGGTGCGGTGGTGGCAGCGCGCGGCCCTCGGCGGTGCGGTGGTGGCAGCGGGCAGTGCTCCGGTGCAGGGGCAACATGGCGGCGGCCAGCAAGGGATCTGCGGGGGCCTCCGGGGTGCGAAGAAATGCCGGCGGAGCCGCCACCCCTGCACCGGAGCACTGCCCGCTGCCACCACCGCACCGCAGAGCCCCGCCCGCTGCCACCAGCTAGGTTAGTTTCTTGTATTGCGACCATAAGACGCACCCCCCACTTTCCCCCAAAATTTTGGGGGGAAAAAGTGCGTCTTATGGTCGGAAAAATACGGTATTCTATGTGTATATACTGTATCTATTCTATCTATTCTTTTCTGAGCTGTCAGTGTGATTTTACAATAGCTGGACATGAATTGCCGGCTTTTCAAAGGACAGCGGTGCGTATAAATCGGACAGCATTCGCATGGTCCGAGTGCTGTCCGATTTTTTTATCGTACCCATTGACTTCTATTGCAGGATGCGATCCGATTTGTGATTACAATTGCAGCATGCTGCGATTTTTTTCTCCAGCCTGATCTTGATCCGATCTGAGCTGGAAAAATACGCAGATGAGCACACCATCATAGAGTAACATTGGTACAAATTCAATTTGATTTTTTTATTGGATTGAATTTGTCCGATTTCACCGCAAGTGAGCATGAGCCCTTATCGCACCCCACCAGGCCAAGACTTATGTTCAGCAGCCCCAACCACTCATCGGTCTCTTGTTTAGTCACTGTCCACAGCTCCTGCGCAGTAACGTCCCTGCCCGTGCTTACTGTTCCGCCTATCGGTAGTTATCTGGACCTTGCCACTGATGGTGTTGCACACCTGATTTTGGCTGCAACATGTGTGTGCTGGACACTGATGGCCCCGCTTGAAAAATTAGTGGTGCATGGGAACCACGTACTGCACAACAGCCACCACAATCACTTTTTTAAAACTGTTTTTCTCCATTAGATGGAATGGCAGCGTTTCAAAGGCCAGGAATCTGTACATGCTGTTATTCAGGGCCAGTGGGTGAGTAGTGTATTTCCTCTTTCTGTCTAGGGTTTGGGTGACGGAGAGCTGGACACTTCCATGGGACGGGGTGCAGATGCTCGGTGACACTGCTGGTGGTGGTGCTGTTGTACGGACGAAGACTGGGCTGCAGGTACCTGTACCGAGCCTGGTCCAGAACTGTTGAGGCTGCCTCCCATGTTGCATGGGGCCGTAATGAGGAGCTGGACCGACCTCATGACCCAGGATAAAAGGAAAAGCGCGCGCTACAGCAGTCAGTTTGGCGATAACCAGCAGCAGCGCACAGCTGAGAGCAGCTCACTCCGTCTACCGAGTATCGGCGCTGCGGCAGGCTGCGTTCGCTGTCCACAGCGGGACCGCGGGAGATAAAGGTGCCTTGGGCCCCATGACAGAAACAGAGAAAGGTGCTGTGCACACCGTGACTGTGAGTACAGCACACGTGCAGAGCAGGGAAAGCTGAGCACTGGACAGTCACTTGCGGCCTTCCCTGCCACTTGCTGCACGGCCTTTTACGCTTCACTCTGGGAGCGCTGCGGTTTTGTTTCGGCTGCATGTGTTTATGGACTAGAGGCTCAGCGGAAGGTGCCGGAGACCGACCGCTGCCACCAGAAGACGGACCATCGTTTAATGGACCCCATGGACTATGGAGTTTTGGAGATGTAAGATGGGGACATTGTGGACTGAGGACATTACATGTCGGCCATCTACATGGATTTGTTGTACAACGCTGGATTTATGGAATAAGAATAGTTGCATCGGTGACCTGCCTCGGTGATTATTACACCCCACAACCTCAGATCTCCACAGGGAGGAATTGTTCTCACTTCTCATTATTGTGCTAGCCCAGTTTTTGTTAATCATGAGCTATTAATCTTTTACAGGACCACTTTCCATATTACAGAATTGTATCTTTATAAATGTCGCACTGATGGGCCGGATGGCAGCCAATGTTTTCTGCTCAGACCCATCTGAGTTCAGTCACATTGCGAGTCCAGATGAGAAAACCCCCCCGATCTGCCCGGCCTGATAGAAGAACATTGCTCCGAGTGCAGGCCAATATGCAGAGGATCGCATTCAGCTGATTATTATGCCAGCAAGAGCGAGACTCAGAATGTGAAGAGTCACATATTCTACAGAACAGGCAGGAAATAAGGGAAGCAGAACTATCAATATGGGAGAGTGATACACAGCTGTGGCTAGAAATATTGGGGCAGTTCATAGATAAGGAGGGGGAGGTTTTAGGGTCTGTGCACACGTTGCGGATTTCCTGCAGATCCACAAGTGGTTTACAGTACAATGTTGTTCTACGGAGAAAAAAAAACCCGCTGTGCACATGCTGCGGAAAAATCTGCGCGGAACCGCAGGATGTCAATTATTTGTGCGGATTCCGCAGCGTTTTTACACCCATTCCATTATAGGAATCCACAGCTGTAAAAACGCAGGCCAAATCCGCACTAAATCAGCATAAAAAACGCAAGGATTTTGACCTGCGGATTCTGCCAAAAGATGCAGATTCCCCACGGAAAATTCCGCAACGTGTGCACATCCCATTGTTGTCCTGTGATGTTAGGTCTGATCCAGGGTTGTGGTCTTCAGGAGGTCTGAGGAGCACATTCCTTCATTGATGGAGCAAGACATAAATCCACGCGACACATTCATTCCAGCTCTGTCACAGGTCGTCAGAATTTTGTAAGCCACTAGTATCTAAAAAATAAACCGTGAATATTGCCTAACATTACAAAGATATTTTTCCTCTGGAAAATCTACCATCGCCTGTCCCATCAGTGGTGACAGCAGCAGTCTGACCCTCAGCGCGGAGCAGCTTAAGAAAGAAAAAACAATTATAGACAAAAAAATACAAAACATACAGCTGGTCCGGCTGTACGGGCTCCATGGAAGTGCGGGTCTGGTCTACTGGTGAGGACTTCCCTGCAGGTAGTTCCCCCAATAAACCGCAAGGTGTGGACACAGCCCGATACAGATCCAACTGCGGTTACTGGATTTTTCGGAGAAAAATAAGGAAAAAATATTTTTTAATAAAATGGTGGTGCTTCTTAAAATCCATGCGTCTTATTGCTTATCGGGGGGTGGTGGCTGCGATGAAGCGGTGTCCCAGGGTCACTGCTGGAGGAGGCAGGAGTGGGGTGATTCTGCAGATCGCAGGCAGGGATGAGGGGGTGCTCCGATGTGCGGCGCTGGTGCGGGGGTCTCCGGTGGTTGCTGGCCGCTGCTGCTGGTCTCTCCAGTGCCCAGCGGTGCTGCGTGGGAGTCCAGCGTTGCCCGGAGTTCTGCCAACACTTTGCGACATGCCAGAGCCCCGATACTTCCACGTTTCCCTGTGCGTGGGCAGTGGACTCCGATAATTTGTATGCCGCCGCAGTGGCGGCGCATGCGCAGACGGTGATCTCGGGACCAATATCTTGAGAGAGATTTCAGCGCTGAGAGCTCATCTCTCGAGATCTTGGTCCTGAGATCATTTTCTGCGCATGCGCCGCCGCCGGCTATATTCCCGGAGTACACAGCACACGCACAGGGAAACATGGAAGTACTGGGGCTCTGGCATGTCGCAAAATGTCGGCAGAACACCGGACACCCACGCAGTACCGCTAGGCACCGGAGACACCCACAGCAGCATCCAGCAACCGCCAGGCACCCGGACACCCCCCTCATCCCAGCTTGCGGCCAACACCCACAGCATCGGTAAAGCATGTACGCTTTGTAAGACGCACCCCCATTTTTCCCAAAATTTTTTTGGGGAAAAAGTGCATCTTACAAAGACTAATGTCACACCGAGCTTTATCATTCTAGAAATGAAAATTCAACTCGTATCTGTCACACTATTTTATTACAAGTCAAATAGTTAGAACTAAAATATTTAAATCTATGCATACATACAAATGAATGATAATGAGTTTTAGAAATCAAAACAATGAATTAACCCCTTTACCCCCAAGGGTGGTTTACATGTTAATGCCCGGGCCAATTTTTACAATTCTGACCACTGTCCCTTTATGAGGTAATAACTCTGGAACGCTTCCATGGATCCCGGTGATTCTGACATTGTACTTCATGTTAGTGGCAAAATCTCTTTGATATGAAATTTGGTGAAAATTTCGCAATTTTCCAACTTGGAATTTTCTTAATAAGTAACATTTCCCACATGTTTACTTTACATCAGCACAATTTTGGAACCAAAAATGTTTTTTGTTATGAAGTTATAAGGGTTAAAAGTTGACCAGCGATTTTTCACTTTTACAACACCATTTTATTTTTAGGGACCACATCACATTTGATGTCACTTTGAGGGGTCTATATGATAGAATGGTGTCACTTTTGGGTATTTTCTAAAAACTGCACCCATCAAGGTGCTCAAAACCACCTTCAAGAAGATTATTAACCCTTCAGGTGCTTCACAGGAATTTTTTGAATGTTTAAAAAAAAAACAAAAAAACATTTAACTTTTTCACAAAAAAAATTACTTTAGGTCCAATTTTTTTAATTTTCCCAAGGGTAACAGGAGAAATTGGACTGCAAAAGTTATTGGGCAATTTGTCCTGAGTACGCTGATAAGTGATATGTGGGGGGGAACCACTGTTTTGGCGCATGGCAGAACTCAGAAGGCAAGGAGCACCGTTTGACTTTCTCAACGCAAAATTGGATGGAATTGAGATGGGGCGCCATGTCACATTTGGAGAGCCCCTGATGTGCCTAAAAAGTGCGAACGCCCCACAAGTGACCCCATTTTGGAAACTAGACCCCCCAAGGAACTTATCTAGATGTGTGGTGAGAACTTTGAACCCCCATGGGCTTCACATAAGTTTATAACGTACAGCCATAAAATTAAAATTCTTTTCACCCCCAATTTTTATTTTCCCAAAGGAAACAGGACACCAATAGTTATTGTGCAATTTGCCCTGAGTATGCTGATACCCCATATGTGGGGGTAAACCACTATTTGGGCGCATGGCAGAGTTCAGAAGGGAAGCAGCTCCATTTGACTTTTTTTGGCTGGAATGGAGATCGGACCCCATGTTGCATTTGGAGAGCCTCTTTTGTGCCTAAACAGTGGAAACCCCCACAAATGACAGTATTTTGGAAACTAGACCCCCCAAGGAACTTATTTAGATGTCTGGTGAGCCCTTTGAACCCCCAAGTGCTTCACAGAAGTTTATAACACCTGGGTGTGAAAATAAAAAAATTATATTTTTTCCACAAACATGATCTTTTAGTCCCCAATATTTTTATTTTTCCAAGGGTAACAGGAGAAACTGAACCCCAAAAGTTGTTGTCCAATTTGTCCCGAGTAGACTGGTACCCCATATGTAGGGGTAAACCACTGTTTGTGCGCATGGCAGAGCTCGGAAGGGAAGGAGCACCATTTGACTTTTTCAGGGAAGAATTGGCTGCAATTGAGATCAGACGCCATGTTGCGTTTGGAGAGCCCCTAATGTGCCCAAACAGTGGAAACCCCCAATTCTAACTCCAACCCTAACCCCAACACACCCCTAACCCCAGCTCTAACCGGAAAATGGAAATACATTTTTTAATATTATTTTTCCCTAAGGGGGTGATAGCGGGGGGTTTGATTTACTATTTATGGCGGTTTTTATTTTTGGCAGCTGTCGCACGCTAAAAGACGCTTTTTATTGTAAAAATAGTTTTTGCATCACCACATTTTGAGAGCTATCATTTTTCCATATTTTGACCCACTGAGTCATGTGAGGTCTTATTTTTTGCGGGACGAGTTGACGTTTTTATTGGTATCATGTTCGGGCATGTGACATCTTTTGATCGCTTTTTATTCTGATTTTTGGGACCCAGAATGAACAAAAACCAGCATTTCATGAATTTCTTTTGGGGGGGTGCGTTTACACCGTTCCACGTGCGGTAAAATTGATAAAGCGTTTTTTTCTTCGGGTCAGTACGATTACAGCGATACCTCATTTGTCTTTTTTTATGTTTTGGCGCTTTTATGTAATAAAACCAATTTTATATAAAAAAATAATTGTTTTTGCATCGCTTTATTCTGCGAGCTATAATTTTATTATTTTTTCGCTGATGACGCCGTATGGCGGCTCGTTTTTTGCGGAACAAGATGACGTTTTCAGCGGTACCATGTTTATTCATATACTTTCTTTATCGCACGTTATTGAACTGTTTGTTCAGTGGTATGATGATAAAGCATTGTTTTTTTGCTTTGTTTCTTTTTTTTTTAAAGGGGTTTACCAAGGGGGTTAATTAGGGGGACAGTTTTATAGGGCGGGTCGTTACGGACGCAGCGATACTAAATGTGTGTATTTTTATTGCTTTATTTTTCCCAAAAAGTGAATTTATTAGGGATTTTTTTTTTATAAATTAATTTTACACTTTTTTTTTTTTTAATATTTTTCACTTTGTCCCGGGGGGACATCACTGTCATGTGTCTGATCACTGATCTGACAGGCACTGCTGCAGGCTTCCTCCGTGCCTGCACTCCGCAGGCACTGAGGAAGCCGCCTCCCTGCAGGCCCCCGCGGCCATATCGGATCTGGAGGCTTGCAGGGAGGAGGACCCTCGGAGCGACGCAGAACATAGCATCGCTCCGGGGGTCTCAGGGAAGCACGGATGGAGCCCTCTCCCTGCACGCTTCTCTCCTATGTCCCAGTAAACTGCGATCATGTTTAATCACAGTGTGCCAGGGGTTAATGTGCCGGAGGCGGTCCGTGACCACCCCTGACACAGTGCCGAGTGTCAGCTGTGATAATCAGCTGACACCCGGCCGCCATAAACGGCGCTCCCCCCGTGAGTGCTGCTGATCGCGTTAAATGTACTATTCCATCCTTGGGACTTACTGTAAGTCCCAGGTCAGATGGACGGAATAGTACATCTAATGTAGGAAAGGGGTTAAGGCACATTAGAGATTAATGAGAAAAAAAAACGTTTTGTACCAAAGTCCCCTGTTCTTTAGCTGCAAAAAATGTATTGAGGTACTTAACACAAAATTCCTCTCTCATTGAATCCACTATAGGACACGAGGATGGGTAAAGGGAAGAGGACCTGTTGTGAATTCTCTCTCTGGCTTCCCTCTGGTGATTACTGAAGATAGTGGAGCTGGTCAGATTGACAGAGGGGTTGCGAGTTCTTTCTGGATTCCCTCTGGTGGTTTCTGGAGGTAGTGGAGCTGATCTGATTGACAGAGGCTTGCCACCTGATAATGAGGAAGACGACTAGAGATCTGGAGTTTCTGATTGGGATTTAAGATAGCTGACTCCCTCTATCCCTGCTGGTGATTTTCTTCCTGTGCCTCCTGAGGTCTGATGTCTCCTGCTCTTTCCCTGCATGTTCAGCCAAGTGGTTTATATGCTATTCTGTTTACATTTGATCTGGTTTTGTCTATCTCAGTTTTGTGTGGGTCAGCCAGCTCCGGCTGGGGCTGTGCTGAATCACCGCCCATATGTTACTGCATGTGCCAGGTCTCTTTTGCTTTGCTTTCAGAATATACCAGAGTGCTGATATAGTGGGGGCGAAGTTGTGCAACTTCAGTGTTTTTGTGCATCAGAAGTGTTGGACTTTTTGCAGGGTTTTTTGCGTGATTTCAGACAGGGTCTTTCCTGTCTAGTCAGTGTGGGCCCCATCGTTTGCACAGTCTATTTTTCTGCCTGCGTTTGTGTTTTCATCTTGTGTCATCAACAATATATGTTTGGGGGCTAGCTATTCCTTTGGGGTCTGCTCCAGGGCAGTTTAGATTTCCCCTTTCTTGCTTTAGGCTTAGTTAGCTCTCCGGCTGTGCTGAGGCGTCTAGGATCATCGTAGGTACGCTCCACGGCTACTGCTAGTTGTGTGGATAGGATCAGGGGTCTGCAATCCGCTTAGTTACCAACCTCTCTGGTTTTCTGTGGTTTAGCCTGGGCCTGCTATCCTCCTCGGTGACCCATTCATAACAGAATCACCAGCCTAACTGTAGACTCTATGGTACTCTAAAGAAGGAAAGAATTTAAAAAAAAAAGTGTCAGAATTTTTTTTTCATATATTTTTTCCTTTTTTTCTGGGCCGTAAGAGGATATTTTTTGTCTCAATGGAGACTAAGCAATTGTCCTATCATGTTGAGCAGCTCGCTGCTGAAGTGCGGGGAATTTCTGCCTATCTCGCTCAATCTTCTGCTGTTGAACCAAAAATCCCTACTCCTGATGTGTTTTCTGGGGAGCGGTCTAAATTTCTGAATTTTAAAAATAATTGTAAATTATTTCTTGCCTTGAAGCCTAACTCCTCGGGGAGCTCGGTGCAGCAGGTTAAAATTGTCATCTCCCTGCTGCGCGGCGATCCCTAGGATTGGGCTTTTTCTGACACCTGGAGATCCTATTCTGGCTAATGTGGATACATTTTTTCAAGCCTTGGAGTTGTTGTATGATGAACCTAATGCTGTTGATCAAGCTGAGAAAACCTTATTGGCATTGAACCAGGGTCAGGATTCTGCAGAGTTATATTGTCAAAAATTCCAAAAGTGGGCGGTCCTTACTAAATGGAATGACGATGCCCTAGCGGCTCTCTTTCGGAAGGGTTTGGCAGAAACCGTAAAAGATGTTATGGTGGGATTTCCTGTCCCCTCTGGTCTTGACTCCATGTCATTGGCCATTCAAATTGATCGGCATTTACGTGAACATAAAACTACACGAGAGGCGTTGCCGCCTTTCGAACGAACTTCTGAACCCATGCAATGTGATAGGGTTTTGCCTAGGGCGCAACGTCAGGAGTTTAGAAGGTGTAATAAGTTGTGTTTTTTCTGCGGTCACGCCTCTCATACTATTGCTGTCTGCCCTAAACGAGAAAAGCGTTTTGCTCACACATTTGCGGTGGGCAGTGTACAACCTAAGTTCCTTTTGGCGATTACCCTGATCAGCTCCTTGTCTACATTTTCCGCTAAGGCTTTTGTAGATTCAGGAGCAGCTTTGAATCTGCTGGATTTAGACTTTGCTAAGCGTTGTGGTTTTCCCATGATACCCCTGTGGACTCCTATCCCTTTGAGGGGTATTGATGCTACTCCTTTGGCGGAGAATAAACCTGTTTTGGACCCAGGTGATAATGCGGGTCATCCCAGACCACCAAGAAAATTGAAAATTTTTGGTGTTGCACAATTTGCATGACACTATTGTTCTGGGTTTCCCTTGGTTGCAAACTCATAATCCTGTTTTAGATTGGAAATCTGTGTCTGTGGTGAGTTGGGGTTGTCAATGTGTTCTTAGTGACACTCCTGTTTTCTCCACCTCTCCCCAGTCTCATGATATTCCTATTTGGCTGATTTTTCTGATGTATTCAGTGAGAGTAAAGGGGGTTTTACACTAAGCAATATCGCTAGCAATATCGCTAAATTGTCACTGGTTTTGTGACGTTATAGCGATATTGCTAGCGATATTGCTAGCGATATCGCTATGTGTGATACTTACCAGCGACCGGCTCCCCCGCTGCTCATCGCTGATCGCGCGAGAATGTCCGGCTCCATTTCTCGTCGGGCGCTTCCTGCTGGGCTTCCTGCTGTGACGTCCAGCGACGCGTGGAGGCGGGCGGGAGGACGCAGGATCGCTGTGTGTGAATGGTAAGTATCGTGCGCTGCGTCGCTGCTGCATCGCTGTGAGATCTTTCTGTATGAAAGCTCACTAGCGATCATTTAGCGATGCACCAGCGATCCTGACCGGGTCGGATCGCTGGTGCATCGCTAAATGTAAAAGGGCCTTAAGTCTGCGTGTTTGCCTCCTCACAGGAGTTTTATGACTGTGCAATTGAGTTAATGCCCGGGTCTAAATTTCCCAAGGGTCGGCTTTTCAACTATCGGTACCCGAACATGATGCTATACGATCTTATATCAAGGAGTCGTTGGAGAAGGGTCATATTAGACCATCCTCTTCACCTTTAGGTGCTGGCTTTTTTTTGTGGCCAAGAAAGATGGTTCATTAAGGCCATGTATGGACTATCGTTCCCTTAACAAGATCACTTTTAAATATCAGTACCCGTTACCCCTGATTTCTGATTTATTTTCCAGAGTTAAAGTGCCTGTTGGTTTGCCAAGCTTGACCTCAGGGGGGCGTATAATCTTATTCGCATAAAGCACGGGGATGAATGGAAGACAGCATTTAATACTCCAGAGGGACATTTTGAGTACCTGGTGATGCCTTTTTGGCTAATGCCCCTTCTGTCTTCCAGTCTTTTATGAATGATATTTTCCGGGACCTTGTGGATAAGTTTTTGATCATTTGTCTGAATGATATTTTGATCTTTTCCAGTGATTGGGATTCTCATGTGGAACATGTCCAGATGGTGTTCCGGATTTTGAGGGAAAATTCTCTGTATGTTAAGGGATCAAAGTGCCTCTTTGGTGTACAGAGGATTTCATTTTTGGGATTCATTTTGTACCAGTCTGCTATTGAAATGGACCCGGCCAAGATACAGGCCATTTATGATTGCGTTCAGCCTACTTCTTTGAAGGCTCTCCTGAAGTTTTTGGGTTTTGCTAATTTCTACCGTAAATTTATAAGTAATTTTTCTGGTATTGTTAAACCACTGACTGATTTGACCAAAAAGGGCGCTGATGTGGTGAATTGGTCTCCAGAGGCAGTTTTGGCATTTCAGAAGCTTAAGCGGAGATTCACTTCGGCTCCAGTTCTACGGCAACCTGATGCCTCACTCCCATTTCAGGTGGAGGTAGATGCTTCTGAGATTGGTGCAGGAGCCGTTTTGTCCCAAAGAGATCCGGTGACTTCTAAGATGAATCCCTGTGCCTTATTTTCTCGAAAGTTCTCCCCATCTGAACGCAACTATGACGTGGGGAATCGGAAATTGTTGGCCATGAAATGGGCATTTCAAGAGTGGAGACATTGGCTGGAGGGAGCTAGACATCAAGTTGTGGTCCTCACTGACCACAAGAATTTGATTTATCTTGAATCAGCCAAACGCTTGAATCCTAGACAGGCTAGGTGGGCCTTGTTTTTCACGCGTTTTAATTTTGTGGTCTCTTTTCTTCCGGGCACTAAGAATGTTAAAGCGGACGACCTTTCTAGGAGTTTCTTTGCAGATTCTTTTGATGTGACCGAGCCTACTACCATTCTAAATGAGGGTGTAGTTCTTTCCGCCATCTCACCCGATTTGAGACGTGCCCTGGAGGAATTTCAGGAGGACAAACCTGAACGTTGCTCTATGGGGAAATTGTATGTTCCTGACCTGTGGAGGAAAAGCGTAATGTCTGAAATTCATTTCTCCGCATTGGCTGGTCATCCAGGTATTTTTGGTACCAGAGATTTGGTGAGTCGGTCTTTTTGGTGACCTGCCTTATCTCGTGATGTCAGGAATTTTTGTGCAGTCCTGTGGGACTAGTTCTCGGTCCAAGCCCTGTTCTCGTTCTAGTGGGTTGTTGATGCCCCTGCCGGTGCCCAGGAGGCCATGGACTCATACCTCAATGGATTTTATTTCTAATCTTCCTGTCTCTCAAAGAATGACTGTTATCTGGGTCATCTGTGATAGATTTTCTAAGATGGTCCATCTTGTACCACTCCCAAAGTTGCCATCTTCTTCTGAGTTGGTGCCCTTGTTTTTACAACAGGTGGGTTCGGTTGCACAGGATTTCTGAGAACATTGTGTCGGACAGAGGAGTCCAGTTTGTTTCCAGATTTTGGAGAGCTTTTTGTTCCAAACTGGGAATTCAGTTATCTTTTTCCTCTGCATTTCATCCTCAGACCAATGGGCAAACTGAGAACACAAACCAGACTTTGGAATCCTATTTGAGATGTTTCCTATATGCTGATCAGGATGACTGGGTCTCATTTTTGCGCTTGGCCGAATTTGCGCTAAACAATAGGGCTAGTACTGCCACTTTGATGTCGCCCTTTTTCTGTAACTTTGGGTTTCATCCTCGATTTTCGTCAGGGCAGGTGGAATCTTCGGCCAAGTGTGGATTCTGTGGTAGAGAGAATGCAGCAGATTTGGGACCAAGTGGTGGATAAGTTGTCCCACTCAAGAAAAAGGCCAACGGTTTTCCAACTGGCATAGGACTTTTGGTCCCAGGTTTAAAGTGGGTGATATGGTTTAGTTGTCTTCAAAGAATATTCCTATGAAGGTTGCGTCTCCAAAATTCAAGCCAAGATTCATTGGACCTTATAAGATTTTGGAAATCCTTAATCCCGTTTGGCTCTTCCAGTTACGTTTAAGATTCATAACGTGTTCCATAAATCCTTGTTGAAGAGGTTTGTAGAGCCAGTAGTTCCAATGGTGGCACCTCCTGACCCTGTATTGGTTAAAGGTAATTTGGAGTATGAGGTAGAGAAAATATTGTATTCTCGTTTGCTAGACGGAGACTCCAGTACCTGGTCAAATGAAAGGGTTATGGCCAGGAGGATAATTATTGGGTCTCTGCTTCGGACATTCATGCCGAAAGATTGGTTTGTGCTTTTCACCGGGCCCATCCTGACCGGCCGGGTGGCGTGGATGAGGGTTCGGTGACTCCTCCTCAAGGGGGGGTACTGTTGTGAATTCTCTCTCTGGTGATTACTGAAGATAGTGGAGCGGGTCAGATTGAGAGTTCTCTTTCTGGGCTCCCTCTGGTGGTTACTGGAGGTAGTGGAGCTGATCTGATTGACAGAGGCTTGCCACCTGATAATGAGGAAGACGATTGGAGATCTGGGGTTTCTGATTAGGATTTAAGACAGCTGACTCCCTCTATCCCTGCTGGTGATTTTCTTCCTGTGCCTCCTGAGGTCTGATGGCTCCTGCTCTTTCCCTGCATGTTCAGCTAAGTGGAACATTTGCTATTCTGTTTGCATTTGATCTCGTTTTGTCTCTGCTTTATGCGGGTCAGCTAGCTCTGCCTGGGGCTGTATCACCGCCCATATGTTACTGCACGTGCCAGTTTGTTTTGTCCCCTTTTATATTGGTCTCTTTTTGCTTTGCTTTCAGAATATACCAGAGTGCTGGGCGAAGTTGTGCGACTTCAGTGTTTTTGTGCATCAGACGTGACGGATTTTTGCAGGGTTTTTTGCGTGATTGCAGACAGTGTCTTTCCTTTCCTGTCTAGTCAGTGTGGGCCCCATCGTTTGCTCAGTCTATTTTTCTGCCTGCGTTTGTGTTTTCATCTTGTCTCACCAACAGTATATGTTTGGGGGCTAGCTATTCCTTTGAGGTCTGCTCTGGGGCAGTTTAGATTTCCCCTTTCTTGCTTTAGGCTTAGTTAGCTCTCCGGCTGTGCCGAGGCATCTAGGATCATCGTAGGTACGCCCCACGGCTACTGCTAGTTGTGTGGACAGGATCAGGGGTTTGCATCCGCTTAGTTACCAACCTCTCTGGTTTTCTGTGGCTTAGCCTGGGCCTGCTATCCTCCTCGGTGACTAAATTTTATCAAGGACCTAGGTGGGCCCTGTGCCATATATAACAAGTCCTAGGATGACCCCAAAAAAACCCCATAAAACAAAGCCCCGAAAAAATAGAGAGAAGCATGACAGTACAGAGAGTATGTACAGCAGATAAGGTAAAGGTGAGAAATAAATATTGGACAAAGGAAATGAAAAGGTGGTAGACCCCCAAAGGACCAACCCTAGCAAGCCACAAGAAGTGGAAAGAGGGGACGGGAACTTCGGAGATCTTAGACTCATCTATCTGACATCGGAGGGGTGCTGGGTCACACCAATTTTGGCAGAACACGGATGGTGGAGGCACCAGCACTCCACTTGGTGGAGAGAGGGCACATGATGAATTGCCATCTAAAGAGGTCACTACTGTGGAGGGCACGGTGAAAGAAGATGGAGGAAACCACCAACACCTAGAAGAAAACAAAGAAATTTATATAAGAAAAATCCTGCCTAAATTGTACAAAAAGCCATGGCCGCCCCTCCCAATATTCACACCGTGATCTAATGCCCATCAGCAACAATGTACAACCTGAACATGAGGTTATTACTTTACATTCTGATAAGCCTGTATGAAGCCCACTACCACGTCACAGTTACCAAAACAGGGGGCCCTAGCTTTGAAGGGAATCTGTGTTCCCATTTTTGGCCTATAAGCTGCGGCCACCGGCATCAGGGGCTTATCTACAACATTCTGTAATGCATTCTGTAATGCTGTAGATGAGCCCCGGATGTAACCTGAAAGATAAGAAAAAAAGTCAGATTATACTCACCCCGGGATCCGGTCCGATGGGTGTGGCGGTTCGGTCCGGGTCCTCCCATCTTCATGTGATGCCGTCCTCCTTCTTACTGCTGCAGCAGCGCAGGCCCTCTCTGACCTTTCCCAGCGCCTGCGCACTGCAGTAATTTACTCTGCCCTCAACAGGGCAGAGCAGTACGCCTGCGCAGGAGCCGCAGCAGAAGTAAGAAGGGGAACGTGATCACATGAAGATGGGAGGACCCGGACCGGACCGCGACACTAACCGCCCCCGGTGAGTATAATATAACTTGTTTTTCTTATCTTTCAGGTTACATCCGGGGCTTATCTACAGCATTACAGAATCTTTTAAAGGTGCGACCTTGGTTACAGTGGCAGCGCCCCTGGCAGGAAGAGCGGTAGCGCACTTCCTTCCCTAGGCAGACTCCAAGCACGCAGTCCCATGCAAGCAATATTACCCCCTTCTCCCGAGGTAGACACCCCTCCAGCATGCGCATGCAGCCCCATGCAAGCAACATCACCCCCTTCTCCCCAGGCAGACCCCCCCCTCCAGCCCCATGCAAGCAACATCCCCCTTCTCCCCAGGCAGACCCCCCCCTTCAGCATCCAGCCTCATGTAAGCATCACTCCCTTCTCCCCAGGCAGACACCCCCCTCCAGCATCCAGCCCCATGCGACCAACATCACCACCTTCTACCCAGGCAGACCCACCTCCAGCATGCACATGCAACCAACATCAACCCCTTCTCCCCAGGCAGACCCACCTCCAGCAACATCACCCCTTTCTCACCAGGCAGACCCCCTCAAGCATGCACATGCAGCCCCATGCAAGCATCACCCCCTGCTCCCCAGGCAGACCAACCTCCAGCATTCACCCCCTTCACCCCAGGCAGACCCCCCTCTCCAGCATGAACATGCAGCCCCATGCAAGCAACATTACCCCCTTCTCCCGAGGCAGACTCCCCCTTCAGCATGCACACGCAGCCCCATGCAAGCAACATCACCCCCTTCTCCCGAGGCAGACCCCCCCCTTCAGCATGCACACGCAGCCCCATCCAAGCAACATCACCCCCTTCTCCACAGGCATACCCCCCTCCAGCATGCGCACACAGCCCCATGCAAGCAACATCACCCCCTTCTCCCCAGGCAGACCCCCCTCCAGCATCCAGCCCCATGCAAGCATCACGCCCTGCTCTACAGTAAGACCCCCTCCAGCATCCAGCCCCATGTAACCATCACCCCCTGCTCCCCAGGCAGACCCCCCCCGCTCCTGCATGCACATGCAGCCCCATGCAAGCAAAATCACCCCCTTCTCCCCAGGCAACCCCCCCGCTCCTGCATGCACATGCAGCCCCATGCAAGCAACATCACCCCCTTCTCCCCAGGCACCCCCCCGCTCCTGCATGCACACGCAGCCCCATGAAAGCAACATCACCCCCTTCTCCCCAGGCAGACCCCCCCTCCAGCATGCACACGCAGCCCCATGCAAGCAACATCACCTCCTTCTCCCCAGGCAGACTCCCTCCAGCATGCACACGCAGCCCCATGCAAGCAACATCACCTCTTTCTCCCAGGCAGACACCCTCCAGCATGCACATGCAGCCCCATGCAAGCATCACCCCCTTCTCCCCAGGCAAACCCCCCCTCCAGCATCCAGTCCAGCCCCATGCAAGCATCACACCCTGCTCTACAGTAAGACCCCCCTCCAGCATCCAGCCCCATGTAACCATCACCCCCTGCTCCCCAGGCAGACCCCCCTCCAGCATGCACATGTAGCCCCATGCAAGCAACATCACCTCCTTCTCCCCAGGCAGACCCCCCTCCAGCATCCAGCCCCATGCAAGCATCACGCCCTGCTCTACAGTAAGACCCCCTCCAGCATCCAGCCCCATGTAACCAACATCACCCCCTGCTCCCCAGGCAGACCCCCCCCCGCTCCTGCATGCACATGCAGCCCCATGCAAGCAACATCACCCCCTTCTCCCCAGGCAACCCCCCTGCTCCTGCATGCACATGCAGCCCCATGCAAGCAACATCACCCCCTTCTCCCCAGGCACCCCCCCGCTCCTGCATGCACACGCAGCCCCATGAAAGCAACATCACCCCCTTCTCCCCAGGCAGACCCCCCCTCCAGCATGCACACACAGCCCCATGCAAGCAACATCACCTCCTTCTCCCCAGGCAGACTCCCTCCAGCATGCACACGCAGCCCCATGCAAGCATCACCTCTTTCTCCCAGGCAGACACCCTCCAGCATGCAGCCCCATGCAAGCAACATCACCCCCTTCTCCCCAGGCAAACCCCCCCTCCAGCATCCAGTCCAGCCCCATGCAAGCATCACACCCTGCTCTACAGTAAGACCCCCCTCCAGCATCCAGCCCCATGTAACCATCACCCCCTGCTCCCCAGGCAGACCCCCCTCCAGCATGCACATGTAGCCCCATGCAAGCAACATCACCTCCTTCTCCCCAGGCAACCCCCCCCCCCCGCTCCTGCATACACACGCAGCCCCATGAAAGCAACATAACCCCCTTCTCCCCAGTCAGACGCCCCCTCCAAAATGCACACGCAGCCCCATGCAAGCAACATCACCCCCTTCTCCCCAAGCAGCCCACCCTCCAGCATGCACACGCAGCCCCATGCAAGAAACATCACCCCCTTCTCCCCAAGCAGCCCCCCTCCAGCATGCACACGCAGCCCCATGCAAGCAACATCACCCCCTTCTCCCCAGGCAGACCCCCCCCTCCAGCATGCACATGCAGCCCCATGCAAGCAACATCACCCCCTTCTCCTCAGGCAGACCCCCCCTCCAGCATGAAGCCCCATGCAAGCAACATCACCCCCTTCTCCCCAGGCAGCCCACCCTCCAGCATGCACACGCAGCCCCATGCAAGCAACATCACCCCCTTCTCCACAGGCAGACCCCCCTCCAGCATGCACACGCAGCCCCATGCAAGCAACATCACCTCCTTCTCCACAGGCAGACCCCCCCTCCAGCATGAACATGCAGCCCCATGCAAGCAACATCACCCCCTTCTCCCCAAGCAGCCCCATGCAAGCAACATCACCCCCTTCTCCCCAGGCAGACCCCCCTCCAGCATGCACACGCAGCTCCACGCAAGCAACATCACCCCCTGCTCCCCAGGCAGACCCCCCCCGCTCCTGCATGCACATGCAGCCCCATGCAAGCAACATCACCCCCTTCTCCCCAGGCAACCCCCCCGCTCCTGCATGCACATGCAGCCCCATGCAAGCAACATCACCCCCTTCTCCCCAGGCACCCCCCCGCTCCTGCATGCACACGCAGCCCCATGAAAGCAACATCACCCCCTTCTCCCCAGGCAGACCCCCCCTCCAGCATGCACACGCAGCCCCATGCAAGCAACATCACCTCCTTCTCCCCAGGCAGACTCCCTCCAGCATGCACACGCAGCCCCATGCAAGCAACATCACCCCCTTCTCCCCAGGCAAACCCCCCCTCCAGCATCCAGTCCAGCCCCATGCAAGCATCACACCCTGCTCTACAGTAAGACCCCCCTCCAGCATCCAGCCCCATGTAACCATCACCCCCTGCTCCCCAGGCAGACCCCCCTCCAGCATGCACATGTAGCCCCATGCAAGCAACATCACCTCCTTCTCCCCAGGCAACCCCCCCCCCCGCTCCTGCATGCACACGCAGCCCCATGAAAGCAACATAACCCCCTTCTCCCCAGTCAGACGCCCCCTCCAAAATGCACACGCAGCCCCATGCAAGCAACATCACCCCCTTCTCCCCAAGCAGCCCCCCCTTCAGCATGCACACGCAGCCCCATGCAAGAAACATCACCCCCTTCTCCCCAAGCAGCCCCCCCTCCAGCATGCACATGCAGCCCCATGCAAGCAACATCACCCCCTTCTCCCCAGGCAGACCCCCCCCTCCAGCACGCACATGCAGCCCCATGCAAGCAACATCACCCCCTTCTCCTCAGGCAGACCCCCCCTCCAGCATGAAGCCCCATGCAAGCAACATCACCCCCTTCTCCACAGGCAGACCCCCCTCCAGCAGGCACACGCAGCCCCATGCAAGCAACATCACCTCCTTCTCCACAGGCAGACCCCCCCTCCAGCATGAACATGCAGCCCCATGCAAGCAACATCACCCCTTTCTCCCCAAGCAGCCCCATACAAGCAACATCACCCCCTTCTCCCCAGGCAGACCCCCTCCAGCATGCACACGCAGCCCCATGCAAGCAACATCACCTCCTTCTCCCCAGGCAGACCCCACTCCAGCATGCACACGCACCCCCATGCAAGCAACATCACCTCCTCCCCAGGCAGACTCCCTCCAGCATGCACACGCAGCCCCATGCAAGCAACATCACCTCTTTCTCCCAGGCAGACACCCTCCAGCATGCACATGCAGCCCCATGCAAGCAACATCACCCCCTTCTCCCCAGGCAAACCCCCCCTCCAGCATCCAGTCCAGCCCCATGCAAGCATCACACCCTGCTCTACAGTAAGACCCCCCTCCAGCATCCAGCCCCATGTAACCATCACCCCCTGCTCCCCAGGCAACCCCCCCCCCCGCTCCTGCATGCACACGCAGCCCCATGAAAGCAACATAACCCCCTTCTCCCCAGTCAGACGCCCCCTCCAAAATGCACACGCAGCCCCATGCAAGCAACATCACCCCCTTCTCCCCAAGCAGCCCCCCCTCCAGCATGCACACGCAGCCCCAAGCAAGAAACATCACCCCCTTCTCCCCAGGCAGACCCCCCCCCCCTCCAGCACGCACATGCAGCCCCATGCAAGCAACATCACCCCCTTCTCCTCAGGCAGACCCCCCCTCCAGCATGAAGCCCCATGCAAGCAACATCACCCCCTTCTCCACAGGCAGACCCCCCTCCAGAAGGCACACGCAGCCCCATGCAAGCAACATCACCCCTTTCTCCCCAAGCAGCCCCATGCAAGCAACATCACCCCCTTCTCCCCAGGCAGACTCCCTCCAGCATGCACACGCAGCCCCATGCAAGCAACATCACCCCCTTCTCCCCAAGCAGCCCCCCCTCCAGCATGCACACGCAGCCCCATGCAAGAAACATCACCCCCTTCTCCCCAAGCAGCCCCCCCTCCAGCATGCACACGCAGCCCCATGCAAGCAACATCACCCCCTTCTCCCCAGGCAGACCCCCCCCCTCCAGCACGCACATGCAGCCCCATGCAAGCAACATCACCCCCTCTCCTCAGGCAGACCCCCCCTCCAGCATGAAGCCCCATGCAAGCAACATCACCCCCTTCTCCACAGGCAGACCCCCCTCCAGCAGGCACACGCAGCCCCATGCAAGCAACATCACCTCCTTCTCCACAGGCAGACCCCCCCTCCAGCATGAACATGCAGCCCCATGCAAGCAACATCACCCCTTTCTCCCCAAGCAGCCCCATGCAAGCAACATCACCCCCTTCTCCCCAGGCAGACTCCCTCCAGCATGCACACGCAGCCCCATGCAAGCAACATCACCTCTTTCTCCCAGGCAGACACCCTCCAGCATGCACATGCAGCCCCATGCAAGCAACATCACCCCCTTCTCCCCAGGCAAACCCCCCCTCCAGCATCCAGTCCAGCCCCATGCAAGCATCACACCCTGCTCTACAGTAAGACCCCCCTCCAGCATCCAGTCCAGCCCCATGCAAGCATCACACCCTGCTCTACAGTAAGACCCCCCTCCAGCATCCAGCCCCATGTAACCATCACCCCCTGCTCCCCAGGCAGACCCCCCTCCAGCATGCACATGTAGCCCCATGCAAGCAACATCACCTCCTTCTCCCCAGGCAACCCCCCCCCCCCGCTCCTGCATGCACACGCAGCCCCATGAAAGCAACATAACCCCCTTCTCCCCAGTCAGACGCCCCCTCCAAAATGCACACGCAGCCCCATGCAAGCAACATCACCCCCTTCTCCCCAAGCAGCCCCCCCTCCAGCACGCACATGCAGCCCCATGCAAGCAACATCACCCCCTTCTCCTCAGGCAGACCCCCCCTCCAGCATGAAGCCCCATGCAAGCAACATCACCCCCTTCTCCACAGGCAGACCCCCCCTCCAGCATGAACAAGCAGACCCATGCAAGCAACATCACCCCTTTCTCCCCAAGCAGCCCCATGCAAGCAACATCACCCCCTTCTCCCCAGGCAGACCCCCCTCCAGCATGCACACGCAGCCCCATGCAAGCAACATCACCTCCTTCTCCCCAGGCAGACCCCCCTCCAGCATGCACACGCAGCCCCATGCAAGCAAACATCACCCCTCCTCCAGCTCGTGCATGAACATCCATTTACCTGCCATGACACCGGCAGCTTCCTGTCTGCTGCTCTGCTCTATGGAGGAGGAGGAGGCCCCGCCCCTTCTGGTCACATGGGCATGACGTCAGCACAGCTCCATGGCGACTTGGATTTAGCCGCCCTCTACCTTTTTTTTTTTTTTTTAAACAGCTGCAACCGGAAGTAGAAGCGGCTCACTTCCGGTATCGATCTTGTGGAGCGACAGGAGCAGAGCTGTCATCGGAGGAGGGAGCAGCCGACACCCCGCAGAGGACAGAAGGGAGACGGTGTGTGGGGGGGCAGAGCCGGAGCTGGCGCGTTGGGGACGGGGGTAGAGCCGGAGCTGGCGGGGGGCGGACGGGGGTAGGACCTGAGCTGGCGGGGGGCGGACGGGGGCAGGGCCGGAGCTGGAGGGGGGCAGGGCAGGGCAGGGCCGGAGCTGGAGGGGGGCAGGGCCGGAGCTGGAGGGGGGCAGGGCCGGAGCTGGCGGGGGGCGGACGGGGGCAGGGCCGGAACTGGAGGGGGCAGGGCCGGAGCTGGAGGGGGGCGGACGGGGGCAGGGCCGGAGCTGGCGCGTGGCGGACGGGGGCAGGGCCGGAGCTGGCGCGTGGCGGACGGGGGCAGGGCCGGAGCTGGCGCGTTGGGGGCCGGAGCTGGCGCGTGGCGGACGGGGGCAGGGCCGGAGCTGGCGCGTGGCAGACGGGGGCAGGGCCGGAGCTGGCGCGTGGCGGACGGGGGCAGGGCCGGAGCTGGCGCGTGGCGGACGGGGGCAGAGGGTACGGGGTTCCAGACTTGAGTGACACCCACCCTGGCGCAACTTGAAGTCTCCCTTGGGCCACAGGCTATTGGGTACTATATCCAGCACCTCCTTGAGTAGGCTTGCTACGGTTGTTCGAGGCTCTTGAAGGGCAACCAGCATGATGGATTCTTCTTGGGTCAGAGGTGGAGAAAATGTCATGTCAATTTGTCTCATCAGGTGGGGTGGGCTGGTCTCCACCATAAACTGAAACAGGATGGAGTGTCCTGGCTGTGTCCACACGCTCAGGGGCTTGTAAAGCCCCCATCACACATAGCGAGATCGCTGCTGAGTCACAACCTTGGTTACCCGCTGCCTGCATCAGCACGCTGGTAACTAAGATACAATGCGGGTAACTAAGCCACGTGCGTCGCTTGTTACCCGCGTGTCGCTGGTACTGATCGCTGGTGAAGCTGCCTGACAGCTCACCAGCGATCATGTAGCGACACACCAGCGATCCTGACAAGGTGATATCGTTGTCGGGATCGCTGGTGAGTCGCTATGTGTGACGGGGCCCTAAGCTGGGAATGTCTGACTTGACCTTCAATCCCCACACAAGACAGTGTTCTGATAGGCAGGTGGGTCGGGGAGTTCCACATGCCTCATCAGACTGCACCAGTGTCCACAAGGAAAGATATGACAACCCCCGGAGATTTGAGGTATTGGGTCCGCTGATGGAGTTTTACATGTCAGGTGCGTGATGTCTTGTGGACCTGGCTTGCCTCTGTCCAATAGACAGGGTTCTTCACTGTTTCCTGTGTTTCTTGCTTGGCCTATTCCCCTGCGTTTTGTCCTGGGCTGCCGGGGTGCTGTGCACTGGTTCCGGAAATGACCAAGGTTGCCACAGTTGTAACACCTGATGGGTCTCCCGTCCCTGCAGGGTGGGTGCTCTTCCACATCGGTGGCCACCATAGGAGGGGCTGTCTTCCGCACTCCTGGGTGGGACTGAATTCTTCTGGCTACTGCGAGCAGGGCATCTACGGCTATTGACCTGTACTCAGGCCTGGTCACTATCAGCAGCTTCTTGATTGGTTCTCTTCGTCCAAGGCTAAAAGCCTCTGCCAACATTTGTCTGTGTATCTGATCATGAATAGTGAAGCCTAAGTCTTGGAATACTTGCCTCGCTCTGCCATGAAACTTGTCTACAGACTCTGTCTCGGCCTGGCTCATGTTATGTAGGCTAAGTGCTTGTCTGGCTTTGGCCTACTCTCTGAGCAGCTCAATTAGCTTTGATCCTGACTTCCAGGAGTGCACATCTAATTCTGATGGAAGCTTGAAGTGTTCCTTCATGATTGGCCAGAGTGTTTCACCTGCTTTTAATTCCATTATGGACCAGAGATCAATCCAGGTTGCAGATATGTTTGCTGGCTCTGCTGCATTCTTCAGTAAAATGGCATGGGGTCCATATCTGGGTCTGGCAGATTTTTCAGAATACTGAACTCCTGACTAGGGGTGAAGGGCACATAGTGTAAGAGTTCTGGCTCTATCTGCCCCTGCCTACTTGGTGTCTGTGGGTTTATTCGCCTAGTACTGGGCAGCATGTATGATGTCCCCTCTTCATATTCATCAGAGGAGAAACTGTGACATTGTGTGGGTGCTCCCCCCTTCTGAGGTTGCAGGTCTGCCTGGCACTTAGGATCCTCATTGTAAGACCCAGCAGCTGCAGACGCTGATGACTTGCACCTCCCTTCTGCTAGCTGTTGTATTGGGGGGGCACCTGTGGTGTTATGTGTAGGGAGTGTTTCACTATCTTATCCTGGTATCAGCTGGCTCTTTAGAGAGGGTGCCCTGTGGCGATAAGGACACCTCATTTTCTGGATTTGACACTGGCCCAGCTGGTGACAATGAACTGAGAGGTGGGAGAGAGGGTGAGGAGCAGGGAGGGGTAGAGGAGAGAGTGGAAAGGTGGGGAGATGAAAAAAGAAAGAGGGAGGAGAGGAGGAAGGTGATAGAAGAGGAGGGGAGAGAGAAGACGAGGGGGATGAAGGAGGATGAAAGACAGGGAAAAGATGAGGGAGGAGGAAAAATAGATGAGGGAGGGGAGGTAAGAGAGGGAGGAGTGGAGAGGGAAGGAGCAGCGGACTCCTTCCCCTTTTCTGCAGTCAGAGAAGGCATGCTTGGACTTGTGCCTTCTCCCAGGGGGGGGGGGGAGCGGGGTGCCTCACAGACGGCACAGCTTAGAATTCCGCTGAAAACACTTTTTTCTCTCTTGTACACGTAAAAATAATCCTTTCCTGTTCACCTAACTCTCAGTACTTCTATGCTGTAAATCCGCTGCCACTTTATAAAACGCGGACTTCAATTCAGCTCAACTAACTAACTTCCCTTTTTTCTTCTCAATACATTATGCCATGCTGCAGCTTAAAAGCTGCCCCTGTAAATCTACATACTTAACTTTCTGAATAACACTATGTCTATTCCAAAAACTTAAAAAAAAGGTGATTAAAACTTCATAACCCTTTTTAAACTTGCTTAAAAAGGAAAAAAGCAAAAAAAACCCAAAATATTTATAAAAACTTCAAAAGGAAATGGAAAACTAATAAAAACTCAGAAAATGGAGAAAAAAAGAAAACAAAAAGAATAATCAGGAAGTTGGTAAAACTTGGAAAGAACACTCCAAAAAGAAATAAAAAATCCAAAATTCAGTAAAACTTCCAACAATAAAATGTCCGTGCACAAATGGAGGATACACACACTTCCCCTTTCCTCTGCCTGCGTCTCTCAGTAAAATCTTCTGAGAACAATGGAAACAAAAGAGCAAACTGAGACAATGGTATATATTCAACAACCCAGCATTCCCAAAAATTCTCACACTACAGTAAAAAAAACTTCCACCAAATGCAAGATAAAACAAGGGAAAAGCAGAGTACAGAACAAATGTGACAATATGAAAAATATCAGAGACGCACCCCACGGGCAAAAGAGGAAGTGTAAAAGGAAAGGAAAAAAACTTTCTGCTTCAGATCTTCATGGAGAACAGCAGTGAATTTATAGGTTGATGCACATGTAGACGTCCGGGGAGAAATCGAGGCCCTCTTTAGTGACACGTAGCACAAGCAGCTCTGGTAACCGACAACTGCCAATCACACTGGGTGTACTGCGCTCGGTCACCCGGGAATGTTAACACACTCGTCCCGCCGGTAACAGGAATCAGTGATAACTCCCACAAAATTGCCACCATCTGTACCTGGCCGGCCTCTCCTGTCCTTCCGATGTACAGGTGAATCGGTGGCAACCTGTCAAGTGATTTGGCTTGCGATATCTCCCCCAAACTAAACACCACCACGTGCCTGGCGATCTGGGTGCTCCTGTCCCTTCCGATGCATGGGTGTATATGTGATAGCTTGATAGGAGACTCGACTAGTGATATCTCTCTAAGCCCCCACAACTCATACCTGGATAGGCCTCTCCTGTCCTCCCTGTGTACAGGTTTATTTGTGAGGACTTAGCAGGGGAAGTTGAATCTCTCAGATATCGGTTTCCCAGCAACCACATGCACAATCAATCACCGTTCCACCAGCTTTCTCCCGGATCTAGACACAAACAGGACACAAAGCAGACACCTTGGCTTATCCCAGGGTTTGGATAAGGGTGTGGACTTTTACACTACCTGGGAATGCGGTGGTGACCACACCTGACCCGCTAGAGGTACAGACCCGGACTGGGCACAGGGGACATTCATGTAAGATAACCAGATTTTCTTACCTTATGGAGTTGCGCAAATCTCCGTCCCCATGAGTCAAGGCCTTAGTCGGCACCTCCGTCTCTCTGGTCAACAGGGTCCCCGTGCGTTTTGTCCACAGCCCCGCGTCTCTGCGCCAGATGATATGGAAATTTGGATAGATATATCTCTGTGTGCTGCGGCCTGTCCTAATTAGAACAGTCTCATTGAGCGCTCAACAGAAAAGACACCCTAAACACCTTGTTAGCAGTATCTCCAGTCTGCTGGTTTATTGCACATATATGGTTTTTTCATTACATACAGAAAGGAGTGGTTAGTCAATTAACATAAGGCTTGTGTTTTAATGCTATTGGCTATTTGAGTAAATGAACTTATATGGCAGTGTCCGACATGAGGGTGATTTAGCATCATATGGTTTACTCTTATGCATTGTCTTGCAATGTCAGCAAACCTCCGATATCAGCTAGTGCATCTGGTCCAACTTCCTCCTTTCCCATGGCTGGCTGATATATCACAAGACAATGCTACCACGAGACTATGCTGGTTCTCCAGACTGGCTCATGGGGTTAGTAGGTCATTTTCAGCAATTGATTATAAGGTTCAAGATAGCTATGAAAATGTGTCTATCAGTATATAAGGATATATGCAAGTGAGATCTGTATGAAATGTATATATTTCCATCACCGCTGGAGTGTGGTGGACAGGAGATAAAACATAACCTTTAGTAAGATAGTAGGATAAAAACAACTTTGTGTCCCCCAGAGTGAGTGAATATAAATGTTTGGGTGAAGTCACAAATAAAGGGGCGTGAGGAGCACAGCCCGATCAGGAGGAATGATTCCCACTTGCAATGGCTGAACTGCAATCAGCAAGTCCCAGAATCTCACGTTGTGGATCTGGGAGAATCCCACAGAACCCCGCAAACAACGACTGACAGATTCTGGCTGCATATAACAGTAATGACTGGAATCTGGATGACATTAATAGAGTTACCACCCGAAATATGCCAGAGCAATAAGTGAGGAAAGGCACAAGCTCAGCAATTCATGAAGGGGGTGCGGGAGGAAAAGGAGATCCTGGGTCCAGGATGCTCCATATAGGACAAGGGGAAGAAAATGCCCTACAAGACCCTAAATGGCTAACAGTAATCTATCCCCAAGACTCCCCCCTGACCGTCCACAGCTCCCCCTGTGCTAAACAAGCCCTGCACCCCCCATGGAAGGGCCCAAAGCGTTTCTTCCAAGCTGAGTCATCAGGGGACTTGAGGCCCTTTTACATTTAGCGATGCACCAGCGATCCAACCAGCGATCCGACCCGGTCAGGATCGCTGGTGCATCGCTAAATGATCGCTAGTGAGCTTTCATACAGAAAGATCTCACAGCGATGCAGCAGCGACGCAGCGCACGATACTTACCATTCACACAGCGATCCTGCGTCCTCCCGCCCGCCTCCACGCGTCGCTGGACGTCACAGCAGGAAGTCTCAGCAGGAAGCAGGCGACGAGAAATGGAGCCGGACATTCTCGCGCGATCAGCGATGGACAGCGGGGGAGCCGGTCGTTGGTAAGTATCACACATAGCGATATCACTAGCAATATCGCTATAACGTCACAAAATCAGTGACGTTTTAGCGATATTGCTAGCGATATCGCTTAGTGTAAAACCCCCTTTATCCTTGTGATAGGAGGTGAGGTGCCATAGTGCTGAGCTAAAGGGGGTATGAAATACATACCATAGTACTTCCGGTGGTTGAAACGCACGCCAGGATGCCATAAAGGTGCGTGAGCCGCAAGGAAAAAATCTGCGACACTCAAATGAAGGCAGACTACTAATTGTGTCCCATGAGGCAGAGGCGTGCACTCCACAACCTAGTGTTTCCAGTAAGTGGAACGCAAGCCAAAATAACTTGTGGTTTCTTGAACCACATAGAAGTAGAATATGCAACCGATTTGGCTTGATGACGCGCGGTCCACAGCCTTTTATTTCCGGCATGTGGAACGCACGCTAATGCCACATGCGGCATGTGGAACGCACGCCAATGCGGCATGTGGAACGCACGCCAACGCCACATCCGGCTTTGATGGCATCTTCCCTTTAAACTGCCTTGGTTTTTTTTTGCAGCCGCTCCTGTGCCGTCCCTGCGGTGTACATCTGTTAGGCTAAGTGCACACGTACCGGAACTCTCGCGGAAATTACCGCGAGAATTCCGGAATTCCAGTCCGCGGGAAAATCACATTTTAAATTCCCGCGATTTTCCCGCGGAAAAACTAGCAGTTTGCAAGCGTAATTAGCTTGAAAAAAGCTAGCGTTTTCCAAGCGATCTGTAGCATCGCTTGGAGAACTGATTGACAGGTTGGTCACACTCATCAAACATAGTGTTTGATGAGTGTGACCAACTTTTTACTACTGAGGCTGCCTATGCGGCATCAGTAGTAAAATATAGAATGTAAAAAAAAAATAAAAAACGGTGTTATTCTCACCCTCCGACGTCCCGCGCATCCGTTCCCAGTAATCCTTTGCGAAAATGCCCGCGATGACGTCAGTTCTCGCGGGATCGCGACGTCTCGCGGTAATTCGCGATGACGTCGCGCGAATGACCGCGAGACT
Organism: Dendrobates tinctorius; assembly: GCF_039654945.1. Classification (NCBI taxonomy): domain Eukaryota; kingdom Metazoa; phylum Chordata; class Amphibia; order Anura; family Dendrobatidae; genus Dendrobates; species Dendrobates tinctorius. The sequence goes on along the minus strand of NW_027362069.1, from coordinate 2,614,674 downwards.
TCGCGATCCCGCGAGAACGGACGTCATCGCGAGCATTTTCGCAAAGGACTACTGGGAACGAGAGCGTGAAGAGAAGCGGGAAGGCTGCGCGGGACGTCGGAGGGTGAGAATAACAATATTTTTTATTTTAAATTCTATTTTTTACAGGGATATGGTACCCAAAGCCCGGAGGACAGTCTCCTCTCCTCCGGACCATGGGTACCATCCGTAATTGTTCTGCTTACTTTCCGCATGGTGTGCACAGCCACATGCGGGAAATAAGCGGAACAATGCATTCCTATGGGTGCGGGATCGCCGCGATTCCGCAAATTAATGAGCATGCTGCGGTTTTTACCGCAAAGCGATTCCGCCGCGGTAAAAACCGCAGCATTAGCACAGCATTGCGGAATCCCATAGGAATGCATGGGATGCTTATTTTTCGCGTTTTTGCGGCAAAATCGCGCGGTTAAAACCGCCGCGGAAACGCGGAAAAACGCCACGTGTGAACTCAGCCTTATGGTTCCAAAAAGAGTTAATTTGTAAAAAAAAAAAAATGTTTCACTTGTTAAAAAATAGTAAAACGTGTCTTCTGCTTTGTTTTTCTTTTTACAAGAATTATTGGAGCCAATTTTTCATTAGAAACGTTTTAATGTCGGCTTTTTCTTGAGTTTTTCTTGTTATATAGGAAAGTCTAAGGCCAGAAATAAACCCCATAAATCACTGTACATGGAGACTTTGGGATCAGATCATTTCTGTCCGTTGTGTTTGTGGAAACAAAAAAATCTTTTCTAAAAGCTTCAAACTTCTGTGTATGACTCAGAGCTGAGATCTAACGTGATAGAAGATTCCAGTGCGGGGAAGACGGGAAACCTTCATATAGACGGCCGGTGGGGATGGAGTCAGTGACCGACTGGCCAAATCTGTTTCTAGAGCCGCAGTAGAAGATGAAGATGTCGTCCTCATCATGAAGGAGTTATTTCTCATGTCGCGTGTAATGAATATCTCCTGCAGTATTGCTAATGCCGATTCCAGTGTCGGTAATGAGACGAGAATTAGCGTTATGGAAGATGAGTCTATGAGGAACGTGTTCAGCTGCCGACTCCGAGGAGGAAACTGCTTGTTGTCTGTGGCCTAAATATATAGGTTTTATTAGTAGATGTCAGGGAAGAAAACTAAACCCTGTAAGATAATAAATCTCCTCATATGTTTCCCTTATTATCTCCAGTAATTGTATTATTACACAGGATTATTATGATGTTACATTGGATCATCTTCTTCTCATTCAGGTCTCTACAATATCGGATCCTCTCAGGGAAGATCTTCTACAGAAGAGAATTTTCCTGATTTACCCATCAAGGATGGATATGGACAGAGACAAGATGGCGGAGAGGATGTTACACCTCACCCTAGAGATCCTCTTCCGTCTCACTGGAGAGGTGAGAGATTCTGATGACGTCACATTACATTATTCTCATCTATGGGAATAACAGATGGACAGAACTGGAGAGGTGAGGACTCTGGAAATGTCTGTAGTGAGATTTATTAATGTGTCCCTCCATTACCAGGATTACACAGTGGTGAAGAAGACCTCTAGTGATCGCTGTCAGGACCCTGTGTCTGAGGGATGGGGAAGACCCCTGAGCCCAATCACGGGGCCTCCACCTCACCCCCTGATCCATGAGGCCATCAATGACCAGAAGATCCTAGAACTCCTCTACAAGATGATTGAGCTGCTGACTGGAGAGGTGACACTGCTGGGAATGCTGGGACATTATACAGTAACACTATGAAGGGATCGGGGGGATGACGGTATCATTGTATGTGTCAGGTTCCTGTAAGGTGTCAGGATGTCGCTGTCTATTTCTCCATGGAGGAGTGGGAGTATTTAGAAGGACACAGCTATCTGTACAAGAACGTCATAATGGAGGTTCCCCAGCCCCTCACATCTCCAGGTAATAGACAGGACTAAATACACACGGCCTATAATTATCTGTATGTAGAGAATGAATTCAGTCCCTGTATGTGTTTCCTCCAGATCTATCCAGTAAGAGAACAACACCAGAGAGATGTCCCCGTCCTCTTCTTCCACAGGACTGTAACCAAGAAGATCCCAGTGCTCCTCAGGATCATCAGGTAGATGGAGAGAAGGTGTCAGGAGATCTCCCCTATGATGTGTAGACGGCTGTGAAGGTCTTGTGCTCAGTCTTGTTTTATCCTCCAGTATTATATGTTTTATACTTGTGTAATGAGAACGGTGGAGATGGCAGGATTAGAGGTGATCATAGATGGGACTTCTCCATCTGTCTGTGACTTTTACAATATTTGTTTCAGTGTGAAGATCTGACCCATATTAATACTACAGAGACATATGTGAGAGAAGATGAGTGGTGTAAAGAGGAGATTCCCACATATGACTACCCAGGTGAGTAGTAACCACTGAATGCAGAGACGTCACAGATTCCTCTCAGTCACCGGCTGTGGCTGCTTTATCGGTGGTGTAATCCGGCCGTATTACCATGATCACCATTTTGCCTCTAGACCACAACATTCACCCAAAACTGTTCAAATGACTTTGGGCATTGAAAGCCCTTTTCAATAGAACTTACAACCTGGAGGATCATCCTACCCCCTGGGATTAGTGTGAAGGTGATCCCTTAAAGCGAGATCTATATGATTGCTTGTACCTGACCCAATATAGGCTGAGTGTGCGCTTCAAGAGTCACACCGAACACAGATTTAGATGTCTACTCCTTTCTCAGCAAAGGCTTCTACACAACTGAAGTTTATTCTTATGACAGAGAGACAGGAAATGGGTGTCGCACAATCTTCTGAGGAGCCAGTGTCAGTCTATGATAGGTCCATTTCAGCTTCACTTCCATATATGGTATCCAGTATCTCAGCTTCTGCATTCCAAGGATTCCTTCCAGGGTGTTGTCTGAAGACACAGACGCCATCTTGGTACACCATATGTGAACTGACTTGTATAAGGGTTAATAATTGATTTCATTAGCCATTCTCTCCTTCACATTAGGAGACGGTGACCGTTACCTGCCCAGATCTGTAACTATAAAGCCAAATGACAGCGTACGTAGAATGTGCTGACAAGATAGAAAATCACTTGAAGAAAAATCTTATGCTGGGCCTGTAAGAGAAAGCGGAGGGTAATGATGCTGCTGGCTTCCTAGATCACTGAGATCTTATCGGATGAATCTTCTCTCCCTTCTGTGCTGCTGAATGTCTCATGGTCCCTACAAGACCAGGTCCAGTCTTTCTGGCCAAACTTCCCTTTTATGAGCGACACCAGTAAATGTGCAGTGAGGCCAAGTGTGAATTTCTGTCCAATAACAGCAGAGTTTCCCTTTATCCTGACATTTCAGTTTGTATTAAAACCAACTAACTTCAGGGAGGATTGTGATAATCTACAGGACAAACATTCCACCTGTGCCATGATAGATCTCTAAGCTGTGCGTGGCCGATGGCTGTAATATACATTTATTCCCGCCTGCAGGAGATGTGTTGGCTCCAGCCCTGGTGTCATGGATTCACTCCACGTCATACATTACATTGTTTTTGATCCTAAGGAATTCAGATTACTGCACAATCTCTCCTGAAATGGGGAGCAATATTATTTTCTCTAATCTTCTGCTCAGGATCCATAGTAGCTCCAATGGTCCACCATAAATGAGGGCAACTCTGGTTTACTGTTTAATCTGTATTTGTAGCTTTCAGTTAATGAAATTCTCGTGCTCTGTGGTGGGGCTGTGGGCGGGGCTTCATGTGGTGCTCTGATTACATATTCATCTGTATTATGACAGGTCACTGATCCCTCACTGACCTGCCCCCCATTTTTATATAATAATCTTTATATAGCGCCAACATATTCCTCAGCGCTTTACAGTTTAACAGTTTCAAAACACAAGTCATAAGTAACAATGTTAACAATACAATAATTAAAGCAAAATAAGGCACCCCTGCTGGTGAGAGCTTACAATCTACAATGAGGTGGGGGAGATACAAAGTACTGGTGTGTATTTACAATGGTGTATTTACAATGATGGTCCAACCATCTTGTGGGAGTGAGGAATGGATGGAGATAGTGAATGGGATACACACGCACACTTACACATACAATGACTTTGAGTAGTGAACGTGATAGGCCGCTCTGAACAAATGTGTTTTAAAGGAACGCCTGAGACTATGCAAATTGTGGATAGTCATTTCTTGGGGTAGAGCATTCCAAAAGATTGGCGCAGCGCGGGAGAAGTGTTGGAGTCAGGAGTGGGAGGTACTGATTAGTGCAGATGCTAGTCGAAAGTCGTTTGCAGAGCGCAACAGTCAGGCCGATAGACAGAAATTAGGGAGGATATGTAGGGGAGTGCCGCACTGTGGAGAGCTTTGTGGGTGAGAACAAGTACTTTGAATTGGATCCTATAATGAATGGGCAGCCAATGTAAGGATTGGCGAAGAGCGGGCGAGTACCGATTAGCCAGATGGATGACCCTGGCTGCTGCATTGAGGATGGACTGGAGAGGGGATAGTCGAGTAACTGAGAGGCCAATTAATAGAGCATTGCAGTAATAATAATCTTTATTTTTATATAGCGCTAACATATTCCGCAGCGCTTTACAGTTTGCACACATTATCATCACTGTCCCCAATGGGGCTCACAATGTAAATTCTCTATCTTTGGAATGTGGGAGGAAACCCACGCAAACACGGGGAGAACATACAAACTCCTTGCAGAGTAGCAAATAGCAACGGCGATAAGGGGCATCCCTGACGAGTTCCTCTGAACAACCCAAACGACTCCGAGGTCTCCCCGTTAATCCTAATGTACCCCTTTGGATCCGCGTATAATAATTTAATCCAGGAAATAAATCTATGTCCGAATCCCATTAACTTCAATACTGCCCATAGATAATTCCACTCTACCCTATCAAATGCCTTTCGTGCATCCAGCGAGGCCACCACCCTTTCCCCTACATTATCTGCCGGGAGTTGTACATTAAGAAAGAGTCTACGTAGGTTAATGGCGGTAGATCTATTTTGTAAAAAACCCGATTGGTCTGGATGTATCAATTTTTGAACAACCCCAGACATTCTTATCGCCAACATTTTAGCTAATATTTTAACGTCTGACGTCAATAACGAGATGGGTCTATAGGATTCAACGGATGAGGCATCTTTCCCCTCCTTAGGAATAACCACAATTACGGCCTCCCTCATAGACCTCGGCAAAGCCCCTCTCTCCGCTGCATCTTCAAATACCTCCTTAAGTTTAGGTGCTACGACCTCTATTAGTTCCTTATATGCTTCTCCCGGGATACCGTCAGAGCCAGGTGACCTATTATTTGCCAATGACAGAATAGCCTTCTCCACTTCCTCTACAGTAAATAATTCTTCCAGATTCTGTTTATCAGTATCATCTAACTTAGGTATCTCTATCTCTTGTAAGTATCTATCCATTTCTTGTTCTCTAACCCCCAATTCTGAGGTATATAATTTTACATAGTATTCCCGGAAACATTCCAATATCCCAGAGGTGGCGTTATGAGTTACCCCATCCTCCTTGACAATTTTATATATCTGTGTGGACCCTTTCTGCGCCGCAGATATCACTGACAGTAAGTGTCCCACCTTTTCCCCTTCGTCATAGAACAGTGCTCTCTGGAATGCCCTTTTCTTGTCTATCCCTTGTAAATATAACTTATTTACTTCTTCTTGTGCTTCTTTTAATGCCTTTTTAGTGGCGATACTGGGCCTACATATCATTTCCTCCTCTGCCCTGCTCAATCTGTCTGTAGTCTCTTGGTTTACCTGTCTCGTTTGTGTCTTACGTCTCGAAATATCTCGTATGAATAGTCCCCTTAAATATGCTTTCATGGTATCCCACACTATAAGTGAGTCAGCAGAACCTTCATGTAATTGGAAGAATTCAATAAGATCTTTTTTAATAATTTCCATATTAAGACATTTGAGCCATTCCGGATGTGTTGTCCCCCCTACTCTCCTCCTTTTTCCCACTCCCAGTCTCAAACTAACTTCAATTGCCTTATGGTCGGAGATAACTCTCTGTAAATATTCCACCGTCCCAACTATTCCGTCCATGCCCCTGTTACCTAATGCTAAGTCTATGCGCGATAAGGCATGATACGAGGACGAATAACACGAAAAGCATTTGTTCCCCTCATTCCGCACTCTCCATAAGTCTATCATACCCATCTCACTAACATATGTCCCGAATGGAGTCATCCTATCCTTCCTGGGGTTAATTCCCCCGATTCCCACACGATCCCAATACTCGTTCATGACATTGTTAACGTCCCCTAATATTAACACCGGACATTCCCCTCCCCTACCTGTCCACTCAAAAATCTCTTGTAGTTTCTTTTTCGAATATGGGGGTGGAATATAAAGTGCCACTATAATCACACATACACCAGAAATTCGGCATCTCAGGGAAACAAACTGCCCATCCCTATCTACGTAAGATTCAATTTCCTCGTAGTGAGCATGAGAATGTATCAGTACAGAGACTCCCCTCGCGTAGGCCGAATACATAGAGTGATAGGCCCGGGTAATCCATTTTTTCTCCAGCCATTTTTCTTTTCCTTTAATCAAGTGAGTTTCTAGTAAACACGTAATAGCTGGATTGTACTTTCTAATTTCTGCCATGACTGCCGCTCTTTTACTTGGATCTGAAACCCCCCTCACATTCCAACTTAGAATTCTTGTATCACCACTCATTATGTCCTATGAACATCAGTTCTAGTCGGTCTCTTGTAGTCCCTTTATCACATTGCAGTATGAAAACTCTCCCACAACATATCCCCCCCGCCCCCCCTCTCCCCTCCTTCCCCGTATAACAGATTCTCTCTCTCCAACGAGAGAGGGTGCAACTGGCACCTAGCTACTGTGAGCCCTCGAATAGCCACTGAACCTCCTTCACTTGGGCGTACATCGCTCCCACCGTCACATACAAACATGCCCAATAGGCCACATAACTTTTTCTAATATGGATAATTCAATAAACATAAAAGAAAAAAAAAAACCCAGGATCTACGACCCAAAAATAGATCTGAGTACCCAGGCGTCGCGGGGCACAGATTCAAAAATAGAGAAAAAATGTCCGAAAAATTCTTCTTCTTCAGCCTTTTCCTTCTTTCTCAGCCCTTAGTTTGGAGTGGTTGATTTCCATCCACTTGACGGCCTCCTCTGGGGTTGGAAAAAACTGAACAGACCCCAAAGCTCCTACTCTCAGTTTGGCGGGATATAACATAGAGTACTTCACTCCCAGCACTCTCAGTCCTTTCTTGACCTCGCCAAATTTCATCCGCATTTTCTGAACCTCTGCTGAATAGTCCGGATATATTTCAATACGGCGTCCATTAAATATGAGGTCCTCCTTCTTCCTAGCCTCCCGGAGGATAGTCTCTCTATCTCTGCAGTTAAGTATCCTGGCCAACATTGTACGGGGGGCACTACCCGGAGGGAGGGGTCGCAGGGGAACGCGGTGTGCTCTCTCTACCGCAAACACACTGGAGAGTGTGTCTCTGCCAATTTTAGATAGGATCCATTACTCAGTAAAGTCAGTGGGGTCGTTACCCTCTACTTTTTCCGGGAATCCCACAAATCTAAGATTGTTTCTCCTAGATCTATTTTCTAGATCATCTTGTTTTAAGTGCACTTCTGAATTCTTTTGCGTGTGCTGGTTCTGAGTTTTCTGCATTTTATTTACAGTGTCCTCAGTGGTGCTCACTCTCTCTTCCACAGCACCCATCCTAGCATCCGCCTTGTTTAGTGCCTCTTTAATTCCAATAATTTCTTCCTTAATATTATCAACCCGGCTGCTCAACTTAGTCAGTGTTTTTTTACAGAACAATACCACCAGAAAGACATCTTTTAAAGTTGGTTCCCCTTCAGGGCCCTCCTCATCAGCTTCACTATCCTCCTCTTCAGATGCACACTCAGAGACAGTGACTCCCCCTCCCCCCTCCTCCCTGCTTTCAGCCTCTCCTGCAGCTTCGTTGCTCATTCTCTCTCCCTCCAGCACAGTACCTTCTCCGGTGCCCCCCTCATCTTCCCTTGCAAAGCGCTGCAGCTTCTGGATAATTTGTGACCTTCTGCCATAGTTCTCAGTCAGTCTCTGTGCCTCCTCCACTCTCCCGGCGCCATCTTGTGCAGCCACACTGCCGTCCTCCCCGACGTCTTTCTGCCTCCTCCTCCCCATCTCCGCACTCTTCTTCACTCCCGGTGTCTCCACTCGGCCCTCGGGCACCCACCACAGCAGTAAGTGTGCACGGGTCTCTGTTATGTCGGCCTATTAAGGATTATTCTTCAGAATGACAGTGGAGCTCCTCAGCCTCACGTCCTCTCACATCCGCGCCAGGCCACGCCCCAGTCGAGAGCGGGTTTCTTTAGTAATGGAGTAACGATGGCTTGTTTGAAGGAGAATGGGAAGATGCCCGAGGAGAGGTTAAAGATTGTAGTTAGGTGAGTTGTGATGACTGGAGAGAGAGGGAATGGGGTCGGTCGTGCATGTAGTCGGACGAGAAGAAGACAGGAGTCTGGAGACTTCTTCTGTGATGGGATCAAATGTGGAAAGTGAGCCATGGGAATCACAGCACTTGGTGGTTGGGTGCAGATTTCCTGACGGATATTATCTATTTTTTCTGTAAAGTGGGAGGCCAGGTCATCAGCACAAATGTCTGTGATAGGGGCTTGTGCTTTCGGCCTGAGGAGGGAGTGAAAGGTGTCAAAAAGTTTCTTGGGGTTGTTGGCTAGTGAGGAGATCAGGGTGGTGAAGTAGCTCTGTTTGGCGAGGTGAAGGGCAGCGTTATACAGTGCCTACAAGTAGTATTCAACCCCCTGCAGATTTAGCAGGTTTGATAAGATGCAAATAAGTTAGAGCCTTCAAACTTCACACAAGAGCAGGATTTATTAACAGATGCATAAATCTTACAAACCAAAAAGTTATGTTGCTCAGTTAAATTTTAATAAATTTTAAACATAAAAGTGTGGGTCAATTATTATTCAACCCCTAGGTTTAATATTTTGTGGAATAACCCTTGTTTGCAATTACAGCTAATAATTGTCTTTTATAAGACCTGATCAGGCCGGCACAGGTCTCTGGAGTTATCTTGGCCCACTCCTCCATGCAGATCTTCTCCAAGTTATCTAGGTTCTTTGGGTGTCTCATGTGGACTTTAATCTTGAGCTCCTTCCACAAGTTTTCAATTGGGTTAAGGTCAGGAGACTGACTAGGCCACTCCAACACCTTGATTTTTTGCCTCTTGAACCAGGCCTTGGTTTTGTTGGCTGTGTGCTTTGGGTCGTTGTCTTGTTGGAAGATGAAATGACGACCCATCTTAAGATCCTTGATGGAGGAGCGGAGGTTCTTGGCCAAAATCTCCAGGTAGGCCGTGCTATCCATCTTCCCATGGATGCGGACCAGATGGCCAGGCCCCTTGGCTGAGAAACAGCCCCACAGCATGATGCTGCCACCACCATGCTTGACTGTAGGGATGGTATTCTTGGGGTCGTATGCAGTGCCATCCAGTCTCCAAACGTCACGTGTGTGGTTGGCACCAAAGATCTCGATCTTGGTCTCATCATACCAGAGAACCTTGAACCAGTCTGTCTCAGAGTCCTCCAAGTGATCATGAGCAAACTGTAGACGAGCCTTGACATGACGCTTTGAAAGTAAAGGTACCTTACGGGCTCGTCTGGAACGGAGACCATTGCGGTGGAGTACGTTACTTATGGTATTGACTGAAACCAATGTCCCCACTGCCATGAGATCTTCCCGGAGCTCCTTCCTTGTTGTCCTTGGGTTAGCCTTGACTCTTCGGACAAGCCTGGCCTCGGCACGGGAGGAAACTTTCAAAGGCTGTCCAGGCCGTGGAAGGCTAACAGTAGTTCCATAAGCCTTCCACTTCCGGATGATGCTCCCAACAGTGGAGACAGGTAGGCCCAACTCCTTGGAAAGGGTTTTGTACCCCTTGCCAGCCTTGTGACCCTCCACGATCTTGTCTCTGATGGCCTTGGAATGCTCCTTTGTCTTTCCCATGTTGATCATGTATGAGTGCTGTTCACAAGTTTGGGGAGGGTCTTAAATAGTCAGAAAAGGCTGGAAAAAGAGATAATTAATCCAAACATGTGAAGCTCATTGTTCTTTGTGCCTGAAATACTTCTTAATACTTTAGGGGAACCAAACAGAATTCTGGTGGTTTGAGGGGTTGAATAATAAATGACCCTCTGAATAAACTTTTCACAATTTAAAAAAAAATTAAACAAAGAAATAACATTCTTTTTTGCTGCAGTGCATTTCACACTTCCAGGCTGATCTACAGTCCAAATGTCACAATGCCAAGTTAATTCCGAATGTGTAAACCTGCTAAATCTGCAGGGGGTTGAATACTACTTGTAGGCACTGTAGGTTCTTAACATAAATTTGAAGTGGATGAAGTCTTCTGGTGTGCAGGTTTTTCTCCATAGGCGTTCAGCACTCCTAGAGCATCGCTGGAGAAGTTGAGTTTGCGATGTGAGCCAGGGCTGTTTCACTCTGTGCTTGGAGGTTCTGAGGGTGAGGGGAGCTACTTGGTCAAGGGTGCTTCTAAGAGTGTCATTGTAGTGATGAACAGCCAAATCCGTACAGGAAAAAGAGGAGATTGGGGACAGTGATGAGTGTAGTCTCTAATAGATGCTACTACGCAGGCGCCGCCATCGCCGGTGACAATTTGCTGGATGTAATTTTTTTCTATGCCTCACAATAGCCACAATATAATAGGCATTATCACCAATAATATCAATGCTATTATATGCATTATGTAATAATGGGGGCAGGTCAGTGAGGGATCAGCGACCTGTCATAAGCCAATACAGATGAACATGTAATCAGAGCACCACATAAGTCTCATTGACAGTTACAGGAATCGTTTGATCGCAGTGATTGCCTCAAAAGGTTGTGCAACAAAATATTAATCCTTTCACGCCAGAACCTGTTTTTGCCTTTGTGACCAATTTTTTCAGCTCTGACCTGTGTCACTCTATGAGGTCATAACTCTAAAATGCTTCAAGGAATCCTGGTGATTGTGAGATTGTTTTCTTGTGACATATTGTACTTTATGATAGTGGTAACATTTATTTGATATGAAATTTATAAAACCATTTTTTTAGGAACCACCTCACATTTGAAGTGAGTTTGGGGGTCAATATCAGGGCTGTGGAGTCGGTAAGCCACAGTTGCGACTCCGACTCCTGGATTTTATCAGGCTCCGACTCCGGCTCCGACTCCGACTCCTTCATAAATGGCCAATTCATAACAACAAATTTACTGTTGTAAAATATTAAACATCGTGCTTATTCAGTTTCTCACCATCATATAAGTAATCAGACCACTTAGAGCAAAAACTACATTTATTAGAATACAATTAGAATATAGCAAATAACTTTTATAAACTTTTCTAAACTGTAAGTAAATATGCAATAAACACTTTTATGCAGTTAATACGAAGAAATCTATAAATTTGTCCTCAGAAAAAAGTATTGCCTCTGTCAGATCCTCCTTCATGGATGCCCTCAAATCTGATCTAATTATTTTGAGAGCAGAGAACAACCTCTGTACACTAACTTGTGTTGGTGGCAAAGCAGTAACCACTCGGGCAACATCTCTGACAATGTCAGGATACAGAGGAATCGCTTGTTGCACTGTTATTTTTGATGAACCGTCAAATTTCTCAATTTCTTTTAGTGCACATGAAAAATTCTGCTGAAATGTACTGGCTGTGTTCCTTGATGGGGATGACTCTTCTATGCGGGAACGCTTTGCACGGTCCTTGTGATCCAAATATTTTTCAAAATTAAATTCTTCATCAGTTGATGATGAGGGTGAAGATGTGGCAGGACGACCAAATTCTTCTTGTTCCTCCTGACTGTTCTGCAACCCTTTCATCCTTACTGCTATTTCAAACAGAGCTTCTTTTCCTTTACTTAGCTGTTGATCATCTAGAAGAATCCGATGCATTGGGTCTACATAAACAGCTGCCAAAAGAATGTTATTTTGTAATAGTAGCTCCTCTCTCCGTTTCATTGATGTAGCAATGCCACTTGCAATTAACCCTCCTCTTTGGGACAGGCGAAACATTAGGTTCTTCCACTCCTTTAAGAAAATACCTGGAGTTAAGTCCTCTGCTTGTAATTTTTTAGTCACTGTAAATGGGTGCTCTAGCAATTTTTCCAGCTCAGTCACATGATTCCACTGACTTTCATTTAGCGTCAGTTAAGGGTTAGCCATGTCTACAAGAAAGGTTTTCAGTTCAACCAAGCGCTGAATCATTAAGTAAGTACTGCCTCATCGTGTGGCTTGATCAATAATTGCCCCTTTTCCAGCACGTCTCTTCAAAATTGAGTCAACTTTAGGGGTTCTGGCAACAGTAGCCAATTTTCTCACCTTGCCAATCAGTGCAACAGCATGTCCTTCTTGCAGTCTGTCTCTTATAGCCAGCTGTAGCGTATGCACAACACCGCATGTGATGAATGAAAGAACATATTGACACAGTTTCAACAAGATCATCTAAACTATCATGTTGCTGTTCATCTGAAGCAACTTCAGTTTGCTCCTCAGTTACAATACTGTGTTCCTCTATTTCAAACATTTCTGTGTCTGTGGACCCAGAATGTTCTTCTAGCTGCTGGTCACCATCATTACTCTCATTCATTAGCTTAATAGTACTTATCATATTTGAAGCATTGTCAGTTACGACAGAAAGAACTTGCTCTTTTTTAAGTTCATAGTCTTGCAGAACCTTTTCCACCAAGACCTGGAGAAACTCACTGGTGTGATGAGCTTTGGTGTCTTTTAAGGCCAATGTCTTGGTAACTATTTCATTTTTGTCACAAACAAATCGGACATTGATGGCAAAATAGTTCACTCTGTGACGTGTGCAGGCATCCATTTTAAGAAACAGAAAGCGTCCCTTGAGAGTTTTTTTAAGTTCTTCCTTTTGTTTAAAAGCTTCTTCGATTACTAATTTTCTAATTCTCTCTCCAGAGAAACACCAAGCTTGCGGGCCATTTCCCCATTCAGACACATAAAAGCTGGTCGTGAAAATAATGAAATAGGCACACTATCCTTTACAACAAGCTCTATGATCTGTTTTTTAAATGTATCTACTGTCATTGTCACAGTAACTTTGTCACTGACAAAATATCTTGCAACTGATGGCTGCAAAGTTCTCTGCTCCTTTGTTTGGCTGGAAGAGCTGGGCACTGGTTCATTGGTTTGGCTGCAGTCTTTCTCATCCACTGCTTTCAGTACTTCTGGAAGAAAGCGCTGTAAATGTCTCTTTAGATTAGAAGCTCTGGTAGGAGCATTTTTATCTTTGCCTGAATATGCACTCATCTTGGCTTCACAGCATTTGTTTTCGTCTGGATCATTTGTCATACGCAGACAGACATAATGTTTTCTATCTTGAGTGATGGTGAAATGTTCAAATACAGCTGATTTAATGTGATGCTTCTTTGACATTCTCAGGTTTTTAATGTTGCATTCACAATCCAAATGACAATTGTTTTTCCTAAAAACAATTGTACAAAATTATTGCCAGGTCGTACAACTGATATAGTGGTCAGTAATACTGTTATTATTCCTCATGTACTCACAGTTAACTGATGCAAAGTTTGTTGAAAGGATAATACTTCTTACAGTCTTCCTCTTCTGAGTAGCAGGCAGCTGTGAGATGCTTGGAAGACGCACACCTAGTATGATCTAGTCTAGAGGAGGAGCTTTACTACTAAGAATTTGCAACACATTTTCACTTTCAGTTTCATACATTGTAAGTAGGGGGGTTGGGGCAGCATGAGGTTAACCAAGTATAAGATTAGATAAGGGCAGTGGAGAACAGTGACACACAAGAAGTAAGAAATGTCTCTATTTCCAGCAGAACTGCTTATCACTGTTGTTCATAGTTTGATAGAACATATATATTTGAGTAACATTTATAAAATTCATATGAAAGTTCAATTATGAAATATTAATACATTTTTTTTAAAGCTGGAGTCGGTACATTTCTACCGACTCCGACTCCAACCAAAACTAACTCCGACTCCACGACTCCGACTCCACAGCCCTGGTCAATATGACAGAAAATACCCAAAAGTGTCACCATTCAAAAAAAAAACTGCACCCCTCAAGGTGCTCAAAACCACATTCAAGAAGGTTATTAACCCTTCAGGTGCTTCACAGGAATGAATGGAATGTGGAAGGAAAAAATAAACATTTCTATAACAAGAAATTTTCCTTTAGACCTAGTTTTTTTATTTTCGCAAGGGTAACAGGAGAAAATGGATTATACATTTTGTTTTGCAATATCTCCTGAGCATGCCGATGATACCCCATATGTGGGGGAAATCTACTGTTTGGGCACACTGCAGGGCTGAGAAGGGAAGGCGCGCCATTTAACTTTTTGAATGTAAAATATGCTGGGATAATTAGTGGTTGCCATGTCGTGTTTGGAGAGCCCCTGATGTGCCTAAACAGTGGAAACCCACAAGTGACCCCATTTTGGAAACTAGACCCCCCCCCAAGGAAATGTGTGATGGGCATTTTGAGCTTCCAAGTGCTTCTTAGAAGTTAATTACGTAGAGCCGTGAAAATAAAGTCATGTTTTTTCCACAAAAAATGATCTTTTCGCCCTCCATTTTTTTTTTCCAAAGGGTAACAGGAGAAATTGGACCCCAAAAGCTGTAGTGCAATTTGTCATTGGTGTGCGCCAATTCAAGAGCACTAGGGACAGCGCTAGTACTGGGCATTGTTCCCTGAGTTGGAGACATTTCTCCAGAAGCGCTATTTGTCCTTCTTGTTGTACTGGTCCTTGTGTGTGAGGATGGACCAGAATCACTGCTCATTTCTGAGCTATCACTGTCGCTGCTACTAAAGCCCTCGAAATCCACATCGCCATCTGACACTGCACTTTCTTCACTGTCAGAACATAAAAGTGCATAAGCCTCCTCTGCACTATAATACTGACGGACCATTTTAACCATTTAACCCAAACAGTAACCCTAACTTTAGTCTGACTTTAGCCTAACAGTAACCCTAACTATTGTATTAACTGTAACCTGCCTAATCTGTTTTTCTATTGACAGATGAAGTGAATGCCATTACTCCAGATATATCATCATCCATTCACAGCAAAGATCTGTCATCTGATCCTATGAAACAGGTCCCATCTTCTGATTCATTACTGACTACTAAGGAAAATCAAAGTCACAAAAGAGGCATTAAAACACAAACTGCTCCTAAAGCAAAGAAGCCATTTTCATGTTCAGAATGTGGGAAATGTTTTAACCACAAAAGGAATCTTATTAGTCACCATAGAACTCACACAGGGGAGAAGCCTTTTTTCTGTTCAGAATGTGGGAAATATTTTAACCACAAAGGGAATCTTGATGCACACCAAAAAACCCACACAGGAGAGAAGCCTTTTTCATGTTTAGAATGTGGGAAATGTTTTACTCAGAATTCAAGTCTTGTTACACATCAGAGAATTCACAGAGAAGAGAGGCCATATTCATGTTCAGAATGTGGGAAATGTTTTAACCGGAAATCACAATTGGTTGATCACCATAGAACTCACACAGGTGAGAAGCCACATTCATGTTCAGAATGTGGGAAATGTTTTACTCAGAATTCAACTCTTATTGCACATCAGAGAATTCACAGAGAAGAGAAGCCATATTCATGTTCAGAATGTGGGAAATGTTTTAAATGGAAATCACAATTGGTTAATCACCATAGAACTCACACAGGGAAGAAGCCTTTTTCCTGTTCAGAATGTGGGAAATGTTTTAACCACAAAGGGACTCTTATTAGTCACCATAGAACTCACACAGGGGAGAAGCCTTTTTCCTGTTCAGAATGTGGGAAATGTTTTAACCACAAAGGGACTCTTATTAGTCACCACAGAACTCACACAGGGGAGAAGCCTTTTTCCTGTTCAGAATGTGGGAAATGTTTTAACCAGAAAAGGAATCTTGATGAACACCAAAGAACTCACAAAGGAAAGAAGCCTTTTTCATGTTTAGAATGTGGGAAATGTTTTACTCAGAATTCAAGTCTTGTTACACATCAGAGAATTCACACAGCAGAGAAGCCATATTCATGTTCAGAATGTGGGAAATGTTTTAACCGGAAATCACATTTGGTTGATCACCATAGAACTCATACAGGGGAGAAGCCTTTTTCCTGTTCAGAATGTGGGAAATGTTTTAACCACAAAGGGACTCTTATTAGTCACCACAGAACTCACACAGGGGAGAAGCCTTTTTCCTGTTCAGAATGTGGGAAATGTTTTAACCAGAAAAGGAATCTTGATGAACACCAAGGAACTCACAAAGGAGAGAAGCCTTTTTCATGTTTAGAATGTGGGAAATGTTTTACTCAGAATTCAAATCTTGTTACACATCAGAGAATTCACACAGCAGAGAAGCCATATTCATGTTCAGAATGTGGGAAATGTTTTAACCGGAAATCACATTTGGTTGATCACCATAGAACTCATACAGGGGAGAAGCCTTTTTCCTGTTCAGAATGTGGGAAATGTTTTAACCAGAAAAGGAATCTTGATGAACACCAAAGAACTCACAAAGGAGAGAAGCCTTTTTCATGTTTAGAATGTGGGAAATGTTTTACTCAGAATTCAAGTCTTGTTACACATCAGAGAATTCACACAGCAGAGAAGCCATATTCATGTTCAGAATGTGGGAAATGTTTTAACCGGAAATCACAATTGGTTGATCACCATAGAACTCATACAGGGGAGAAGCCTTTTTCCTGTTCAGAATGTGGGAAATGTTTTAACAATAAATCAGATTGTGTTAAGCACCAGAGAGTCCACACAGGACAGAAGCCTTTTTCCTGTTCAGAATGTGGGAAATGTTTTAACCAGAAATCACAATTGGTTAATCACCATGGAACTCACACAGGAGAGAAGCCTTTTTCCTGCTAATGTGGGAAATATTTTAACCAGAAAGTGCTTCTTGTTAGACGTCAGAGCAGTCACACAGAGGAGAAACCTTTTTTATTTTCTTAATGTGGGAAATGTTTTACTTGGAAATCAACTGTTAATAAACATCAGAGATGTCACATAGGGGAGAAGACTTTTTTATGTTCATATTGTTGGAATAGTTTTAGCCAAAATTGAATCTTCTTAAATGGGTTGTCTCTTGTCATTCCTCATGTTTGCTGACAAAAGGATAAAACTAAGTTTTATTAATTCCAAATATAAAACTATACCCATAATTCATCCCCTGAAGGTTAGTCAATAGGTGACTAATAGAAAAAACATGTACCCCACAGTTCAGTACAGTACATAGGGTGAGGTGATGTATACACACTCACTCTCCAAGCCTCTCATTTCTATGGGTTTCATCGTCCTCACCAAAGACGACTCATCAGGAGACTATTTAATATTGACCTATATTCAAACGAGACTAGACAAAAAAAAAACTAAAATCATTTATCATGTTATCCAAAACAGTCAGAAAACTAGCCCCATATTGGCAGATCCCAGAACTCAAACTATATACTTTGTAAGTTTATAAGTCACTCCAGTGTCAGGAATAGATAGTATGTGAAAATACAGTATAATTCTTGTGTTTTTCTCCTATAGGGACTTCCCTAGTTTGGTAATGTAACTGCTGTTAATTAGTAGTGCAGACAAATTATCCTAGACTAAACTCAGTCTTCAGACGGCCCAATACGTACCACTCAGGGAAAACTTACCTGCTCCAAAGATCATTAGCAGCTTCTAACTAATGGCCATGCTGCGGTCTGTCAGGGAATGAGTGCAATATCGTTATAGAGACTAGGGATACGTGCAATCATAATGTCTGGCAGATCTGTGCCATTATTTAGTATGAATATGGAAATTATCTCTGAAAGGTAAGTGTTCCCTGAGCGGTATATACTGTATTGTCACATACTATCTATTCCTGACACTGGAGTGACTTATAAACTTACAAAGTATATAGTCTGAGGTCTGGGATCTGCCAATATGGGGCTAGTTTTCTGACTGTTTCGGATAACATGATACATGATTTTAGGGTTTTCTTCATCTAGTCCCGCTTGAATATAGTTCAATATCAAATAGTCTCCTGATGAATGAATGAATGAATGAATCCAATGAATATTCATTTCTCTTAAGTAGCGGCATACGTGACCGCCAGCAGCAGCAGGAAGCCAGTGGCTGACACTGCGCGCTACTGAAGAGTAATGAATACTCACCGCTATCTCTGATGAACAGTCCCGGTGAGCACTCCGGCAGCTGTGCAAATAACGCTATAACAACGCATTCCCATGCAATCCTATGGGAATCCGCAATTGCTGTGCCCATGCCGTGGATTTTTCCGCTGTAGAATCGCATCGCAGTAAAATCCGCACCATGTCCATTTTGCGGAATCTCGGCGATTCCGCTGCTATAGGATTGCATTGAAACGCTCACTTTACACATGTGGCTATGCCCACTATACGTAAAGTGAGTGCTTCATGTGCGGATGGTACCCAGGGTCTGGAGGAGACTTTCCTCCATGCCCTGTGTACCATATTTCTGTACAAAATAGAATTAAAATTAAAAAAATGGATATCTACCCTCTGTCGGCCCCCAGCGATGCTGCCAGCAACTTCCGTTCCCAGGGATGCATTGCGCGAATGAGCTTTGTGACGTCACGGTTGCGTGACAGCTACGTCATCAGAGGTCATTCGCGCAATGCATCTCTGTGAACGGAAGTTGCTGGCAGCGTCGCTAAGGACCTGGAGGACTTTGGGGGCTGACAGGGTAAGTATACACATTTTTTTATTTTTAACATTCTATCTTTTACTACTGATGCTGCATAGGCAGCATCAATAGTAAAAAGTTGGTCGCACTTGTCAAGCACTATGCTTGACAAGTGGGACCAACCTGTATCACTATTTCAAGCGATGCTTCAAATCGGTTGGAAAGCGCTAGCATTATGGAAGCTAAAAACGCTTGCAAAATGCTTGTATTTTGCCGGAAAACGCTTGCAAATTCCGCATGCATTTTACCCACGGCAGGGAGTTGTGGAAATGCTGCAGACAATTTTGCAGCATTTCTGCAGCGTGGGCACATAGCCTAAAACAATTGCTGGCATCGGAGCAGGATGCTGTGAGGGAGCCCTGGGTAGGTAAGTGTAATTTTTTTTTTTAATATTTTCTGATGGGGCCATGCATAATAGGACAAGATGGGGGCCCTGCATACCAGGATAAGGATGGGGCACTGTATACCAGGATAGGGATGTGACCACGCATACTAGCATAGGGATGAGGGTGATCATTTCTGCCAGGATAGGGATGAGTGATCCATGCATACTAAGTAAGGATGAGATGGCCATGTGTATCAGGATGGGGGTGAGGGGACCATACATACCAGGATAGGGGATATTAAGTACAGAATTGACCACACTTTTTGCGTTAATTTTTTTCCTAATTTCCTGCTCTAAAACCTAGGTGCATCTTTTAGTCCAAAAAATACGGTATATATTTTTTTTTTTCAAAGGACTCATTCCTCATGTTTGGCCTCATTAAAATAAAAACACTCATACTCCGCTGGCGTGCCGGCTCCACTTCAGCGGTGTCGAGACTCACTGTCCCGGGGCTTATGTGAGGTTGTCACATCACACGAGCCCTGCACCCAATCAGCAGCAGCTTTCACTGTTCCTTCACACGTATTGAACATCAACAGGAGGCCAGGGCTGCGGCTGCTCTCTGACGGCCTCATGATGCTTGATTTGTCTGAAGGTGGGGACAGTGACGTCAGCGCTGATTGGGCACAGGGCTCACATGATGTAAAAACCTCAAAAGAGCCCCAAGAACCACTGAGACGGTGCCAGCATGGGAGGTTTGTGTAAGTGTTTTTATTGTAACAGGACCAAACATGAGGAATGAGAAGGGGTTGTCCAACTAGTTGTCAACCTCTTTATCAAAAATCCCACACAGGGAAAAGTCATTATTATACCTAGAGCGTGAGAAATGAATTACAGGAAAATCATTTTTTGTTGACCTTCAAAAATAACTCCGACGAGGAGAACCTATATATATTATTCACAAATTGTACAAGAACATGATGCACGCGGCGTGCGTTCAAGGATGGAATATTGTATGGAAGTTTTATAGGATAAATTCAAGGATGAATATTATATGGGAGTTTATTCGGACTCCCATGACAGCACCACGAGAGAGGGGATCCGCCCTTCGGGAACAGGAAACCTACAGATACAAAAGGGCGGCACCTCTCCCACGCATCAGTTGGTTTCCTGTTCCTGAGGGGACGGGATCCTACAGACCAGATCCCAGGCCGGCCGGCCGGTACAGGTAGCGAGGGGGGTCTCCTACCTCGGCCTGGTGCGGAGCTCCTGGAGGACGCCACTGTGGCCCAGGATGGGTGGCACGGCGGTAGTGGATACAGCAGGGAGCGGCATCCGGAGGAGGTCCGTCTCCATATGTGCGCCGCCGCCGGTAAGTATGCCCCCCGGGGGCTCCCAGCTCCGGCGGCGCGATCGCGGTGGATTGAGGGGGGCCGGCGCAGCTGCAGGGCGCTGGGGCCGGGGAGTGCTCCATGGTGGAGCGCCCCGCGTGACTTCAGGTCACGTCGGAGTCGCGGTAACGTCGGGGCGGAGCCTCGGGGCGCTTCTGGGTCAGCGGCGCCACTGCGTAGGCGCGGGGACCCAAGATGGCGGCGCCCATCGGGAGGATGCCGGTAAGCGCCGGTTCCCCTGCCCAAAGCGGCGCCAGCTGGGGAGGGGGGCCCTATTAGGGGGGAGGGCACGGCAAGAGGAAATCTGTCCGGAGGAGGGGTATATAGGCAGGACCCTAGATGGGTGCCTTGCCTTGGCCACATTATTGCAAGCTAGTAATGGAGAGCAATCAGGAGCAGCAGCAAAAGCAGCAGCAACAGCGACAATCTTCACTGCCGCCCCTGGATGATCTTAGGCAGGTCAAACAGAAGAAGAAAGAGGCTCGTGACAGTAAGTAGCATCCAGGACGAAGTGACCAGTCCAGTCATAAAAGCTCCTCTAGGCGGTCAGGAGCAGCGACTGAGAAAAATCCCCCTCATTCTCCGGTACTTGATTGTGGCACTGGTAAGTGATCTTCGTGAATGTTCACTCAGTGACGGGGCCTCCTGTGTTTTATTCTAGGGGAAGAAAGCTACGAGTAAAACCAGACACAGGGAATGCGCACTCTGTGCATGCCCGTTACCAGATTCATGCCCCAAAAAGTTATGTCCCCCCTGTATCCAGCAGACAGTGGCGTAGGAGTCGCCCGCAGTAGCGGCGTGTTTAAGGGATATAGTAAGGGCAGAGATGAAGGAAACCCTAAAATCCCTGTCCCAACCAGAGAGTGTAAGGGGTGAGGACCTGGTGGAGTCGGATTCCTCGACAGAGTGGAGGAGAAGTAAGGGCTCCCATATTTCATTTCCCTCGTCCTCAGAAGAAGAGGACTCTGGTCGGTTTTGCCTGCCGCTCGACCGAGTAGACAAATTGGTAAAAGCGGTCAGAGGAACAATGGAGGTGGAGGAGCCGAAGCCTCAATTATCCATGCAGGATGTGATGTTTGGGGGGGCTGGAGCAGAGGAAGCGTAGGGTCTTCCCACTAAACGAAAAGATCCAGGATCTCATCCGCAGAGAGTGGAAAAAGCCAGATAAAAGAGGGTCGCTACCACCAGCCCTCAAGCTTAGATATCCCTTTGACGATTCAGCAATGAATACTTGGGACAAGGCCCCCAAATTAGATGCAGCTATTGTGAAAGCATCAAAAAGATCCTCGCTACCCTTTGATGACATGGGGTCCCTTAAAGATCCTCTAGACAGGAAGGCAGATACCTTCCTTAAAAATACCTGGGAAATGGCAGCCGGTTCCTTAAGACCAGCAGTAGCATCGACTTGCACAGCCAGGTCCATGATGGTCTGGTTGGACCAGTTAGAGTCGCAGTTAAAACAAGGAACATCTAGACAGGAAATCCTTGGGGCCCTACCAATAATCCAGGATGGCGCAGCCTTCCTAGCAGATGCCTCGGCTGATGCAGTCAGAATGGCCGCCAGGGCAGCAGGACTCTCTAATGCGGCTCGGAGAGCCCTGTGGCTGAAGTACTGGCCGGGAGATATTCAGTCCAGGGCGAAACTCTACTATCCCGTGTGAGGGGGAATATTTATTCAGAGCAGTCCTGGACGAACTACTGGAGAAGGCCGGGGATGATAAAAAGAAATTCCCAAATCTTTTGTCCCCATCTTACCGACGTCCGTTTAATAGAAGGAGATTCGGTCAAGGGTCAAGCTGCAGAGGTTTATTAAATGTGCATGTCCCAAATGTGCCGTGTGTCAGTATACCCTGCAAACGCCAAAGATTGATGCCGCCAATGAGATCAGAAGATTCATCAATTGTAGCACAAACCATGCCGTGTATTGTATATTCTGCAAAGAACGTAAAATGAAATCCATGGGCCGCACAATGCGTAAATTACAGAAAAGGACACAGAACATGTTACCAACATCAGAGATAAGAAGGCCTCCTACTCAGGAGCAGGAAACACTGTGCAGAGAGACAGAAGGGGGAACAACCAATGTTTCACTCTATGGGATAGAAAGAGTGGAGAATCCTATCAGAGGCGGTGAGTGGAAGAAAAACTCCTCCGAAGAGAACGATTTTGGATCATCAAACGTGACATAAAATGCCCCAATGGTAAGAATGATAGAAATGACCCTATCTAGATTAAATTCCGGTGGTTTGATTATGGAGGTTTTTTGTTTTTTTTCTTGGGATCTAGCTTGATGATTATGAAAATTATTCTCAAAATGTGATTGATTGCTAACATGTGTGTTCATTGATCAGCGGTTGGTTACCATTTGTTTTTAGACCATGTATCATAAGGAATCTGTATCTCAGTGAATAAGGGCTTTTGCCAGAAACGCGTTGAGATGTATCCCCAACCTGTATGATATTTTAAAATATTTGAAATAAATTTGAGGATTTTATAAATTTTTGGGACTCGCCAAGATTTTTTTTTTTTTTTTAAATGCGTTTATTAAACATTAGGGCACAAAGAATGTACAACATACACAATGGCTTATGATAACAGGCATTATACAAAGCACACATATCTCCGTCCATAGTAAAACATAATACAAAGAGATTGCACACTCTTATAGATAAACAAGGTAATGTGTACTTTTCCTTCCAAGCATATGTAAAGGATAACCGTTTATGTATTTCCCTACATGTACATCAATCCAATTTCACAAACCTTGTCATATCATGCAACAATAAGAACTAACTAAAAATTCCTAAACTACAACTACCGCTACATCAACTAATATCTACTATTTCCGCGGCCTGGTTTCTATATCATATTGTGTTGCCTGTGATGTCTCAGTCTTGCAACGTGAGGTGAGAGGAATTCCACCTCTCCCAGATCTCTTCACACTTACCCGGGCATCCCCTGTTTTGGTATAACGAGCGCTC
The DNA here is from genome assembly GCF_039654945.1 of Dendrobates tinctorius. NCBI lineage: Eukaryota > Metazoa > Chordata > Amphibia > Anura > Dendrobatidae > Dendrobates > Dendrobates tinctorius. The sequence goes on along the minus strand of NW_027362069.1, from coordinate 2,591,162 downwards.
ATATGGAACAATTGAATTTACCAACTTGATCCAAAACCTAAGGGAAGGACATGAACCCCCCATCCACCTCAGTGCCAACACCTTCCGTGTCATAAACAGCATCTCGCGCAAGAAGACCCCAGCATAGCGATCCCAAATCTCCTCCTCCCACACCCCAAACAAGCAGACCAATGGCTCTAGAGGGACAGGGGCCTGCACCAGGGACGTCAGTAGTGTAGTCACCTCTTTCCAGTAGTGTAGAATAATGGGACACTGCCACACCATATGGATAAAATCAGCATCTGGCGAGTGACATCGCAAACATTCTGATGATTGAAGCCGACCCATCCTAACAAGTCGCCTCGGAGTCAAATATGATTGATTTATTATATACAGCTGTATCATTCTGTTATTGATAGATGGTGATACTCCAATCGGAGACTCCAGAATCTCCTCCAACTCCTCTCTTTGTGCATCAGGGATGAGTCGTTCCCACTTCATCTTTATAGAGCTTATGGCCGATTCTGCCCCTACTGACAGCATATATGTGTACAAGGAGGAGATGAGACACTGGGGACCCTGCGAATTAAGGATTCCTATCAGAGGTAAAGATGAAATAGTGCGGTCCACACCCCCATCCCTCATGTGTGATTGAAGAGCCGATCTCAGCTGCAGATAGCGAAAAAAATTGAGACCTCGGAATATCATGCGTGGCTTGTAATTGTTCAAAAGACTTTACGGTCCCTTGGTCATACAAGTCTCCTACTGAAGAAATGCCACACTGAGCCCAAAAAACGGCGGACGGGTGGTTCAGCAGCTCCGGAAAATAGCTATTACTCCACAGGGGCATTTCAGCTACAACATCTTTAAACCCTGTTACCTTCTTAATTTGCCTCCATATTAATCTTGCCAGCCGGAGCAGGGGTAATAGACGCGGAGCACTGTTTTTTTCCAACTCAAGGAAACCTAATGGGCAATCCGCTTGTCCAGCGTGAAGCAGGTGGCTTTCAGAATTAGGGAGGCAATTACCCAGCATCCATTTATTTAAAGCTTTAGCCTGCCCAGCTAATTAGTACAGGAAAAAAATCTGGCAGTGCCGCCCCACCTCCCTTTCTTGGTCTTTGTAAAGTGGACAATTTAAGTTTGGGCCTAGTTTTCCCCCAAATAAAGGACGTGACCAGAGAATTAAGATTAACAAAAAAGGACTTGGGCACCGCTACCGCACTGTGCTGGAGCGAGTAGCCAAATTTAGGGAGTAATATCATTTTACTCAGGTTAATGCGTCCAGCCACAGATAATGGGAGCCTACTCCAAATTTAGCTTTACCTAGGTCCAGCAGCGGGTGGACATTAAGTTGTAGATCAAGCGTACTATTATTAGAAATGTGGATACCCAGATATTTAAAACTAGATACGATAGGCAGCGAGGAGAGAGCCTCTAGCTGGGGAATCGGAGCATGGGAAAGGGGTAACAGGGCAGACTTCTCCCAATTTATATGTAAGCCTGAATATTTACTAAATTTATCTATAAGGGATATCACCTGCGGTAAAGTTTCTTCCACATTATTCAAGAATATCACCATGTCATCGGCATATAGGCCTATGGTATCTACCCTGCCTGCTATATCTATACCTCGGATATTAGGGAAGGACCTTATACGTATTGCTAGTGCCTCAATCGCAAGAGCGAAGAGAGCCGGGGAAAGAGGGCAACCCTGACGGGGTCCGCTATGCAACGACTCAGATATAGAATTATTTATTATAATACGGGCCTTAGGTTTCATGTATAATATTTTGATCCATGTTATAAATTTATTGCCAAAGCGATACCTTTGCAAACATGCAGAGAGGAAAGGCCATTCAAGAGAGTCAAAAGCCTTGGCAGCATCTAACGATGCCAATGCCCATCTGTTGTCTGGCACCAGGGAGCTATAGTGGACTATTGACTGGACTCTTCTGATGTTGATAGAAGTGCTTTTGCCAGGCATAAAGCCCATTTGATCTGGATGTATGAGATTCAATATAATGGAATTCAGCCTGGTAGCTAGAATCTTGGTAAAAATTTTATAGTGCGCATTCACTAATGAAATGGGACGATAGGATCCACATTCTAAAGGGTCCTTCCCCTCCTTCCGAAGCACTATTATATTAGCCCCGTAAAAGGACTCAGGCATAGAATTCCCCTCCCATATTCCCCGAAATACCTTTACAAGGAGTGGCGTCAATATATCCCGGTACTTCCTATATAGTTCAATAGGTAACCCATCAGGTCCAGGGGCCTTCCCAGAAGCCATGTCTGTCATAGCGTTATCTATCTCCTCTGCAGTAAACTCAGTGTCCACAAGGGCCCGCTGTTCCGAATTTAATGTGGGGAATGATATATCTGACAAATAGTCTAAGCACCCCAAAGTGTCAAAGTCACTTTTAGATTCATATAGTGACCTGTAGTAATCCTGAAAACAGCCAAGAATATCCTCGGTCGAAGACACCAATGTACCGTCCACCCTACGAATTTGCAATATCATATTAGAGGTGTTATGTTGGCGCACCAGGTAGGCCAAAAATGTACCCGCCTGGTTCCCCAGTTCAACATAGGATTGACGAGTAAAGAATAATTTACGCTTAGATTTAGTGTCCACGTGCTGAGTATATAACCTCTGGGCAGCCAGCCACTCAATCCTGTTCCCGCTAGTTTGGTTAGATACATACGCTGCCTCTGCGTCTTTCAGACGTTGCTCCACCTCATCATCCTTCCTTGCGGTTACCCGCTTAATATAAGAGATCGTGGAGGACAAACAGCCCCTCAGGTATGCCTTAAGGGCATCCCAGAATAAATTAATATCTTGGGGTTCCGGGGGGGACGCGATGAAGCAATTCAACTGATCAATTGTTCTGTCAGGAGACCCCATCAGTTTTAACCAGAAAGGATTAAACTTCCAAGCTATCCCACTGTTTACTTGCCCATATTTGAGTTTAAGGATGACCTGACTATGGTCTGAGATCCCCCTACTTCCATGCTCTATATCAGCCACCCGCATTGCCAGACCGCCAGAACCAAATATATAGTCTATGCGTGATAGAGAGCATTTAGTGGATGAGTGACAAGTGTATTCCCTTAACTCAGGGTGACGCACCCTCCACAAATCCAACCACCCACCACCCCCCATAAATGATGAAAATGGGGTTGTAGTCATTGGAGAAGACCCCCCAGTCGCTTCATCATCCAGCCTAAATTTATCAAGGCGGTTGTTCATGACCATATTAAAGTCGCCCATACAAATAACATCTGCGTCTGGGTAGTTAAGGGAAAAACTCATTGCCTTCTGCAGGATGGATATACGAGCCGGAGGGGGGTTATAAATACATAAGACCACATATTTCCTGGTGTTTATCAATGCATGGACAGAAATAAAACGACCCTCAGGATCCCTCCGAGTCTCCCTCGCTTCCCATCTGACGTCTTTATGTACCAACAGTGAGACCCCTCTCGAGTAGCTGGTATGGAATGTATGGGCAGACCATTGTACCCAGGGCTTCTGCACTCACCGCGCTGTATCCCTAGTCAGGTGCGTCTCCACCAAGACCACAATGTGAGGGTGATAATGTCTGACCTGTGAGAAGACCTTGATCTTTTTTCGAGGAGTTTTTATTTCCCTCACATTCCATGTCATACATATTAACTCCGACTCCATATTTTACTCCTCTGAACATGGTGCATAGTATTACCCGGGCAAAGTTTAGAGACATCACCTAGAGACTGAAATTGTTGTTGACTGCAATTATAACCTAAAAAATACCAAAAACCACTACGGAAAAAAAAACAAAACAAAGTGAATAAACAACAAACAACGTAGGAGCAGAGTCCTGTACTCACATCACAAAACAAACAAGGGGATACCATCACTGAGCCCTGTGTCCGGTATTGTTGGTAACCTGGACGCCTTCGAGTAAAGCTCCAATCAGCCGATTAATAGAGAAAAAAAAATACCAACTAGCAATAGAATCATAGAATCATAGAATCGTAGAGTTGGAAGGGACCTCCTGGGGCATCTGGTCCAACCCCCTGCTCAAAGCAGGATTCGCTAAATCATCCCAGTTAGATGTCTGTCCAGCCTCTGTTTGAAGACTTCCATTGAAGGAGAACTCACCACTTCTCGTGGCAGCCTGTTCCACTCATTGATCAATCTAACTGTCAAAAAGTTTTTTCTAATATCTAATCTGTGTCTCCTCCCATTCAGTTTCATCCCATTGCTTCTAGTCTTTCCTTGTGCAAATGAGAATAAAGTTGATCCTTCTACAATGTGACAGCCCTTTAGATATTTGTAGACAGCTATTAAGTCTCCTCTCAGTCTTCTCTTTTGCAAACTAAACATTCCCAAATCCTGCAACCTTTCCTCATAAGACAGGGTTTGCAGACCGGTCACCATTCTGGTCGCTCTTTTCTGAACTTGCTCCAGTTTGTTGATGTCTTTTTTAAAATGTGGTGCCCAAAATTGGACACAATATTCCAGATGAGGTCTGACCAAAGAGGAGTAGAGGGAAATAATTACTTCACATGATCTAGACTGTATGCTTCTGTTAATACATCCTAGAATTGCATTTGCCTTTTTTGCTGCTGCATCACACTGTTGACTCATATTCAGTCTGTGATCTATTAGTATACCCAAGTCTTTTTCACATGTGCTGTCACTTAGCCCTATTCCTCCCATTCTATATATGCTTTTTTCATTTTTATTGCCCAGATGTAGTACTTTGCATTTCTCCCTGTTAAAAACCATTCTGTTAGTTGCTGCCCACTTCTCCAGTTTATTTAAATCTTTTTGAATCCTCTCTCTCTCTTCTCTAGTATTAGCTATCCCTCCTAGCTTTGTGTCATCAGCAAATTTAATCAGTTTACCCTCAATTCCTTCATCTAAATCGTTGATAAAGATGTTGAACAATACAGGGCCCAGGACAGAGCCCTGTGGTACCCCACTTGAGACATTCTTCCAACTGGATGTGCAGCCATTTACGACCACTCTTTGGGTCCGATCACTAAGCCAGTTATGAATCCACCTAACAGTTGCCTTGTCCATTCCATACTTAGTCATTTTTTCAATAAGGATTGTATGAGAGACTTTGTCAAATGCTTTGCTGAAGTCAAGATATACTATATCTACAGCATTTCCTTGATCCACCCAATCAGTAATACCATCATAGAAGGAAATTAAATTAGTCTGACATGACTTATTAGTTACAAACCCATGCTGACTCTGTTTAATCACTTCATTCTTATCCAGGTATTGGCATACATGTTGTTTAATAATTTGTTCAAAGATCTTTCCTGGTATAGAAGTCAGACTCACCGGCCTATAGTTGCCTGGGTCCACCTTCTTCCCCTTTTTGAAGATAGGAACAACATTTGCTCTTCTCCAGTCTTCTGGCACTTCTCCTGTTCTCCAAGAATTTTCAAAGATTATGGAGAGGGGTTCAAAAATTTCTTCTGCTATCTCCTTCAGTACTCTGGGGTGTAATTCATCTGGACCTGGAGACTTGAATACATTTAGGTTAGCTAAGTGTTTCCTCACTATCTTTCTGTTTATAGATATCCTGGATTCTTCTATTCCCTTAATAGGACAGTGAATAACAGTTGATGTTACATTTCCTTTCTGAGAGAAAACAGATGCAAAATAGGAATTTAAAAGTTCAGCCTTCTCAACATCCTGTCTTACCATTTCATCATTTTCATCCTGTAAAAATAGATGCATTAGGATTCTTTTTCAGCAGACCCTCCATGGGATCGCAGCCACTCCGCCGCCTTTGCCGGGTCTGTAAAAAACAGAGTAGAGCCCCGGTGAACCACCCAGAGCCGGGCCGGGTAAATCATCGAGTACACAACATTCCTCTCCCGTAGATGTCTTTTGACCTCCGTAAACTGCGCCCGTTGTTTCTGGAGTTCCGCAGAGAAATCCGGGAAAATCGAGATCGTGGCATTGTTGAACTTGATAGGACTCTTTTTCCGCGCCAGACGTAGAGCCACGTCTCTATCCCTGCAGTTGAGGATGCGCGCCAGAAAGGGTCTAGGTGGGGCTCCCGGAGGAAGAGGCCTAGTAGGGACTCTGTGAGCCCTTTCCACCACAAAGATTGAGGAGAATTCGTCGCCAAAGTGGTTTTAAGCCAGTCTTCTAGGAATTGCTCCCGGTGTTGTCCTTCCGATCGCTCCGGGAGGCCAATAATTCTGATGTTGTTCCGACGCATTCTATTCTCCAGGTCATCTGCTTTTTGCCTCCACACATTCATGGAGCCTGCCACTTTCGTTAGTTTAGCTTCCATGGGTGTGATGGTGTCTTCAACTGGGATACCCACGTCTCCACCTCCGTAATGCGGCCCTTCATGGCTTGCATATCTTGTCAGAGGCATCCCACCTCGGTGTATACATCCTCTATCTTCCCAGACCGAGATGTCCTGGTCAAGGAGATGGCCTGCAAGAGTTGCTCGGACGCCTGTTTAAGGGTTAATTCCTCCTCCTCACTCTCTTCCCCACCTTTAGAGGGGCGGCTCTTACGCTGAGCTTGTGAGGGACTATTTTTAATAGATCTTGAGCCCTCAGCATGGTCTATTCTGGCATATTCCTTTAGCCTTTCAGCCGTTGTTCCAGACCCCTTGGAACAACTCATTTTAGTAGCAATAGGGCACAGCCGGGTATTAGAAACAGTGCACTCTGGAGTCTTCTGAATCAGCGTTACAGACAGGGTATAATGATCAGATGATGGCTGCAGGGTCCCAGGAGCAGCACAGACCCGCAGTGTCTCACAGGGAGGTAATGTCCAGCCCCAGGAGGCAGGCAAGGGCCCCCACAGCCCAGGGAATGACCCTCAGGACCCCACAGGGACAACAGTTAGAGAGGGATCCAAATCCCTATAGTTATGGCGCTGGCTGGGCAGGCGATATAGTAAAGAGGGGGACGCGGGGCCCAATTTTTCAGGGCACACACCGCTTGTCCCTCACAACTGGTCAGATTGTCCGCTCACCGTCCTCCGGCATCCTCAGCGCTGCAGCGATGGAGCCCGGCGCCGCATCTCTCACAGGCAGAGCGCGTGCCTCCAAGATGACCGGCGCCCTGTGCAGGCCCCGCCGGCCGCCCAAGTGCACAGAGCCGCAGGCACTGAAGAATCCAGCCCCGCTCTCCCGCGGGGGTCCAGGAGCGGCCCCGAGTCCAGAGGGGTCAGAAGACAGGCAAGTGTGCTGCCGAAGCAGGGGTCCGCTGGCCGGATATTATCAGGATAACAGGAGCTTCCACAAAGCGCGTCCTCACTCCGTCGCTTACATAGCCACGCCCCTGCCAAAACATCTTTCTTATGATAAGTCGCAAGTCACGACTATTGGCTGGAGACCCACTACATTGCAAGACGAACTGAATAATAATATAGGACACAGTGAGACTAATTTTTTTGTTTTACCTTGCTGTTAATGACTTTATTTAAATTTAATAAAAAGGTTATGGAAAAAAAAGTTCTATGCCTCCAGGAGACTCATTTACTATGGGAAAAGGTGGAGGTGTTGAAGAGGAGGTGGATTGGGAGAGCATATCATTCCACGTATTCTTCATATGCTAGAGGGGTCTCTATTAATAGGAGCGTCTACGCCATGTGAAGAAATTGAAAGCCATGTTGATAGTGAAGGACAGTATATTTTTGTTATTTGTAGAATCTATGGGCAATCACTATGTATAGTAGCTATGTACATACCACCGCCATGTAGCGGGACAAAGCTATGTGAGGTTATGGAATTATATAAGCGGGGTACGGGATTACCACTACTTATTATTGGTGATGTCAATAATGTTATAGATGAGGGGCGGGATAGACCTAAACAGAGTGCAGGTAAAAGCATTAGGAAACTGACGGTACTTGGGAATTATATTACAGAGATTGGAATGATGGACCTGTGGAGGGTGAGGAATGAGAATGCGGTGTGCTACTCTTGTTATTCATAGAATCATAGAATCGTAGAGTTGGAAGGGACCTCCTGGGCCATCTGGTCCAACCCCCTGCTCAAAGCAGGATTCGCTAAATCATCCCAGTTAGAATAGAATCATAGAATCGTAGAGTTGGAAGGGACCTCCTGGGCCATATTCGGCGACACATGGGTCTCTCTCACGAATAGATATGGCACTGGGACATGAACTAATGACACAACTGGTCTGTGGAGTGGAATACCTCCCAAGGGTGATTCCAGACCATAAGCCTCTAGAATTGTCCATTAGATGGGTAGGGGGGAAGAATGGGAAGGGAGGTGGGTGGAAGTTGAACCCAGTGTGGCTGGAATATATTGATATGAATATTATCAAGGAAGAATTGGAGGAGTATTGGCGGATTAATGAAGGGAGTGCTGATAGTCGGGTGGTGTGGGACGCTATGAAAGCGGTCCTAAGGGGTCTCGTGTTTCGAGACATTTCCAGGTGTAGGTCGAAATCTCAGCTAGAAGACAGGAAAATAATAGAAACTTTGGAGAGGGTGGAGAGGGATATGGTACTGGACCCGTCAGCAGAAAATCAGAGTAGGCTAAGGGGTGCACAGGAAGAGGTTAATAAGGTGTATCTGAGGAAAGCAGAGAGGAGGAGGGCCTTCCAGAAAATGCAATTTTATGATGAAGATGAAAAAGTGGGGCCTCTGTTGTCAGTGGCGGTAGCGGCGCAGAGGGAATCGTCTTATGTATATAAATTGAAGACTGATGAGGGAAGGGAGGTGGGGGACACAGAGTATTTTGGAGGAATTTAGACGATTCTATAATCAGTTATATTCTTCGGGATTGGGGGATTCATTTGGGGACATAGAGGGTTTTCTTCAGGAAGCAGGGCTCCAGAGGATTAAAGACAGTGATAGGGGGAGACTGGAGCTGCCCATAACAAAAGAAGAGATAGAAATGGCTGTTACATCTATGGCTAATAATAGGGCCCTGGGGGCAGATGGTATCCGAGTGAAATCTACAAACAATTAATTGAGATGGTGACACTCAGACTGCAAAAGGTTTTTGAAGAGGCTCTTCGGGAGGGTGAATTACTGGCGTCCATGAGGGAGGCGGTGGTGGTGGTCATTCCGAAATAGGGAAGAGATCCGGGGTTGGCAGAATCTTATAGGCCCATCTCGTTGCTGACGGTGGATGTAATGATTTTGGCTAGCCGTTTGGCGAGTGTGGTTAAGGATCTTGTCCATCCGGACCAATCCGGTTTTATGCCAAATAAGTCTACGGCGATTAATTTGCGTAGAATTTTTCTGAACTTGCAGCTGCCGTTGGACAATAGGGGCAGTAGGGTTGTGGTATCATTGGACATGTGTAAAGCGTTTGATAGTGTTGAGTGACAGTATCTTTGGAGGGTGTTGGAACGCTTTGGTTTTGGGCCAACCTTTATTTCATGGATACGGTTGCTATATACTTTTCCGACCGCTAGGGTCAGAGTTAATGGGCAAATGTCTGGGAGTTTTTCGCTTCATAGGGGGACTAGGCAGGGGTGTCCACCAGTGGCGGGCTGGGCCGGGTGGCAGGGAGGAATTTTCCCCCCGGGCCGGTTAATTGGCAGAAGGACAGGGCCACAGTGCTTGTTGTGAACATAATAGTACTGTCGGCATCATCAGAGGACTGGAGACAGGAGGAGGAGAGCGGCCACCGCACTAGCAGCTGCAGACACAGGGGGGCCGGGCGGGCTGCCTGCCACACAGACATAGCATAGGCATAGGTTAGCATTAGCTGAGACAGGGTTGCTGGGCGGGTGGCCGGGCACTACTGCAGCCACACACACATAGGCTATGTGTGTGCGGCGCCCCGCCCACTCGCCCTCCCTCCATGTGTCTGCTAAATGCTATGTGACATTATCATAGCATTAGCAGACACGGGGGGCGGGCCGCCGCACACACATAGCACATTAACTGACACGGGGGGGTGGGCAGGACACGGCAGCACACATAGGTTGCATCATTCATTATAGTACTGTGTAGCAGTACAGAGACATGGGGAGGGGCACTCAGTCACTGCACACAGAGTCAGACTGTCACTGCAGGCTGACTGAGACAGTGAGACAGCACAGACGTGGCAGCCTGTGATTGGAGGATCTGGCCGAGGTTCAGAGAGAGGGGGGTGGGTGGGTCATGTGTACAGCGTGCTACGTAAGCACGTCTCTGAACCGTCCGCAGCCATATCTGAGAGAAGAGGCAGAGATCAGCCGCCATTGCTCACACAGTGAGAGCCTCAGCCCTCAGCCAGGCCTCAAACTGTCCACTCGTGACTCGCTCCACTGAGTGCACTACTGATTGTGTGTCCTCCAGCCCAGGCAGGCTCCTCCAGCACAGCAAGTATGGGAAAATGTGTTTTAGCCACATTCACAGACATCAATAATGTGGATGTGGCCCTCTAAAATGTTAATGTGACTGATGTGTCCCTTTAAGGCCTGTTTCACACGTCAGTTTTTTCTTGTCAGTTACAATCCGCCAAAATGGCAGAAAGCGGATCCGTTCGTAACTGATGCAAACGGACGGCAGCGGACCGTTTTTTTTACTGATCCGTTGGCTGAAGAATTTTTAAGGAACCGCAGTTTGGGGAAGAGAAAGAGAGAGAAAGAGAGAGAAAGAGAGAGAGAGAATTTTTCCGTGCGCCAGAAAGTATTTCAGGGTTAAATTGCCGGCTGAGTTCATGCCTCCGGGCATGCGCAATACAAAAATGCGGATCATTCAGCCAAAAAAACGTTACATGCTCCGTCTGGGCATGTCGGCGGACGGTAAAAAAATGGCGGATCCGCAAAAAAACGGATTCAACGGATGGCCATCCCCATCCGTCAAGATCCGCCAGTAATGCAAGTCAATGGGAAAAAAAACTGATCCGCCAAATCAGACAAGGTGATTTTCTGGATTTGTTTTCTCATTTTGACTCTCATAGTTGTGGTCTACCTATGGTGTCAATTACAGGCCTCTCTCATCTTTTTAAGTGGGAGAACTTGCACAATTGGTGGCTGACTAAATACTTTTTTCCCCACTGTATGATACGTATAGGACAGTGAGGACCTTCATACAATATATAGGGGGCAGTGGGGACATCATATTGTATATAGGGGCTATGTAGCCATTTTACTATATATAGGGAGCTCTGGGGTCCTCAATGTATTATAAAGGGCTTTGGGGAAAATCATATTGTGTATTGAGGGCTGTAGGACTATCATTCTGTCTATACAGAGCTGTGTGGGTACTCAAAGGACATTATTTATTATAAAAGGAGACATTATTAGTTTTGATAGGGGCACTCAGGTCCCATTATTTATTTTTGTTGGGGGGGGCATTATTAACTTTAAGTGGACACTCAAGAGTATTTGTTGCTGGAAGGGGGCACTTGGGATATTATATAGAATTTTTTGGGGAGGGAGTAATCCTAATGATGCCATAATTTTTTAAATATTGGGGTCAGTGCTCCACACCGCAAGTGCACGCAGAGTGGGGAGTTTTTGTAGGTTGGAAATAGATGGCTACGTCGCTTTAAATGTGTTTTTATTGTAATCTGTGCAGACAAGCTGTGGCTGGAGAAGTGGTAATGGAGGTCTGGGCCAGATGGAAAAGACTGGAAAAGTGAACAACCCGAATCAGAAAGAACGTCATGTGTAAGTTAAACTGTACTGTAATCACGTGTATGTTCTGTGGGACTGGTATCTACCAATATACAGTTACTGTAAGGTGGTAAGATTGCTCTTTTTAGTAGGGTTTTTATTTTTTTTATTTAGTAACAGGTTAATGTGTTTCAGTCATTATGTAGTAGAAGGTGTATGGTGGTATCATTGGTCTTTGTATAGAGTGTTTTGTTATGTAGAGATAATGGTCATATTATTTTGTATTCTCTGTGTATTGGTGATGATAGTGGACATTGTGCAGCCGTATTGTTTGGTCTTTTGTAGTAGTCATTTTGATAATATTGGTCTTTGCATTGTGTGTTGTTGGCTAGCAACAGTGATATACTGTAATTACAGATGCTATTTTATATGGATATAGGGCGGTCATATGGGGAAACATGCACTTTGGGGCTTGGACCCCTGGTCTTTTAGGACCCTAGCAACACCCCTGCGTACTGTGTGTTTACATGTCCGTGTTTCCGGAGTTGTATGTTTGAAGGTAAGCTCAGTTATGGTACCATATCTAAGCAGTAAGCTTGGTTCTGATACTGTATCGATGTAGTAATCTAGATTCTGGTACCATATGTATGCCGTAAGCTTGGTATTGTTCCCGTATTTATGTAGTAGACTTAATAATCTCGGTTCAGCTCCCATATCTCTGGAGTAAGCTCTGTTCTGCTCCCATATCTCTGTAGTAAGCTCATTTCTGCTCCCATATCTCTGTAGTAAGCTCGGATCTGCTCCCATAGCTCTGTAGTAAGCTCAGTTCTACTCGCTTATCTCTGTAGTATGCTCGGTTCTGCTCCCATATCTCTGTAGTAAGCTCATTTCTGCTCCCATATCTCTGTAGTAAGCTCTGTTCTGCTCCCATATCTCTGTAGTAAGCTCATTTCTGCTCCCATATCTCTGTAGTAAGCTCGGATCTGCTCCCATAGCTCTGTAGTAAGCTCAGTTCTCGCTTATCTCTGTAGTATGCTCGGTTCTGCTCCCATATCTCTGTAGTAAGCTCATTTCTGCTCCCATATCTCTGTAGTAAGCTCGGATCTGCTCCCATAGCTCTGTAGTAAGCTCATTTCTGCTCCCATATCTCTGTAGTAAGCTCTGTTCTGCTCCCATATATCTGTAGTAAGCTCATTTCTGCTCCCATATCTCTGTAGTAAGCTCATTTCTGCTCCCATATCTCTGTAGTAAGCTCGGATCTGCTCCCATAGCTCTGTAGTAAGCTCAGTTCTCGCTTATCTCTGTAGTAAGCTCGGTTCTGCTCCCATATCTCTGTAGTAAGCTCATTTCTGCTCCCATATCTCTGTAGTAAGCTCGGATCTGCTCCCATAGCTCTGTAGTAAGCTCAGTTCTACTCGCTTATCTCTGTAGTATGCTCGGTTCTGCTCCCATATCTCTGTAGTAAGCTCATTTCTGCTCCCATATCTCTGGAGTAAGCTCAGTTCTCCTCCCATATCTCTGTAGTATGCTCGGTTCTGCTCCCATATCTCTGGAGTAAGCTCATTTCTGCTCCCATATCTCTGTAGTAAGCTCGGATCTGCTCCCATAGCTCTGTAGTAAGCTCAGTTCTCGCTTATCTCTGTAGTAAGCTCGGTTCTGCTCCCATATCTCTGTAGTAAGCTCATTTCTGCTCCCATATCTCTGTAGTAAGCTCGGATCTGCTCCCATAGCTCTGTAGTAAGCTCAGTTCTACTCGCTTATCTCTGTAGTATGCTCGGTTCTGCTCCCATATCTCTGTAGTAAGCTCATTTCTGCTCCCATATCTCTGGAGTAAGCTCAGTTCTGCTCCCATATCTCTGTAGTATGCTCGGTTCTGCTCCCATATCTCTGGAGTAAGCTCATTTCTGCTCCCATATCTCTGTAGTAAGCTCGGATCTGCTCCCATAGCTCTGTAGTAAGCTCAGTTCTACTCGCTTATCTCTGTAGTATGCTCGGTTCTGCTCCCATATCTCTGTAGTAAGCTTGGCTCTGCTCCCATATCTCTGTAGTAAGCTTGGCTCTGCTCCCTTATTGCTGTAGTAAGCTCGTTTCAGTTCCCTTATCTAAGTAGTATTCTTGGTTCCGTTCTTGTGTCTATGCAGTTAGCTTGCTTCTGTTACTGTATCTATGTAGGCAGTAAGCTTGGTTCTACTCCCATATCTATGCAGCAAGCTTTGTTCTGTTCGCATATCTATGTACCAGCCTGTCTTTAAAGCTTGTCATTGCTGCTGCTTTAATGCAGCGACCAGAGATAAGCAGGACAGAGGTGGGCCACCACAACTCGAGGGCCACTGCCTTGTGATTGCCCCCCAGGCTGAAAAGTGCCAGCCAGCCCCTGGTGTCCGCTGTCCCCGCTACTTTTTGCATTGGCAGTGGAGCCCCTGGAGCAGACAATTAGGAGGATGGCTTCGGTTAAAGGGTTCAGATATGGCTTGGTAGAAGAAAAAGTATCACTGTATGCAGATGATGTGTTGCTTTATTTGGAGGATTCCGGAGAGTCGTTGTTGAGAGCAATGGAAATTATTAAAACATTTGGGTCTATATCGGGATTAGAAATTAACTGGGAAAAATCCACTGTCATGGCTGTAGATGATTGTGTTGTTGATTTGCCAGTGTCGGGGGAGGGTAGTAGGTTGGCAGTGGTGCGACAGTTTAAATACCTGGGCATTCAGGTGACACTTCTGATTTCGAGCTATGCAGATTTGAATCTGATTCCACTGCTGAGTAAGTCTGGGAGTAAAGTAGGGGCGTGGTGTAAACTGTATCTTTCAGTAGAGGGAAGAATTCATCTGATTAAGATGATTTTGATGCCCCAACTGCTATACATCTTGCACAATGCCCCTATCTGGTTCCCTAAGCGGTGGTTTCATGCTATTTACTCTATATTTAGGGATCTTGTGTGGGAAAAAAGCAGCCAAGGATCAGACTTGAGATATTACAGAGGCCCAAGGATGGAGGGGGACTGGCGCTTCCGAACCCTTGGATTTATTACTTAGCTGCTCAGGGCCAACAGATGAGGGGGTGGAGGGATGTGTCTGGGGCTGGTTCAATACAAAGGGTCTTCGTCCAGGTGACGGGGAGGGATCCCTTGGTTCAGGGGTTGGAGGCAGGAAGGTTTAGGAAGTTGGGTTTGATGTATCCTACTTTAGCGCTGATACATAAAGTCTGGGAAGCAATTAAAAAGATGAGGGGTTTGGAACACTTGACAAATTTTTCCCCGATATGGCAAAACAAGACTCTACCGGAATTTGTTAAAATGGGAGAATTTAAAAATTGCATGAGACTGGGAATACAGTACATGGTTCAGGTGCAGGACGCACAGAGACTGGTGCCGTTTGGAAAGTTCCAGGAAGATTATGGGCTACGGGAGGTCTGCAGATTTCAATATGGGCAGTGTAGGCATGCTTATGTTACGCAGAGTAGGACGATGAATATGGAGATTCAGAAGGATATATTGATTATGTCTGTGCAGAGGGGGGAACAAAAGGGGTAGTGTCGGGCATTTATAAGGATCTAATGCATACTTTTTTAAATAATTATCCTATTAGAGCACAGGGGAAATGGGAGGAGTTGGGTAGGATAGAGGAAGATAAATGGGAAGTGATTATGGAATATATACCCCAATTATCGCTGAGTTAACCGGGCAGACTCTCGCAGATATATGTACTCCATAGAGTATATAGGACTCCTGGATGGCTGTATAGAGCGGGTCTGAGACAGACTTCTGAGTGTCCTCGGTGCCTGGAGTTCTCTATATGTTATGGCAGTGTCCAAATCTGAACCCATATTGGACGGCGGTGCGTAATGCCATAGGAGGCGCGTATGGTTGTAGGATTGAGAGGGATCCTGTGGTGTGTATACTGGGATATGTGGAGGAGGTCCAGGTACATAATAAATATAAGGTGGCTATAGCTAGATTATTATATATTGCGCAAAAACTGATCGCCAGACACTGGATAAATGAAGATCCGCCGACACTGAGGGAATTTTTCAGACAATCTGACTATATTGTGAATACGGAAAAAAACATTTACATTAAAAGAAAAGGCAAAAGAACATCTGAGACACTGTGGACACCTTGGGTGGAGAGAAGATGACCCTGAACTTAGGTTACACCATCCATTATTTGCTGCTCTTGTATGTAATGGGGGGGAGGGAGAGAATTTCTGAAACTAATGACCATTGTTAATGCTGTACTCATTGCGATTTTTGTTCTTTTAGAATCATAGAATCATAGAATCGTAGAGTTGGAAGGGACCTCCTGGGCCATCTGGTCCAACCCCCTGCTCAAAGCAGGATTCGCTAAATCATCCCAGTCAGATGTCTGTCCAGCCTCTGTTTGAAGACTTCCATTGAAGGAGAACTCACCACTTCTCGTGGCAGCCTGTTCCACTCATTGATCACTCTGTCAAAAAGTTTTTTCTAATATCTAATCTGTGTCTCCTCCCATTCAGTTTCATCCCATTGCTTCTAGTCTTTCCTTGTGCAAATGAGAATAAAGTTGATCCTTCTACAATGTGACAGCCCTTTAGATATTTGTAGACAGCAATTAAGTCTCCTCTCAGTCTTCTCTTTTGCAAACTAAACATTCCCAAATCCTGCAACCTTTCCTCATAAGACAGGGTTTGCAGACCGGTCACCATTCTGGTCGCTCTTTTCTGAACTTGCTCCAGTTTGTTGATGTCTTTTTTAAAATGTGGTGCCCAAAACTGGACACAATATTCCAGATGAGGTCTGACCAAAGAGGAGTAGAGGGAAATAATGACTTCACGTGATCTAGACTGTATGCTTCTGTTAATACATCCTAGAACTACATTTGCCTTTTTTGCTGCTGCATCACACTGTTGACTCATATTCAGTCTGTGATCTATTAGTATACCCAAGTCTTTTTCACATGTGCTGTCACTTAGCCCTATTCCTCCCATTCTATATATGCTTTTTTCATTTTTATTGCCCAGATGTAGTACTTTGCATTTCTCCCTGTTAAAAACCATTCTGTTAGTTACTGCCCACTTCTCCAGTTTATTTAAATCTTTTTGAATCCTCTCTCTCTCTTCTCTAGTATTAGCTATCCCTCCTAGCTTTGTGTCATCAGCAAATTTAATCAGTTTACCCTCAATTCCTTCATCTAAATCGTTGATAAAGATGTTGAACAATACAGGGCCCAGGACAGAGCCCTGTGGTACCCCACTTGAGACATTCTTCCAACTGGATGTGCAGCCATTTACGACCACTCTTTGGGTCCGATCACTAAGCCAGCTATGAATCCACCTAACAGTTGCCTTGTCCATTCCATACTTAGTCATTTTTTCAATAAGGATTGTATGAGAGACTTTGTCAAATGCTTTGCTGAAGTCAAGATATACTATATCTACAGCATTTCCTTGATCCACCCAATCAGTGATACCGTCATAGAAGGAAATTAAGTTAGTCTGACATGACTTATTAGTTACAAACCCATGCTGAGTCTGTTTGATCACTTCATTCTTATCCAGGTATTGACTTACATGTTGTTTAATAATTTGTTCAAAGATCTTTCCTGGTATAGAAGTCAGACTCACCGGCCTATAGTTGCCTGGGTCCACCTTCTTCCCCTTTTTGAAGATAGGAACATTTGCTCTTCTCCAGTCTTCTGGCACTTCTCCTGTTCTCCAAGAATTTTCAAAGATTATGGAGAGTGGTTCAGAAATTTCTTCTGCTATCTCCTTCAGTACTCTGGGGTGTAATTCATCTGGACCTGGAGACTTGAATTCATTTAGGTTAGCTAAGTGTTTCCTCACTATCTTTCTGTTTATAGATATCCTGGATTCTTCTATTCCCTTAATAGGACAGTGAATGTTTTGTACCTTAAATTTGGTTAAATAAAAATTTATCTGATTTAAAAAAAGTATATGGGCCCACTCACCCTGACAGTGCATTTGTTTGGAGGTCTGGGCAGGTCAGCATCTCTGCCTCTTTGCTGTGTTTTAAATTATATTTTGCACAAATTATATTTACCCAAATTATATTTTCTTGTCTTAACTCTATACTATTTAACATTAGAAGCTGTGTATTTTTGTAGTTATTTGTATGTATACATGATTGATTACCACTTCTGTCTGTAAAAACAATCCCTTTTAACCCCTTTCTGACATTGGGTGTAAATGTACGCTGATGTCAGACTCCGTCCTTTTGATGTGAGCCACGGCGCTGAGTCTACATCTTTTCTCGCACATGATGGGCCAGAAATCCCGCACATCAGTGACCCTGTCACATGAGCGCGGGTCACTGATGAGTTAGCATGACAACCAGAAGTCTCCAGCCGACCTCTATGGTTGTCACTGCCGGATCCTATGAGCGCTGCCAAGTGGTTGGCGCTCATAGCAAGTGAGCAACTCTTCTACATACAGGTGATCTGAGCATTGCCTGTATGTAGCAGAGCCGATCAGATTATAGCAGCTTCTAGCCTCCCATTGAGACTATTGAAGCATGCCTGTGGAGACATGGGGTGGTCAGCGGGTGCCCCCGTCCACTGGCTGAAACCACATGAATCAGGGATCGTCCCACCGAGCGCCGGCTCTCCCTTTAACATGGGCATAACGCTACTCTGACAACACACAGTGAGGGTAAAACAGTGTGGCAATGCTTTTTTGAACCACAAAACAGGCAGCTAACACATAGAACAGTCCCAGCAAAATACCCAACAGAGTGAACATTACAGAGTCTCACCCTTCCGCTGATTCGCTCCCAGGGTCGCTACCCCACCTGTGGCACGCACAGAGAGGAGGTAACGACAAGCGTAGGAAGATGACAATCCATACAGTCCATACAAGGTAAAAGGCCAGTTGATCCGAGGATCACAACCTGGCTTCTCCAAATGTATCCATGGTTCAGCAATAGTAGATCTGTATAGATCTGTATTCTTCCAACCGAGGCTGAAAACCCCTAGGTTGTTTCCTGTAGAATGATAGATCCATGTCTCTCGTGATGTAAAAACTATATGAAGTATATAGTTTGAAGTCTGGGATCTGCCTATATGGGGCTAGTTTTCTGTTTCGGATAACATGATACATGATTTTAATTGTTTTTTGTCCAGTCTCGCTTGAATATAGATCAATATTAGTCACCTGATGACGCCTTTGGCGATCACAATGAAACCCATAGAAATGAGAGGCTTGGAGAGTGAGTGTGTATACATCACCTCACCCTATATACTGAAATGTGGGGTGTTTTTTTCTCTTAGTCACCTACTGACTAACCTTCAGGGGGTGAATTATGGGTATAGTTTTACATTTGGAATTAATGAAGTTTAGTTTTATCCCTTTGTCAGCAAACATGAGGAATGACAAGAGACAACCCATTTAAGAAAATTCAAGTTTGGTTAAAACTATTCCAACATTATGAACATAAAAAAGGCTTCTCCCTTACGTGACGTCTCTGATGTTTATTAACAGCTGATTTCCAAGTAAAATATTTCCCACATTAAGAAAATAAAAAAGACTTCTCCCCTGTGTGACTGCTCTGATGTTTAACAAGAAGCGCTTTCCGGTTAAAATATTTCCCAGATTCTGAACAGGAAAAAGGCTTCTCCCCTGTGTGGGTTCTCTGGTGAGGTGGCTCAGTAGTTATCTCTGCAGCCTTGTAGTGCTGTAATCCTGGGTTCAACTTCCCACCAAGGACAACATCTGCAAGGAGTTTGTATGTTCTTCCCGTGTTTGCGTGGGTTTCCTCCTGCATTTCAAAGACATACTGATAGGGAATTTACATTGTTATCCCCATTGGGGACAGTGATGATAATGTGTGCAAACTGAAAAGGGCTGCGGAATATGTAAGCGCTATATAAAAAGATAGATTATTATTAGTAAGATTCCATTTCTGGTTAAAACATTACCACATTATGAACAGGAAAAATGGCTTCTCTGATGTGATCAAGATTTATTTTTCATTTAACAAGAAAGAAGTTTCTCCCCTGTGTGTTATTTGGTGTGGAACAAGACTCCCTTTCTGGCTAAAAATTGTTCCACATTATGAACATGAAAAAGGTTTCTCCCCTTGGGTGAGTTCTCTGGTGCCTAACACACTCTGATTTAGTGCAAAAACATTTCCCACATTCTGAACATGAAAAAGGCTTCTCCCCTGTGTGAATTCTCTGGTGTCTAACAAAATGTGATTTATGTGCAAAACATTTCCCACATTCTGAACAGCAAAAAGGCTTCTCCCCTGTGTGAGTTTTATGGTGATTAACCAAATCTGATTTCAGCTTAAAACATTTCCCACATTCTGAACAGGAAAAAGGCTTCTCCCCTGTGTGAGTTCTATGGTGATAAACCAATTGTGATTTCCGGTTAAAACATTTCCCACATTCTGAACAAGAAAAAGGCTTCTCCCCTGTGTGAGTTCTCTGGTGTCTAACAAAATCTGATTTATGTGCAAAACATTTCCCACATTCTGAACAGGAAAAAGGCTTCTCCCCTGTGTGAGTTCTCTGGTGTCTAACAAAATCTGATTTATGTGCAAAACATTTCCCACATTCTGAACAGGAAAAAGGCTTCTCCCCTGTGTGAGTTCTCTGGTGAGTAACAAAATGTGATTTCTGTATAAAACATTTCCCACATTCTGAACAGGAAAAAGGCTTCTCCCCTGTGTGAGTTCTATAGTGATTAACCAAATCTGATTTCTGGTTAAAACATTTCCCACATTCTGAACAGGAAAAAGTCTTCTCTCCTGTGTGAGTTCTCTGGTGAGTAACAAAATGTGATTTCTGTATAAAACATTTTCCACATTCTGAACAGGAAAAAGGCTTCTCCCCTGTGTGAGTGCTATGGTGATTAACCAAATCTGATTTCTGGTTAAAACATTTCCCACATTCTGAACAGGAAAAACGCTTCTCCCCTGTGTGAGTTCTATGGTGATTAACCAAATCTGATTTCTGGTTAAAACATTTCCCACATTCTGAACATGAAAAAGGCTTCTCCCCTGTGTGAATTCTCTGGTGTCTAACAAAATGTGATTTATGTGCAAAACATTTCCCACATTCTGAACAGCAAAAAGGCTTCTCCCCTGTGTGAGTTTTATGGTGATAAACCAAATCTGATTTCAGGTTAAAACATTTCCCACATTCTAAACAGGAAAAAGGCTTCTCCCCTGTGTGAGTTCTATGGTGATAAACCAATTGTGATTTCTGGTTAAAACATTTCCCACATTCTGAACATGAAAAAGGCTTCTCCCCTGTGTGAATTCTCTGGTGTCTAACAAAATGTGATTTATGTGCAAAACATTTCCCACATTCTGAACAGCAAAAAGGCTTCTCCCCTGTGTGAGTTTTATGGTGATTAACCAAATCTGATTTCAGGTTAAAACATTTCCCACATTCTAAACAGGAAAAAGGCTTCTCCCCTGTGTGAGTTCTATGGTGATAAACCAATTGTGATTTCCGGTTAAAACATTTCCCACATTCTGAACAGGAAAAAGGCTTCTCCCCTGTGTGAGTTCTCTGGTGTCTAACAAAATCTGATTTATGTGCAAAACATTTCCCACATTCTGAACAGGAAAAAGGCTTCTCCCCTGTGTGAGTTCTCTGGTGAGTAACAAAATGTGATTTCTGTATAAAACATTTCCCACATTCTGAACAGGAAAAAGGCTTCTCCCCTGTGTGAGTTCTCTGGTGAGTAACAAAATGTGATTTCTGTATAAAACATTTCCCACATTCTGAACAGGAAAAAGGCTTCTCCCCTGTGTGAGTTCTCTGGTGAGTAACAAAGTGTGATTTCTGTATAAAACATTTCCCACATTCTGAACTGGAAAAAGGCTTCTCCCCTGTGTGAGTTCTCTGGTGAGTAACAAAATGTGATTTAAGTGCAAAACATTTCCCACATTCTGAACAGCAAAAAGGCTTCTCCCCTGTGTGAGTTTTATGGTGATTAACCAAATCGGATTTCTGGTTAAAACATTTCCCACATTCTGAACATGAGAATGACTTCTTTGCTTTAGTAGCAGGTTGTTTTTTAATGCCTCTTTTGTGACATTGATTTCCCTTATTAGTCAGTAATGAATCAGAAGATGGGACCTGTTTCATAGGATCAGATGACAGATCTTTGCTGTGAATGGATGATGATATATCTGGAGTAACAGCAATCACTTCAGTTGTATCTTGTTGGATCTCAAGATGATCAGATTTAAAAATTGAAGATGTCAGCTGTCCCTCTGATCTCCTGGTACAGTCATCTGCTAAGATAAAAAACTATTATTTATTAATAAAATATCCTTGAGTTTTATATTTTTGAACATTTCTACTTACGGTAGCTTGCCATTTTTATGGACAGCTTATGTAAAAACCTTTAATTATTTACCAAGACAATGACAGTTCACAGTCTAATAGAAAACCTTGTTGGATGAACCAGTAGTGTGTGGTGTTCAACTGTTTGTTCATTCTGCCTCCCAAATATCAAATATAAAGAAACCAATCAATGTTATGTAGGCGAAAATAATACCAATTCTCATCTCACAAAAACAAGTCCCCACTCAGGTCCATCATCTGTTAATGGAAAAACAGAGGTTCCCGCACTATTAGTGGCTCAAAGGCTGCTGAAAAGCAACAAGGTTTCTATAAACCAATCCAGCAAAATCCCCTCTCATTTCGGAGTCTTGCAGTGTGCGCAAACAGCATTTAGGCTGTGCTCACACGTAGTGTTTTTTTCGCGCTTTTTCCACGGATTTGCCAAAAAATCCGCTCAAAAAAACGATTAAAATACACTTCCTATTCATTTCTATGCATTTTGCACTTTTTGTGCATATTGATGTTTTTTACCGCGAAAAAACAAAACCGCTTCGCTGTAAAAACGCAGCATGCTCATTAATTTCACGGATTTTTCCGCATTTCTGGCTAGTTCTATGTGTATGGAATCGCGCGGAAAAAAAATGCATAAAAACCGTGCTTTTTTTTGCGCAAAAACCATGCAAAAAACACACGGAAAACGCGCAGAAAAACGTGCGGTTTCTGGGAAGGAATCCGGTTTATAAGCAGAAATTTTCTGCATACATGTGCACATAGCCTTAGGATCCCTGTATTTAGCAATATTATAGTGAGAAGAACCCACTTAATTTGCGGTGTGTGTCTCCTGGAGCACAATCTGGGCACTATGTGCTGGGTAAGAAAATGGCAAATGTGTAATTTTCACTCTCCAACATCCACTGCATGTTAATTTCCAGAAAGTGGCTGTAGAGTCAAAATATTCACTCCTCCTACACACATGGTCTAAATTGTTGGTACCCCTCGTTTAAGGACAGAAAAACCCACAATGGTCACAGAAATAACTTGAATCTGACAAAAGTAATAATAAATCAAAAATCTATGAAAATTAACAAATGAAAGTCAGACATTGCTTTTCAACCATGCTTCCACAGAATTTAAAAAAGGAAAACTCATGAAATCGGCCTGGACAGAAATGAAGGTTCCCTTAACTAAAATATTTTGTTGCACAACCTTTTGAGGCAATCACTGCAATCAAACGATTCCTGTACCTGTCACTGAGACTTCTGCACCTCTCGACAGGTATTTTGGCCCACTCGTCTCGTGTGTGAAGGTTGCCTTTTCCAGATGAAATGTTTCAGCTCTTTCCAAAGGTGCTCATTAGAATTTAGGTCAGGGCTCATAGAAGGCCACTTCAGCACAGTCCAATATTGTCCTCTTAGCCATTCTTGTCTGTTTTTAGCTGTGTATTGTGTCATTATCCTGTTGCAAGATCCATGACCTGCGACTGAGATCAAGATTTCTGACATCGGGCAGCACATTTCTCTCTAGAATCCCTTGATAGTCTTGAGATTTCATTGTACCCTGCAGATTCTAGACACCCTGTGCCAGATGCAGCAAAGCAGCCCCAGAACGTACAAAGTCTCCTCCATGTTTCACAGTAGGAACAGTGTTCTTTTTGTGATATGCCTCATTTTTCCGTCTATGAACATAGAGCTGATGTGCCTTGCCAGAAAGTTCCATTTTTATCTCATCTGTCCTTCGGAAATTCTCCCAGAAGCTTTGTAGCTTGTCAACATGTAGTTTGGCAAATTCCAGTCTGTTTTTCATGATTTTTTTTTCAACAATGGTGTCCTCCTTGGTCATCTCCCATGAAGTCCTCTTTGGCTCATACAACGACGGATGGTGCGATCTGACACCGATGTTCCTTGAGCTTAAACTTCACCTATAATCTGTTTAGAAGTTTTTCTGGGCACTTTTGTTACCATTCATATTATCCATCTATTTGATTTGTCATCAATTTTCCTCATATGGTCATGTCCAGGGAGGTTGGCTACAGTCCCATGGTATTAAATTTCTGAATAATATGGGCAACTTTAGTCACAAGAACATGAAGCTGCTTGGAGATGGTCTTATAATTTTTAAGGGGCCTGTCACACTAAGCGATATCGCTAGCAATATCGCTATAACGTCACTGGTTTTTGTGACGTTATAGCGATATTGCTAGCGATATCGCTATGTCTGATACTTACCTCCGACTGCTCCCCCGCTGGTTATCGCTGATCGCGCAAGAACATCCTGGACCGTTTCTCGTCGTCAGCCTCCTGCTGGGCTTCCTGTGGCGCCGACGAGCGATTGGTGGATGCGGGCGGGAGGACGTCAGGATCGCCTCGTCTGACAAGTAGCGACCCCCGACCCCTGCGATGTCGCTGGTGAGATTTGCCTGTGTGGCAGCTCACTAGCGACCACTTAGCGATGCACCAGAGATCCTGACTGCGTCATATCGCTGGTCGGGATCGCTGGTGCATCGCTAAGTGTGACAGTATCTTAACATGTTTGTCTATAACTTTCTTTCTAATCTCCTGAGACAACTCTTTCCTTCGCTTCCTCTGGTCCATGGTGAGTGTGATACGCACCATGTCAACACACAGCACAGTGAGGATCTGTAGCCTCTATACAGGCCACTCACTGATTCCAGGATTGTAGACACCTGTGATGCTAATTAGTGAACACCCCGCGATTTACACATTCTGTGGAAGCTTGATTGAAAAGCAATGTCTGACTTTCAATTGCTCATTTCCATAGATTTTTTCTTTATTATTACTTTTGTCAGATTCAAGTTATTTCTGTGACCATTGTGGGTTTTTCTGTCATTAAAAGAGGGGTACCAACAATTTTGACCCCGTGTATATAGATTACAACCATCAGTGAATTAATTAATAACATGGAATCACTTTATGGGGATTTTGACTATTCTGGTTTTCTGTCATTTAGTTATATTAGGGCTTCTGCATATGGTGTGTCCAATCTCATCTGGGATCTGTTCCTGCTGTCCAGCTGGAGTAATCTGCTCCCTACTTCAGCCAACTGGAAAGTACCACACCCTACTAAAGCGCAAAGCACATGGCCGGAATCTGCCAGATACAGCGCTGTCTCCTCTGGTTCAGTCCTCTGTGCTCAGCTTGTGGCTTGTGTATTTGTTTCCTGCTGTGACCGTGGCCCGTTTACTGACTACTCTTGTGTCTTCTGATTCTATGTTCTGTCCTTCTGGTTCTGACCCAGCTACCTGACTATTCTTCTTGCCATCTAACACCACAGAATAGCAGGTAACACCATGGTCCAAGCCTAGGGGTCCCTGTGTAAGTCCAGATTCCATGTGAGGATGTTAAAGGGCGATGAGCAAGGCAATCCTTGGGATATGGAAAGCAGAGAAGATAGAGCCAAGCATGTTCATGGTGGACATCTTTTGAGCTGCCAGGTGACCATGAACAGTGCTCCCAATACATTGTGTCTGCAAACTATTCCAGCTAGATCTGCATTCAAACAGCTAAATGGCGCTCCTTCCCTTCTGAACACTGCCATGTGCCCAGACAGTAGTGTACAACCGTATGTAGGGTATAGTGAGAAGCTGGAGAATAATTTGTAAGATCCATTTGTTTTCTATTATCCTTTGTGAATAATTTATCACCACATAAAGTGACACACGTCAGATATTAATAATGGGGCCTGATTAGGAACACAAAACTGGCCGCAGGAAGAGGTTAAATCAGAGGATTTTGGACACTACTGTAATCAAACACTGTGACTATAGACAATAACATCTACTGAAATGATCAAACTCCACAGTCTCCATCAGTAATAAATGAGCAGCTAGTGGTGAAACCTCTCTGGGGTAATTAGAGTATGGGGCTCGGTGACGTCACAATCTAAACTATCGTAAGCTCCAATATTTTCTGTCAGATGAGTTTCAAGAAGAAATATTACACATTTATAGAGAACTGTGTATAATAGTGCAGAGCTGAGATGTCTTAAAGGGAACCTGTCAGCAGGATTGTGCTCAGTAACCTACAGACACTGTCAGGTCAGCGCCGTTATACTGATTACAATGATACCTGGTGATGAAATCCGTCTTGTGGTTGTTGTGTAATCTGTATTTGTAGTTTTCAGTTAATGAGATTCTCGTGCTCTGGGGCGGGGCTGTGGGTGGGGCTGTGGGCGGGGTTTTATGTGGTGCTCTGATTACATATTCATCTGTATTGGCTTATGACAGGTCGCTGATCCCTCACTGACCTGCCCCCATTATTACATAATGCATATAATCAAGAAAAACACATCCAGCCCATAAACTGAACTTGGTCCACACCCTAAATCAAGTTTCTGAGACTGGGATAAAAGGCTGCTACTATATATAAGTGTAACTGAATTTTATACTATTAGGATTTGTACTGTGTTTTTATGATACCTGATGAAGGATATACACTGTATCCGAAACGCGTTGTCTCTCTTTTTTAACCTATGAAATAAAAAAATATGGAATATCATCTTTGGATGTGAGTCCTGGGAAGCGCTGCCGTTTATGGGCTGGATGTGCCTTTCTTGATTTACTCATCCTGTGTGAGCCTGAACCCGGCTCTTTCACTTGGATCCACCCGAGGCAAGCTGCAAGCCCTGTCTTCTGAGAAGTATTCCAAAAGGAAGGATTTTTGAGGATACATAATCCAAAGCTATATTAGTCTTCTATCAGGTGAGTGCATAAAATTGTGCACCCTTTAAAGACTACAATATTGTGTTTACGCACTTAGGGCGCCGCAAATTGTCTGTTCTTCTCTCCCAAACAGGGGTTTTTTTGCATAATGCATATAATAGCATTGATATCACTGTTGATAATGCCTATAATTGTCACGTCCGCCATGTCTGTTTTGCCTCATGAACCCCTGGAGCGATGTGCATGCGCACCTTGGGTCTGCTATAACTGCTTGTTCCCTAGAGCAGTGTGCACACTCACCTCAGGTCTGCTGGGCTGCAGGATGCCTGCGTTTCTGCTTTGCCTTCTGTGATCTCCTCGTCATGTCTAGAATCCCCGATCATGTGTCTTTCCAAGGATCCTGCACTGTCTGGTTCTGCAATCATCTCGTCATGTCTGAAACTCTGATTATGTGACCTTTCCAGGGATCCTGCACTGTCCGGTTCTGCAGTCACCTCGTCATGTCTGAAACTCTGATCATGTGACCTTTCCAGGGATCCTGCACTGTCCGGTTCTGCAGTCACCTCGTCATGTCTGAAACTCTGATCATGTGACCTTTACAGGGATCCTGCACTGTCCGGTTCTGCAGTCACCTCGTCATGTCTGAAACTCTGATCATGTGACCTTTACAGGGATCCTGCACTGTCCGGTTCTGCAGTCACCTCATGTCTGAAACTCTGATCATGTGACCTTTCCTAGGATCCTGCACTGTCTGGCTCTGCAATTATCTCCTCATGTCTGACACCCTAATCATGTGACCGCACTCTGTGATCTTGGAGCATCTGAACTGGAAGTGCTCCCCTGGTCCTGACCTAGAAGAGGAGGTGCTATGCCCTATATTAGACGGCCCCTTCCTATGCCCAGTGCCTGATTATTGTGTTGCTTCCCTGCATGGCTCTTTGTCTGTGGGGTTGCTCCCTCTATTCTGTGCCCTTGCACTGTACTCGTATTCCGTCTCTTGTCTTGTGCCATGTCTTGTGTTGTCTCTCGTGCCATGTTTGTCTTTGCCTTGCTTTGCCTTGTAGTCCTTCCGCTGTTCTCTGCTTTAGCCTGTTTTGCTATGTCTCGCCTTAGCTATTCTTTGACTTGTAGTCCTTCCTCTGTTCTCTGCCTTGCCTGTTTCGCCATGTCTGGTCTTTGCTATTCTTAGCCTTGTAGTACTTCTAATGTTCTTGTCTCAGCCTGGTTTTCCACTCTCTGTCCTTTGGTGCGCTCTTGCACATTTCCAAGTCTAGTCCCAAGGTTCTCCCTTGGCCTGGCTCTGGGTTTCGGCCTATGCTCCGCTGCTAGACTCTGTCCTCGCTCTGACCTGGCTCTGTTCCTGTCTATGTTCTGCTCCGTGTTCCTTGCCTTGTTCCTTGCCTTGTCGTGCTCTGAACCCTGGTGTGGCTCCTAGCACGCACCCTGCCCTGAACCTGGCATGGCTCCTAGAACGAAGGTTCCTTTGCCCGCCTCCTGTGCCAAGGTCGTGCCTCGTGCTGGCGTTACAGCCATGTGCACTGGCCAGTGAGGTGTGTCCCCCGCGTGGCTCCTAGCACGCGTCCTGCTCTGAACCTTGGCGTGGCTCCTAGCATGCACCCTGCCTTGAACCCTGGCGTGGCTCCTAGCACGCACCCTGCTTTGAACCCTTGGCGTGGCTTCTAGCACGCACCCTGCCCTGAACCTGGCGTGGCTCCTAGCACGAAGGTTCCTTTGCCCGCCTCCTGTGCCAAGGTCGTGCCTCGTGCTGGCGTTACAGCCGTGTGCACTGGCCAGTGAGGTGTGCGTCCCGCGTGGCTCCTAGCACGAGTCCTGCTCTGAACCCTGGCGTGGCTCCTAGCACGCACCCTGCCTTGAACCCTGGCGTGGCTCCTAGCACGCACCCTGCCTTGAACCCTGACCTTGGCGTGTCTCTATACACGCACTCTGTCTCGTACCTTGTGCTTTGGCGTGTCTTTACACATGCACCCTGTCTCGTTTTGTGAACCCTGGCATGTCCCCTACACACACACCTTGCCTTGCACCTAGCCTTCAACCCTGGCGTGTCCACTACACACACACCTTGCCTTGCACCTAGCCTTGGCGTGTTCCCTAACCGCACCATGCCTGGATATCTGTCGTCAGACAC